>NC_090445.1:1372161690-1372465052 GCF_031143425.1 Pleurodeles waltl | reverse complement strand
CTCCCCCCTCATGGCTGCTGTGCTGCCTTCAAATGCCCATCCACCTCAGGGTAGGCCATAGCCAAAATGAGAGACATCAGGGGGTCGGGGTCGAATAGGCACCCCTCCCACATTGTGAGGACGTCCCCAGCTGGGCCTCCACAGTCTTCCAGACCCAGCATCTCATTTCTTCCCACCTCTTTCTGCAGAGAGAGCCCTGCCGGGCATGGACCCCCAGGGTCCTCACTTGTTTGGCAATGGCACGCCATTTTCCCTTCTTCTGATGGGCGCTGACCTGCATGGGTGACACAGACAGAAGGACATATTAATGTAGAGTAGCATCACAGGGACAGCAGTGGACAGCACACATCTCACAACCACACTCACATGTCATCAATCCACTTAGGCTCGGACTCCTCATTCATGTCCATTCTCCAGTCACACTGACTCATCCCAAGGTTCCTATCCCCATACACACCACTCAAAGACAGGACAGTCGCACTGGCCTCACTTGATGCTCTGGTTCCCGATACAACTGCCCATACAGGGGTAGGTCCCCCCTCCACAAGCATCTCCAATTCCTCCTGGGTGAAGGCTGGGGCCCTGTCTCCTGCAGGACGTGGCATCTTGGCTGTCAGAACCGAGCAGCTCATGCAGTGAAGGTCTTCTGTGCACGACTGTCAGGAGTCAAGTGAGCATGAGCATATGAAATGGCGGTCACGGCTGCCGCGGATGTCACCATCGGAGGCGATCACCATTGGGTCCTGTCTCCCATAGGCAACCATGTTAACCAATGAGGAGTTGCACGTGGTTTAGACTGCCTACCACCATGACGTGTTACGCCGGCGGGATGAGCACGTTTCCATCTGTCCAGTGCATGCAGGGCAGGCGGGTGCCATTTTACATGTGCAATGTGTATTTAGGGTGCATTTAAGGTGCATCATGGGTGACATTTGTGGACCTGTGGACAGCTAAAACGCGTCAACGCAGTCAATTCTACACATCATGATTTCTACTCCCTCCCATTTGCAGGTACGCTGGAAGTTTGAGGATAAGAAATGCCTCCTGTCATTGCCATGTGTTGGGAGGCAGTAGTAGCAAACAGTAGGTGTGGGCTGTGATATGGTTGTCCATGCAAGTGTACCACTGTGCGGGGTGTGATGCAGTGCAGAAGTTGTGGTTCTTCACATTGTGATCGTTATCCATGTATTGGGGGAGGGTGTGGGTTTGGTGGGAGAGGGGTGGTGTGACATGCAGGGGAGGGGCGTAGGGTGATTGGGAGTTGCAGTAGTGTTTAATGGGGTGGATAGGCGATTGGTGGGTGGTGGGTAGGCGTGATGGTTAGGAGTGGTTGTTTACTGGGGGGGTATTGTTGCCTTACCAGTGTTGAGCCCTCCGTCAATTCCATTGAGTCCCTCCGGATGCATGATATCCAAGACCTTCTCCTCCCAGTATTTAAGTCAAGGGGTGGAGGTGGGGGCCTACTGCCAGTCTTGTTCAGGGGATCCTGTGCCTGGACGCCATGCAACGGACTTTCCCCCTGAGGTCGTTCCACCTCTTCCTGATATCCTCCCTTTTTGCGTGGATAGGTACCAACTGAATTGACCCATTTGACAATCCTCTGCCATAACTCATTCTTCCTGGCCAATGATGTTTGCTTGACCTGGACTCCCAATAGTTGTGGCTCAACTCTGACGATCTTGTCCACCATCACCCGCAACTCATTGTCTGTGAACAGTTGGTGCTTCTGGCGTGACATGTTGTGGGGGTGCTGTGCGGTTAGGGTGCAGTGCGGGGTGATTGGTGGTATGGGGGTGTTTGGATGTGGGTGCTGGTGTGTTATGGTAGTGGTGTGTGCAAAATGTGCAATGTACAAGTGTTTGTTGTGCTTCGTGGCTCGTGTCTCTCTCTGGCCGGTTGTGGCAATCGCACAGGATTGTTGGTGGGTGGGGGTATTATATGGTGCCGTGAGCAGGTGCATGTGTGTGTATTTGTTTCAGGTCTGGGATATTCAAACTGTCCAATGGGTTGCTGGCTACTATTGGCGGTGCATTTCTTTACCGCGGCGGTGCGGACTGCTGTTGGTTTACCACTGTGCATGTGCCGCTGTGCTGAAAAATGACTCATGATGGGGTGGTCGGAATGGGGTCGGTGTGGCGGGGCCGGCAGTAGATCAGTCAGCATTTCACCGTTGGACGGCCTGGTGGTGTCAATTCTATGTCTGTGTTTGGGCAGTTTGTTATTTGTGACTCGTAATACGGTGGTCGCTGTACAGCCACCACTGGCTGTATGGTGGCGGCATTTCGCATGGCAGGCTTGCCCGAAAACCACCAAAGTTGTAATGAGGGCCTGAGTATCATGTATGAAATGAAAAAATATTGCATCTCATTTTAAATTCTTAAACAAGAAAATATGCATGCCGTCATATTATACTTACCAAAAAGGCAGGCTCTCTCATGTCCAAGTTGTGATAGTTGCAGGGGTATGCTGCTGTTCTGTAGTGCAAATGAATCATATGTCAACACTGGTAAATGGGCACACATGCTTGAGATGTACAAATAAGGTATGCAGACAACTTGCACATTGAGTGAATGGAAGTTTTTCAGATTGCAGAAGACATGCTTCCTGGCATGTGGTGGCACTAAAGCAATATGTGGGCCATCAGTTGCCCCAACCACATGTGGTATGCCACCCAAAGTATAAAAATCTTCCTTCACATTTGCAAAATCCTCACTTCGTGAAAACTGGAGGAAGCTGTTGATGTCTCATCATTGAAGAAAGGACTCCTGAAAGTCGGTTGTGACATGCCATCAGATACTGCCACAGTGTATTGGAAGGATCCTTTGGCCACAAATTAGAGTACTGCCAAGATTTTCACTATTGGTGTTATTGATATGTGTAAGGAAATGCCTCCTTGGCATGGTTACCCCCGACTTTTTGCCTTTGCTGATGCCAAGGTATGATTTAAAAGTGTGCTGGGGCCTGCTAACCAGGCCCCAGCACCAGTGTTCTTTTCCTAAAACTTTACCTTTGTCTCCACAATTGGCACACCTTAGCATCCAGGTAAGTCCCTTGTAACTGGTACCCCTGGTACCAAGGGCCCTGATGCCAGGGAAGGTCTCTAAGGGCTGCGGCATGTATTATGCCACCCTGGGGACCCCTCACTCAGCACAAACACACTGCTTGCCAGCTTGTGTGTGCTAGTGGGGAGAAAATGACTAAGCCGACATGGCACTACCCTCAGGGTGCCATGCCAACCTCACACTGCCTATGGCATAGATAAGTCACCCCTCTAGCAGGCCTTACAGCCCTAAGGCAGGGTGCACTATACCATAGGTGAGGGCATAAGTGCATGAACACTATGCCACTACAGTGTCTAAGCAAAACCTTAGACATTGTAAGTGCAGGGTAGCCATAAGAGTATATGGTCTGGGAGTCTGTCAAACACGAACTCCACAGCACCATAATGGCTACACTGAAAACTGGGAATTTTGGTATCAAACTTCTCAGCACAATAAATGCACACTGATGCCAGTGTACATTTCATTGTGAAATACACCCAGAGGGCATCGTAGAGATGCCCCCTGAAAACATACCCGACTTCCAGTGTGGGCTGACTAGTTTTACCAGCCTGCCATACACCAGACATGTTGCTGGCCACATGGGGAGAGTGCCTTTGTCACTCTGTGGCCAGGATCAAAGCCTGTACTGGGTGGAAGTGCTTCTCACCTCTCCCTGCAGGAACTGTAACACCTGGCGGTGAGCCTCAAAGGCTCACCCCCTTTGTAACAGCGCCACAGGGCATCCCAGCTAGTGGAGATGCCTGCCCCCTCTGTCCACGGCCCCACTTTTGGCGGCAAGGCCGGAGGAGATAATAAGAAAAACAAGGAGGAGTCACTGGCCAGTCAGGACAACCCCTAAGGTGTCCTGAGCTGAGGTGACTCTGACTTTTAGAAATCCTCCATCTTGCAGATGGAGGATTCCCCCAGAAGGATTAGGGATGTGACCCCCTCCCCACCGGGAGGAGGCACAAAGAGGCTGTAGCCACCCTCAGGGCTAGTAGCCATTGGCTACCAACCTCCCAGACCTAAACACCCCCCTAAATTGAGTATTTAGGGGCGCCAAGAACTGAGGAAGATAGATTCATGCAACCTGAAGACGAAGAAGGACTGCTGACCTGAAGCCCTGCAGAGAAGACGGAGACACCAACTGCTGTGGCCCCAGCCCTACCGGCCTGTCTCCCCACTTCGAGAAAAACTGCAACAGCGACGCGTCCCCCAGGGTCCCGCGGACAGCGGCCCTGTTCCACAAAGACTGCAACTTTGCAACAAAGAAGCAACTTTTAAAGACCACACGTTTCCCGCCGGAAGCATGAGATGTTCCACTCTGCACCCGAGGCCCCCGGCTCGACCTGCGGAGAACCAACACTACAGGGACGACTCCCTGGCAACTGCGACCCTGTGAGTAGCCAGAGTTGACCCCCCATATCCCCCCACAGCGATGCCTGCAGAGGGAATCCCGAGGCTCCCCCCTGACCGTGATTGCCTGCTTCAAAGAACCCGACGCCTGGGAAACACACTGCACCCGCAGCCCCCAGGACCTGAAGGATCCGACCTCCAGTGCAGGAGCGACCCCCAGGTGGCCCTCTCCCTTGCCCAGGTGGTGGCTACCCCGAGGAGCCCCCCACTCTTGCCTGCCTGCATCGCCGAAGCATTGCTGCAGAGACCCCTGGGTCTCCCACTGAAACCTGTTGCAAATCCGACACCTGTTTGCACTCTGCACCCGGTCGCCCCTGTACCGCTGAGGGTGTACTTTTTGTGCTGACTTGTGTCCCCTCCAGTGCCCTACAAAACCCCCCTGGTCTGCCTTCCGAAGTCGCGGGTACTTACCTGCTGGCAGACTGGAACCGGGGCACCCCCCTTCTCCATTGAAGCCTATGCGTTTTGGGCACCACTTTGACCTCTGCACCTGACCGGCCCTGAGCTGCTGGTGTCGTAACTTTGGGGTTGCCCTGAACCCCCAACGGTGGGCTACCTTGGACCCAACTTTGAACCCTGTAAGTGCTTTATTTACCTGCAAAACTAACCAATACTTACCTCCCCCAGGAACTGTTGAATTTTGCACTGTGTCCAATTTTAAAATAGCTTATTGCCATGTTTGCCAAAACTGTACATGCTATTGTGTTGATTCAAAGTTCCTAAGATACCTGAGTGAAATACCTTTCATTTAAAGTATGGTGTGTAAATCTTGAACCTTTGGTTCTTAAAATAAACTAAGAAAAGATATTTTTCTATACAAAAACCTTTTGGCCTGGAATTGTCTTTGAGTGTGTGTTCCTCATTTGTTGCCTGTGTGTATGTACAACAAACGCTAAACACTACCCTCTGATAAGCCTACTGCTGGACCACACTACCACAAAAGAGAGCATTAGAATGATCTCTTTTTGCCACTATCTTACCTCTAAGGGGAACCCTTGGACTCTGTGCATGCTATTTCTTACTTTGAAATAGTACATACAGAGCCAACTTCCTACAATATGGTATTCCTATTGTGAGACAGAAGATCTGGCTCCAGCTGATGTCATGAATCAAGAATAGTTTGCCTATTCAATCTGCTTTTAAAAAAAATATATTTATTTCTTCCATGGTAGCAGGGCCTGGAAATGGTGTAAACATTTGAGGCCGTCATTTTTTTTCCAGTTCTTCCTGGGTCTTGCAGGATTGTGAAATTTTTTGCTGATTTCTTTTTTTTTTGCCCCACGGAGCCCCTCTGGTCCCCGCATGGGGCATAGGAAAAAGGTATCCCTGCCCTGCCACCTAGTAATATTTTGTTTTTTCTAAAATCAAAACAATAGGGGGTGAGGCCACCGGCTTGACTGCGGCTTCCTCCCCATGGCTTTGGCGTTCATAATTAGCCCTACGCTCCGACTCTTGTAATGGCTGTCAGCAACATTTTTCTCAATCAAGATGTCATCAGTGATGTCATCAGTGATGTCAAAGGTGATGTCACTGACCATGTCATGAGTAATGTGATATGTGAGGTCATAAGCAGTGCATTACGGATGCACAAGTTATAGTTAGCTCTGGTAACTATCACTGCTGAATTTCTTAAGTTTTGTATGAGTAAATTTAGAATGTAACAATAACGTCCCTGTAACCTTTGTTTTTTTCAGTGAATTTCTAAGGTTTCTTGATTTTACTTCCTAACTGTAGCATTCCTTTAACCTTTAGGCCCTGATTTAAGAGAGCATACCACCATATATCCCCACATTAGTGTCATTTATTTTTACGCTAATGTGGCGATATTATGGCAAAAACGCCACGCCATATTTACAAAGTGGTGCAATGCATGCATTGTGCAACTTTGTAACCTCTTGTGCCACGTTCTGCCTGCGCCAGGCATAATGTATGCAAGGAGGGTATTTACCCATAAGGGGGGCATGCGGAAATGGTGCAATCAAATCTAAAATATTTCTTTGCACCATTTCTAGTGGCATTTTTAACGCCAGGCATTAAAAGGAGGCACACTATTATTTTCAATGGGCCTCAATGTGCTTTGCAGGATTAGCGTCATCATTTTGGCTCTAATACTGCAAAGTGCCAAACTAGCATCAAACATTTTGACACTAGTTCCCTAACTGCCTCCATGGTGCGCCGTATGTTAATTACAGTGCACATATGGTGACGTTAGGGGGGCGCTAAGGGTCACAAGAAAAGTGATGCTGCATTGGATGTAGCACCACTTTTCTTAAATCTGCCCCTCAGTTTTTACAGTGAATTTCGAAGTTTTCTTACAAGTATTTCCTAACTATAAGGTCCCTGTAACCTTTGGCTTTTCCAGTAAATGTCTATAGTTTTCTTAATTCTATTTCCTATCTGTAACGTCCATGTAACCTTTGAGTTTTTCAGTGAATTTCTATGCTTTTTTCAAAGAAAATTCCTAACTATAACATCCCTGTAACATTTTTTATTTATTTTTCTAAATGTATTTGCTGTGGTCATGACAAATATGGGAACTGCTTTTGATTTTTTTATTGGGGAAATTATGGGGGTCATTACAACCCTGGCGAACAGTGTTAAAGCGGTGGTAAGACCGTCCAACAGGCCGGCGGTAAAATAAATTGGAATTACGACCGTGGCGGAAACCGCCAACAAAGACAGCCACTTTAACACTCCGACCGCCACGGCGGTACAGACAAACAGCTTGGAGGTCACCACCAACAGACAGGCGGAAGACAAAGTAGCGCCCACAGTATCACAACCTACCAATCCGCCACCTTTTCCGGGGCGGATTCACCGTGGACAAAAACACGGCGGAAACAGGACTTCAAAGGGAAAATGCTCACCTCTACAGACCCCACGAGGAATCCGGACGCTATGGAACCCGAGCTGCACATCCTGCCAGCTCTCATCTTCTTGCTCCTCTACCAGGAGAATGAACGCTGGCGGCGAAGACAACAGTGAGTACTGCACCTACGACACGGGGAGGGAAAAAACAGGGATACACACACGCAACACCCCCACTACAACACACACACTAATACATATTTATGCATTATAGTTACACCCCCCAACCCCCCGGAAGAATGCAGACAAAAGGAAATGAGTGTAACCATTGTAATATATTAAAATCAAGTAGGCACAAATATATAGATACACCATAAACAAAATATACACCAAGCTTAGTAGTCCAGGTAGTGCTCCAATGAAGTCCGTGGAACACTGGGCCCACATGGTATGGGCGAGGCCCACACAAGATCCCCGACCATGACGGAGAGAACACTGTAGGGACATCAGAGAACAAGAAAACAGGCACCTCAGGGGGAGGGAATGGGGGGGCACCTCAGCGGGTTGAGTGCACAACACCAAATCCACGAGGGGGCCACATGCCCACTGTTCAATCCTGGGGAGTGCAAAGCCACAGTCTTTCAAGTCTATACAGTGGGTGGGTTGCCCACTGTTCAATCCTGGGGAGTGCAAAGCCACAGTCTCTCAAGTCTCTACAGTGGGTGGGTTGCCCACTGTGCCATCCTGGGGAGTGCAAAGCCACAGTCTCTCAAGTCTATACAGTTGGTGGGTTGCCCATTGTGCCATCCTGGGGAGTGCAAAGCCACAGTCTCTCAAGTGGATGACAGTCTCCTCTGGTTCTGGAGGGGGCATGGTGCCTAGAGTGCTTCATCCTGCTAAGGACAGAGGTAGTGGATGTATCTCTCCACTGGTTCTGGAGGGGGCATGGTGCCTAGAGTGCTTCATCCTGCTAAGGACAGAGGTAGTGGATGTATCTCTCCACTGGTTCTGGAGGGGGCATGGTGCTCAGAGTGCTTCATCCTGCTAAGGACAGACGTAGTGGATGTATCTCTCCACTAGTTCTGGAGGGGGCATGGTGCCTAGAGTGCTTCATCCTGCTAAGGACAAAGGTAATGGATGACAGTCTCCAATGGTTCTGGAGGGGGAATGGTGCCCAGAGTGCTTCATCCTGCTAAGGACAGAGGTAGTGGATGTATCTCTCCACTGGTTCTGGAGGGGGCATGGTGCCTAGAGTGCTTCATCCTGCTAAGGACAGAGGTAGTGGATGACAGTCTCCACTGGTTTTGGAGGGGGCATGGTGCCTAGAGTGCCTCATCCTGCTAAGGACAGAGGTAGTGGATGCCTTTCTCCACTGGTTCTGGAGGGGGCATGCTGCCCAGAGTGCTTCATCCTGCTAAGGACAGAGGTAGTGGATGACAGTCTCCACTGGTTCTGGAAGGGGCATGGTGTCTAGAGTGCTTCATCCTGCTAAGGACAGAGGTAGTGGATGGCAATATCCACTGGTCCTGGAGGGGGCTCTGTGCCCAGAGAGCTTCATCCTGCTCGTGACGGACTCAGTAGCGTCAGTGCCCTTGGCGCTCATGAGCCAGCGGTGCTTGTGGCAGTGGTGCCCTGTTCAGCGGTGCTTGTAGCGGCAGTGCCCTGTTCAGCTTGAGGCAGTGGTGCCCTGTTTAGCGGTGCTTGAGGCGGCGGTGCCCTGTTCAGCAGTGCTTGAGGCGGCGGTGCCCTGTTCAGCGGTGCTTGAGGCGGCGGTGACCTGTTCAGCTGTTCATGAGGCGGAGGTGCCCTGTTCAGCGGTGCTTGTAGCGGCGGTGCCCTGTTCAGCGGTACTTGAGGTGGCAGGCTCTTTTGCAGTGACTCAGCTGCTGGCGGTCCTCTCTGTCCCTGTGGGGCTTGTGCTGGCGGTCCTCTCTGTCCCCGCGGGGCTTGTGCTGGCGGTCCTCTCTACCCCCGCAGGGCTTGTGCTGGCGGTGGCCTGTTGGGCAGCAGGGCAGGAGGTGGCCTCCTGGGCAGCGGGGATGATGGCGGTGGCCTCCTGGGCAGCGGGGATGATAGCGGTGGCCTCCTGGGCAGCAGGGATGATGGCGGTGGCCTCCTGGGCAGTGGGGATGATGGCGGTGGCCTCCTGGGCAGCGGGGATGATGGCGGTCACCTCCACCGTGCTGCTCTTCCCAGACTTTCCTGTTTCTTTTGGCCCTTCCCCACCTTGGAAGGTGTCGCAGCTGACTCCACACTCCCACCGGGACTCCTGGGAGCGGCTTTGGTGGCTGGAGTCTTCCCCCTCTCCCGCCGGGCACTGGCCAACTTTTGATGCTTGACAGGTGGGGGACTGTCCGTGCTGTGGCTCTCTGCCACACTGGCTGCCCTGGTGGCTGGTGCACTCCAGATTACAGTGACTACAGGCACCACTGGTCCCGGAGATGTTGTGGCTGAGGTGCTAGGTTGGGACCTGGAGAGTCGGGCCCTAGGAGACGGACAGGGTGGGGGAGGTTGGACAGGAAAAGTTTTTTGGAGACACTGGGACGGGTAGCTGGAGGGGGTCTGGGAGTGGAGGAAGAGGTTGTGGTTGTAGGAGGTGCTGGTTTGGTGACTTTGGGTGAAGGTGCATGCGCTGCAGGCTGTCGTGAGGTGGATGGATGTTGGGTGGGTGTGTGCCTGCGTTTGTGTATCTTGGGAGGTGGTGTCACAGACACACTGGGAGAGGACACAGGGGACGTGTGAATGGTAGTGGGGGTGGTGACTGCACGTGAGTGGGGTGTGGTGGTGGGTGTGTTGGTGATGGCAGTAGTGGCTGTAGATGTAGTGCATGCAGTTGTGAGTGTAGACGAGACTGGGAGGGAAGAGGGAGACGAGGAGGAGGGGGACACAGTGGAGGCAGTGGATGCTGGTGTGTCTGCGTGTGTGTGATGCTTGCGTGAGTGCCTGTGGGATGTATGGTGCGTATGTTTGCCTAAGCTTCCCTTGTGTGTTGACGTGTGTGCATACTGGTCTGAAGGTGTGCTTGGAATAGGCTGGGGTACAGGGATTGGGTCTGGGTGGAGGAAGTTGGGGGGAGGCTAGAGACAGGGACAATGGCTGCCATCAGTGCTGAGGCCAGAGTCTGAAAATCTCGCTGAAGGGTCGCCTGACCAGAATAAATGCCCTCCAGGAATGCATTGGTTTGTTGCAACTGCCTTTCGACACCCTGGATGGACCAATGGCCTCCTCACTGAGGGCAACTGGAGTGACTGACGCAGGGACTGAGGTGCCTGGGGAGAAGTTGATGCCTACCATCCTGGGTGAGCGGGCACGGGGCAAAGGCTGAGGGGCTGCTGGGAGGGCGGTGCTGGTAGGGGGGTGGCGGCTGTACCTGTAGATGAGGGGGGCACAGATGTTGCCGCCACCACAAGGGAGCTCCCATCGAAGGACGAGTCCGTGTAGCTGGTGTCAGCTCCTGTCCCCGCCTTGAAGCTCACCTCGCCCTCCGTCCCACTGGTGAACTCCGAGTCCGTTGTCTCGCCCTCCAGTGCCATGTGGGATGCAGCTCCCTCGTGCACCGGTGCCACTGCTCCTCTGCCCAATTATGCTAATGCACACAAGAACAGGGAGACCAAAAAAACGGGGGGGCGACAAAAGAATGACATGTTTAGTGCATGCATTACCGCTACCGTTGGCGGACAAGACAGACATAGAAGCCCCCTGCACTACGCCGCGCTCTTGGGCTCCACTGTTCACTCCCTGGAAAATGGCCTACTAGGCTATGGACGACATCTGCACACATGGATGACACAGGGGCATGACTAGGTGTACTTGGCAGTCTACAGAGGTGGGGTTTGGTGCCACATGGCCTGCCTTACGGAGGGACCTGGCCTACTAAACTCGCCCTGGCCTAGGGAAACCCACAGCCCACCTCCCCCACCCAGACACCTCCATTGCGCGCAAAATCAGCAGGATGAGAGTGTACTCACCCCCTTGTGGCTGCTGTGATGCCCTCAAGCGCCCATCCAACTCCGGGTAAGCCACCGCCAGGATCCTGAACATCAGGGGGGTCATGGTTCGACGGGCACCCCTCCCATGTTGGGAGGCCATCCCCAGCTGAGCCTCCGCTGTCTTCTTGCTCCAGTGGCGAATGTCCTCCCATCTTTTCCGGCAGTGGGTGCTCCGTTTGTGGTAGACCCCCAGGGTCCGGACGTCCTTGGTGATGGCACGCCAAATATCTTTTTTCTGGTGGGCGCTGATCTACATGAATTGTACAGGTGGAAGAGGAACTTAATACCAACTGCACCGTCACAGTCATTGGCCACCATCCCTACCCTTGCCATGTGGCACATGCACTCACCGTCGTTTCATGCATGCCTCAATCTCACCCCCCTTCTTACATCCACCCCACTCCACACAGGCATAGCCCATACAGCATGCTCCCAGTGTAATTACCTGTTTGTCTAGAGGACCGTAGAGTAGCGTGTACTGGGGGAGGACCCCGTCCATGAGTTTCTCCAACTCCTCCGATGTGAAGGCAGGGGCCCTTTCCCCAGACACTCGAGCCATTGTCTCTTCCAGACCGAGGTCACAGCAGCACTTGCAGTGTAGGTCCTCTCCTGTCGAAGATCAGGTATCGAGTGATTGAACAAGTAGAAAATGGCGGTCACGTCAGCGGTGGTGTGTACCATCACCGTCAGCGTACATTGTCATTGGCTCCTGGGACACATAGGGTCCAATGTTAACCAACGCAGCATTGTGCCGCGGTCTTTGACCGCCTACTGCAACACTGTACAACGCCAGCGCAGTTACCTCATATCCCATTGTCCCACTTTAGAGGTCAGGCAGCCGCCATTTTAGGGGCCCACATGGCCTCATTTTTAACTGTGTCACACATACCTAGGCCTAGACTCAACACACATACAGGCCACTTTTGAGATTAGGATTCGTGTTCTGTGTAAGCTGTGGGTACGTACCTCTGAGTTGTTTGAATCTGTGCTTGCTGTTGTCCTTCATAGGCACTGTCCGCTGGGACATGTGAGGAGATGCCGGCATCCTCCGGTGTACAGACCGCTGGTGGACCTGTCGACAATGGAGGAAAGACATGTGATCATCACATACAGGCTTGACCGTGACACAATCCAGGAACTGTGTACCCAGCTGGAGCCAGACCTGATGTCAGCTATCCTCCATCCCACAGGAATCCCCCATCAAGTGCAGGTGCTGTCAGTGCTCCATTTCCTTGCAAGTGGGTCATTTCAAACAACAGTGGCCATAGCATCAGGGATGTCCCAACCTATGTTTTCAAACGTGATGTCCAGAGTGTTGTCTGCCCTGCTGAAACACATGCGGAGCTACATCATTTTCCCTCAGGTGGAGGATTTGCCTACAGTGAAAGGGGATTTCTATGCCCTGGGACATATCCTCAACATCATAGGTGCCATTGATGGGACCCATGTGGCTTTGGTCCACCCCGCAGGAGTGAACAGGTGTACAGAAACCAGAAGAGTTATCATTCGATGAATGTGCAGATGGTACGTTTGACAGTCCAGTACATCTCCCATGTGAATGCCAAGTTCCCTGGCTCAGTGCATGACGCCTACATCCTGCGGAATAGCAGCATCCCTTATGTGATTTGTCAACTCCAGAGGCACCGTGTGTGGCTATTAGGTGAGCACCTGGAAGCAAGACAGTGGGAATGGCTGTCTGGGTCTGGAGTAATCCCTACAGGTTAGTGTGTGTCTAACAGTTGTTCCTCGCCATTTGCAGGTGACTCTGGTTACCCCAACCTGTCATGGCTACTGACCCCAGTGAGGAATCCCAGGACAATGGCAGAGGAACGCTACAATGAGGCCCATGGGTGAACACGGCGGATAATCGAGCGGACCTTTGGCCTCCTGAAGGCCAGGTTCAGGTGCCTCCATATGACAGGTGGATCCCTATTCTACTCACCAAAGAAGGTGTGCCAGATCATCGTGGCCTGCTGTATGCTTCACAACTTAGCTTTGCGACGACAGGTGACTTTTCTGCAAGAAGATGGTCCAGATGGTGGTGTTGTTTCAGCTGTGGAGCCTGTGGACAGTGAAGACGAGGAAGCAGAAGAAGAGGACATGGACAACAGGGACTCGGTGATCCTGCAATATTTCCAGTGAGACACAGGTAAGAATACAAACCTGCCTACTACATGTTTTTTAACACTACTACCTCTCTACTGTCTATCGTTTTCACCCTGTGTATGGTCACTGAGTTGTCACTTTCCCTTACGATTTCACAGATGTGGGTCCCACTGTGTGACATCTGCTTTGATTCCTCATGGACTAGAGCTGTGTGACATAGGTATGTTGACATTACAATTGAAAGAGTTTTTTGCCACAGTAATTGCTAATACACTATTCCGAAATCACAGACTGTCTCCAGATTGTTTTGTGCTTCAAGGGTGTTTATTTAAGTGCAAAATATTGGAGGGGGTTGCAAAACGGTGAGGGGTGATGCTGGAGGAATGTCCATGGCAGAGTCCAGTCTATTAGTCTCACAGGTGCATTGCCCAAATGGGCATAAGAAGTGGAGCTGGGGCAGTTTAAGGTTGGACAGGGTGACAAAGTGGGACAGAAGGATGACATTCAGGGTGGTCTCATTTCTTGGCGGGGTCTTGGCATCATTCTCTGTCTTTGTCCTGGATCTCAGGGACTGTTTGCGGGGTGGTTCTCCCTCTGCAGGGGGTGGGGTGCTGGTGTGGTGGTCCTGTGGCGGTGCCTCCTGTCCACTAGAACAGGCGGAGGTGGTGGGCAGTTCATCGTCCATGCTAGTGTCAGGGGCCCCTTGTTGTGCCACACTGTCCCTCCTGGTGTTGAGTACTTCCTTCAGCACCCCTATGATGGTGCCCAGGGTGGAATTGATGGATCTGAGTTCCTCCCTGAAGCCCAAATACTGTTCCTCCTGCAGGCGCTGGGTCTCCTGAAACTTGGCCAGTACTGTTGCCATCGTCTTTTGGGAGTGGTGGTAGGCTCCCATGATGGAGGAGAGGGCCTCGTGGAGAGTGGGTTCCCTTGGCCTGTCCTCCCCCTGTCGCACAGCAGCCCTCCCAGTGCCCCTGTGTTCCTGGGCCTCCGTCCCTTGGACCGTGTGCCCACTGCCACTGCCCCCACGTCCCTGTTGTTGTTGGGGTGGTAGGTTAGCCTGGGTTCCCTGTAGTGGTGAACACACTGCTGACTGACGTGTCCTGGGGACAGATGTATGGGCCCGCTGGGTGGGTGCTGTGCTGGTGTTTCCAGAGGGGGGAAGCTCTGTAGTGGTCTGTGACTGTGTGATGGGAACCGACTGTCCTGAGGTCCCGATGGGCCGGGCTGGTCATCTAGATCCAGTTGGACAGAGCTGCTGTCATCACTGTGGGCCTCTTCTGTTGGTGGTGTGGACATGTGTGGACCCTCCTGTCCGGTGACATTGGGTAGGGGTCCTGCAGAGTTATAAAAGGATGTGTGTGCCATGGTGTGCAATGCGTGGGTGACCGTGTACCCCAGTGCTTGCATTCCTGTGTGGGACCTTGTGTGATGATGGTTTAGGGGGGTGTATTGGTTTGTGCAGTGGGCATGCTTTGGTGATGAGTGTCCATGCTTTGGTGTTGCATGCAGGGCTTGGTGTTAAGATGTGTGGTTTGTGATGTTGGGACATTTGTAAGGAGTTGGAGTGATGGGGGTGAAGGTGAGGGTGGGGGTATGTGATGGCATGCAGGGGGATGTAATAGTTAAGATTTGACTTACCAGAGTCCATTCCGCCATCTACTCCTGCGAGGCCCTCAGAATGCAGAATCACCAAGACCTGCTCCTCCCATGTTGTTAGTTGTGGGGGAGGAGGTGGGGGTCCACCACCAGTCTGCTGAACTGCAAGGTGGTGTCTTGAGACCACGGAACGCACCTTCCCCCGTAGGTCGTTCCACCTCTTCCTGATGTCATCCCGATTTTTTAGGTGCTGTCCCAATGCATTGACCCTGTCCACTATTCTTCGCCATAGCTGCATCTTCCTTGCAATGGAGGTGTGCTGCACCTGTGATCCGAATAGCTGTGGCCCTACCTGGACGATTTCCTCCACCATGACCCTGAGCTCCTCCTTCGAGAACCTGGGGTGTCTTTGCCGTGCCACGGGGTGTTGTGGGTGATGTAAGGGGTGGTGTGTGTGGTGATAAGTGTGCTGATATGTAGTGGGGTGTTGTGTGAGGTGCGTGGAAGTTATGTGGGTGATGGTCTGGTGAGCCTGTGGATGCTAGTATTGTTGATGGTGGTGTCTCTCTCTGTGCTTCTTTCTCAATTGTTGTCGTAGGGGTTTGTGGGTGATGTGGGTGTGTGTGTTTTATATTGTAATGGGTGTGTGGGAGCGGTGTGTGTATGTGTATCAGGTGTGTGTATTTTGAATTGTCCAATGTGGCTGTGTTTTGTATGTGTGTGTATTTTGAGCGCAGCGGTGTGTACCGCCAATGGAATACCGCGGTTGAAAGACCGCCGCGTGGATTCGTGTGTCGTGATAGTGTGGGCCTATTTCTGTTGGCGTGACGGTGGAGGTTTTGTTTTCGCCAGTTTATCACTGACCTTTGGTGTGGCGGACTTGTGTGGATGTCTGAATTTTGGCGGATTCCGTGCTGTGGATCATAATAGCTGTGGCGGATTTCGGCGGAGGTGTGTTGGCGGTCTTCTGCACGGCGGTAAGCGGCTTTTACCACCAATGTTGTAATGAGGGCCCATATGCTCATCATGTACTGATACAACATAGGGCCTGATTACAAGTTTGGAGGAGGGTGTTAATCCGTCCCAAATGTGACGGATATCCTGCCCACCGTATTACGAGTTCCATTTGATATAATGGACTCGTAATACGGCGGGTGGTATATCCGTCACATTTGGAACTGATTAACACCCTCCTCCAAAGTTGTAATCAGGCCCATAATGTATTCTGTATCATTTGCTTGTTTAAAACAGTAAGTAACTTAAAGATATTGCAAACAGTATGTAAAAGCAATACATTTTATTTTTACTAAATGTTATAATATGATAGAGATTTATTGGATAGCTAAGTAAGTTTTCATTTGTGAAAAAATATGGATCTGCGGATTTTCTACAGACCCACAACCTGTGGTGTGAATGAACTCTATAATGTTTCTTAGACCATGTGTTACTTTGGATTCTGATCAGTAGGTTCAAAGATTGATGTTGTACATTTCTTTTAGCATGTAATACTGTGTAAATGAAAATATAATAAAACATTATGGGGGTGATTCTGACCTCGGCGGTAAAATGCCTTTACCGCCGGTCAGAAGACCGCCATAACTCCGCCGCGGCCGCGGTCAACCGCCACGGTCATTCTGACCCACAACGGCCAAACCTCCAAAAATCCGTCCTCCACTGCAGCCCGCCACATCGGCGGGCAGCGATAAACTGGAGATGACCAAACCTCCACCGTCACGCCAACAGAAATACGCCCATGCCATTACGACCCACGAATCCACACGGCAGTCATTCAAACGCGGTATTCCATTGGCGCTACACACCGCCGCGGTCAGAATACACACACATCACCAAAACACAGCCACATTGGACAATTTGAAAAACACACACCTGATACACATACACACACCACTCCCACACAATCAACCAACTATAAAACACCCACCCACATCACCCACAAACCCCTGCGACCCCAATTACTGAGAGAAGGAGAGAGAGACACAGCAGACAATCCAAAGCAAGACACACTGAGGCACACTACACCATCACACACACCACATAGTAGCACAAAGCACCACTCACCAACACACTCCTCATCACATACACCACCCCATTGCACCCCAAAGGCATCCACGATTTTCGGACCAAGAACTCCGGGTCATGGTGGAGGAAATCCTAAGAGTGGAACCCCAGCTCTTCGGCTCGAGGTGCAGCACACAAGTATAGCCAGGAAGGCGGAGCTATGGCAGCGGATCGTGGACAGGGTCAACGCGGTGGGACAGCATCCCAGGAATAGGGAGGACATCCGCAAAAGATGGAACGACCTACGGGGGAAGGTCTGATCGATGGTCTCCAGGCACAACATCGCGGTCCAGAAGACTGGCGGCGGACCCCCACCCACCCCTCCCGAATTTACATCGTGGGAGCAAGAGGTCTTGACCATCCTGCATCCTCAGGGCCTCGCAGGAGTAGCCGGAGGAATGGACTCTGGTAAGTCCCATCTCAACTACTATATCCCCCACACCCCACCAGCATGCCAACCCACACCCCCACCCTCACCCCCAACCCCCCAGCACACATCCTTCCTGACAATGTCTCACCAGCACAACCCACCCATCCCAACACCAACTCCTGCATGCCAACACAAACCATGGGCACCCATCACCTAAGCATGACAACTGCACTAACCCCTCCCCCCCACTAAATACCCTCACAACACCTCCCTCCAGGGAATGCCTGCACTGGGGGACAAGGGCACCCACAACACGCATGCTATTGCACACACAGAAACAATAACCAAACTCTCTTACCCCATGCAGGACCCGAACGACAACACACCAGCCAGGAGGGTCCAGAAGTGTCCATCCCACCACCGGAACAGGCCCACACTGAGGATAGCAGCTCTGTCGACAGTGAACCTGATGACCAGCCCGGACCATCGGGGACCTCTGGGCAGTCGGTTCCCCTCACCCAGACACAGGCCACACCAGACCCGACCCCCTCTGCCGACACCAGCACAGCTCCCACCCAGCGGGCCCATGCCTCTGTCTCTAGGACAGCTCAATCAGCGGTGTGTCCGCCACTACAGGGCACCCAGGCTAACCCAACACCCCAACAACAACAGGGACCTGGGGGCAGTGGGAGCGGGCACACCGGCCAGGGGACAGAGGCCGGGGGAAACCGGGCAGCTCGGAGGGCTGCTGTGCGACAGGGGGGGGAGGAGAGGCCCAGGGAACCCACTCTCCAAGAGGCCCTCACCACCATCATGGGGGCATACCACCACTCCCAAGAAACGATGGCGATGGTACTGGCCAGGTTCACTGAGATCCAGGCACAGCAGGAAGAACGCTACATGGGGTTCAGGGAGGAGCTGAGAATCATCGGGACCGCAATGGGGACCATCGTCCTGGCCCTCCACAGGATAGAGGACGCGTTGCGGGACCATGGTGCACCACACAGGGCCCCTGTCACTAGGCCGGACCAGGAACAGCCTACCAACTCCGCCGGCGCTAGTGGACAGGAGGTCCCAACACCTCGACAGCCCCCCAGAACCCCACCTCCTGCTGAAGAACAACCACCCCGTAAGAGGAGCCTGAGACCAAAGAAAAATGATGTCAAGACCCCCGCCAGCAGGACATACCCCCTCAAGTCTTCCCACTGTCCCACATTGCCACCCTGTCCAACCATGAACTGCCTATGCTCCATCCTTCCACAGGCAAAAGAACAATGCACCTGTGAGACTGAGAACTGGACTCTGCCATGGATATTCCTCCACCCCCACCCATCACCCTTAGAATCACATGTACCGGTATCTAGCACTGTAAATAAATCACATTTTGCACACAAACCTGTTTTGAGTCATGCTGTATTATTAACAAATGGATAACATATTACTGTTCAATTTCTGTTCTGTCAATTAGTCATGACAACATACCAATGTCAATACGCTGTATTTCATGGGCGAACCAAGCAGAAGTCAGGTACTGAGGCAGACAGCACTGAGAAGGGAAGGGAAAGGCATAAATTAATAAAAAACATCTGTGGGGAACTACAGAAAGTACAGATGCAGGAGGCTAGAAGCAATTGTGAAATGGCGTGGGTGATTCTTACCTGGGTGTTACTGGAAATACTGTTGTATCACTCTGTCCCTATTGTCTGTGTCGTCCTCAGAGTCTTCCTCCTCTTCACTCTCCACAGGCTCCACGGCTTCTACAACACCACCATCTGGACCATCCTCCTGCAGGAAAGGCACCTGGCGTCGCAAAGCCAGGTTGTGAAGCATACAGCACGCCACGATGATATGGCACACCTTCTTTGGTGAGTACATTAGGGATCCACCAGTCATATGCAGGCACCTAAACCTGGCCTTCAGGAGGCCAAAGGTTCGCTCAATCACCCTCCTTGTACACCCATGGGCCTCATTGTAGCGTTCCTCTGCCCTTGTCCGGGGATTCCTTACTGGGGTCAGTAGCCACGGCAGGTTGGGGTAACCAGAGTCACCTATTAGCCACACACGTTGTCTCTGTAGCTGCTCCATCACATAGGGGATGCTGCTATTTCGCATCACATACGCGTCATGCACTGACCCTGGGAACTTGGCATTTACATGGGAGATGTACTGGTCAGCCAAACAGACCACCTGGACATTCATCGAATGATAATTTTTTCTGTTTCGGTACACCTGCTCATCGTCTTTTGGGGGTACCAAAGCCACATGGGTCCCATCAATGGCACCAATGATGTTGGGGATATGTCCAAGGGCATAGAAATCACCCTTCACTGTAGGCAAGTCACCCTCCTCGGGGAAAATGATGTAGCTCCGCATGAGTTTCATCAGGGCAGACAACACTCTGCTCAAAATCTTAGAAAACATAGGCTGAGACATTCCAGATGACATGGCCACTGTGGTCTGGAATGACCCACTGGCCAAAAAATGGAGGACTGACAAAACCTGCACCAGAGGGGGAATCCCTGTGGGTTGGCGGATGGGGGACATCAGGGCTGGCTCCAGCTGGGCACACAGTTCATGGATAGTGGCACGGTCAAGTCGGTATCGAAGTATTATATGGCGTTCTTCCATTGTCGACAGGTCCACCAGCGGTCGGTACACGCGAGGATTCCTCCTTCTCATCCCAAGTCCCAGCGGACGGTGCCTCTGAAGGACAACATGGAGCACAGAGTCAGCCAAACCACAGGTACGTACAGACAGCTTGCACAGTTAAAGAATGGCAATGGGTTGAAAGGCGTGTATGTGTGGCAATGCAAGGCCTAGGCCTGTGTGTTGCAGTCAAAATTAAGCCATGTGGGCCCTTGAAATGGCGGCTGCCTGACCTGTGAAGTGGGACAATGGGATGTGAGGTCACTGCGCTGGCGGGGCACACCGTGGCGGTAGGCGGTCGAAGACCGCGGCGCAAAGCCGCATTGGTTAACATTGAAGCCTATGGGTTTCAGGAGCCAATAACGAAGTGCGCCGGCGGTCGCGGTACGCACCGCCGCGGTACGCACCGCCGCGGACGTGACCGCCATTTTCTATCTGCTTAATCACTCGAGACCTGATCATCCACAGGAGAGGACCTATACTGCAAGTGCTGCTGTGACCTCGGTCTGGAAGATACAATGGCTGCTGCGACTGGGGAAAGGGCCCCTGCCTTCACGTCTGAAGAATTGGACAAGCTCGTGGATGGGGTCCTCCCCCAGTATGCGCTACTCTACGGTCCTCCAGACCAACAAGTGAGTACACCGGGTGCTAATGGAATGGGCTATGCCTGTGTGGATTGGGGTGGATGTAAGTTGGTGGGGTGGGGGGCGAATGAGGAGTGCAACGCCCGACAGATGAGAGCATGTGCCATATGGCAAAGTGGGTGGGGGGGGCCAATTACATCTAACATGCAGGCCATTGATGATTTCCTCCTTTCCACCCTGTACATGTCTAATAGGTCAGCGCCCATCAGAAGATCGAGATTTGGCGTGCCATCGCCAAGGAAGTCCGGACCTTGGGGGTCCACAACAGACGGGGCACCCACTGCCGCAAGAGGTGGGAGGACATCCACCGCGGAACAAGGAAGACCGTAGAAACACTGCTGGGGATGGCCTCCCAACCTAGGAGGGGTGCCAGTCGCACCATGACCCCCCTGATGTCCCGGATCCTGGCGGTGGCCTACCCTGAATTGGATGGGCGCTTTAAGACATCACAGCAGACACAAGGGGGTGAGTATCAGCACATTCTCCTATCTTTCTGCGCAGTGGAGGCGTCTGGGTGGGGGAGGAGGGCTGTGGGTGACATTAGGCCAGGGCGCTTTCTGTAGTGTAGTCCTCTCCCTTAGGCATGGCCCTGTGCCCCCGGCCCCCACCTCGGTAGGGTGACAAGTACAGCCATTGAAGGTCCAGCATCTCCCATGTGCGCGTTTGACGTCTCTTGGCCTGTTGTCTTAGTCAGTAGTACTGAGTAGTGTACCCCGAATGCGCGGCTTAGTGCATTAGGCACCTGTGTCTGTCCTCTCCGCCAACGGTGTTGACATTGCATGCACTCAACCTGGTCTTCTTTTTTCTCCCCCCACCCTTTCTCTCCATCTTCTTGTGCATGTGTGCATTAGCATCATCAGGCGGAGGAGATTTGGCATCGGAGCACGAGGGAGCTGCAGGACACAAGGCCCCGGTGGGCCCAGGAACAGACACCGAGGGCACCAGTGATCCGGAGGGCGAGGGGAGCACCACGACGGGGACCGCTGGTGAGAGCAGCGAAAGCGACACGTCCTCGGATGGGAGCTCCCTAGGGGTGGCGGTAACATCCGTGCCCCCCGCCTCTACAGGTACAGCCGCCACCCAGCGCACTAGCCCCGCCCTCCCAGCAGCCCCTCAGTCTTCGCTCCGTGCCGGTTCGCCCAGGAAGGCGCGCGTCTCCTTCGCCCCAGGCACCTCAGCCCCTGCCCCTGTTGCCCCTGCTGCCCTCAGTGCGGAGCTCATTGACCTGGTAAGGACGTTCATTGTTGGGCAGACGACCCTTCTGAATGCCATCCAGGGTGTGCAAAGGGAGGTGCAACAGAGCAATGCGTACCTGGAGGGCATTCATTCGGGTCAGGCTGCCCATCAACGAGCGTTCACTGCTCTGGCCTCAGCACTGACGGCAGCCATTGTCCCTGTTTCCAGCCTCCCTCTTCTGACTGCCTCCAGCCTGTCTCTGTCTCCTGTTCCTCAGCCTATCCCATCCACACCATCAGACCAGCCTGCACACACCTCAACACCCAAGAGCAGCTCATCCAAACACAAGCACCACAGATCCCGCAAACACTCACCCGAGCAACACCCAGATGCAGACATGCCAACAGCCACTGCCACCCCTGTGTCCCCCTCCTCCTCGTCTCCCTCCTCCCTCCCTGTGACGTCTACACTCACACCTGCATGCACCCCAACATCAGCCAGTGCTTCCATCACCACCTCACCCTCCAGTACAGTCCACACTCGTGCAGTCACCACCCCCACTGCCATGTACACATCCCCTGTGTCCTCTCCCACTGTGTCTGTCACCCCCTCTTTCAAGACACACAAACGCAGGCACCCACCCACCCAACAGCCATCCACCTCACGACAGCCTACAGCACCAGCACCTTCACCCAATGACAGCACACCTGACTCTCCTACAACCACCTCCTCTACCTCCACTTCCATCTCCACTTCTCCTACCCTTTACCTTGGCCCTAAAAAACTTTTCCTGGCTAACCTTAACCTCTTTCCCCCCGATGACCTCCCCCATCCATCTTCAAAGAGTCCCAAGAGCACCGCAGCCACCACCAGCCCAGCTTCGGGTGTCACTGTTGTGCCTGGGTTCTGGAGCCCACCCTTTGCCAGCAGTGACACATCGATCAGCAGCAAGGACACGTCCAGCCCCCCCCCCGGCAAGAGGACCCGCAAAACCAAGGACCGCCGTGCGAGGACCGACAGGGCTGCCCCCAAGGAGCAATGTGCGGCCACTTCACCACCCACACCATCTGGGGGAGGCAAGGGCCCGAGAGCCCCATCAAAGGAGCGGAAGGGCAGCAGGAGCGCGGAGAAGGTGGACCCCACATGCCACATCCCAGCTGGGAAGGAGGACACTAAGGAGGCCAGGAGTCCGTCCCCGAAGGGTCCAGAAACGTCACGGTCCCAGGGCGACTGAACAGGGAGTCCAGGCCTGGCTCCCTTGACCTGCTGGATGAGCACTGCTGAACAGGGCCCGCGGTGCAGAAGAGTACCGCTGAACAGGGCCCCGCCGTGGAGATAGGCACCGCTGAACAGGGCCCGCGGTGCAGAAGAGTACCGCTGAACAGGGCCCCGCCGTGGAGATAGGCACCGCTGAACAGGGCCCGCGGTGCAGAAGAGCACCGCTGAACAGGGCCCCGCCGTGGAGATAGGCACCGCTGAACAGGGCCCGCGGTGCAGAAGAGCACCGCTGAACAGGGCCCCGCCGTGGAGATAGGCACCGCTGAACAGGGCCCGCGGTGCAGAAGAGCACCGCTGAACAGGGCCCCGCCGTGGAGATAGGCACCGCTGAACAGGGCCCGCGGTGCAGAAGAGCACCGCTGAACAGGGCCCCGCCGTGGAGATAGGCACCGCTGAACAGGGCCCGCGGTGCAGAAGAGTACCGCTTAACAGGGCCCCGCCGTGGAGATAGGCACCGCTGAACAGGGCCCGCGGTGCAGAAGAGCACCGCTGAACAGGGCCCCGCCATGGAGATAGGCACCGCTGAACAGGGCCCCGCCGTCTCAAACACCGCTCCGCTGGGCCCCGCCGTCTCAAGCACCGCTCCGCTGGGCCCTTCCTGTCAAGCACCGCTCCGCTGGGCCCTTCCTGTCAAGCACCGCTCCGCTGGGCCCTTCCTCTCAAGCACCGCTCCGCTGGGCCCTTCTTCTCAAGCACCGCTCCGCTGGGCCCCGCCGTCTCAAGCACCGCTCCGCTGGGCCCTTCCTGTCAAGCACCGCTCCGCTGGGCCCTTCCTCTCACGCACCGCTGAACAGGGCCCCGCCGTCTCAAGCACCGCTCCGCTGGGCCCTTCCTGTCAAGCACCGCTCCGCTGGGCCCTTCCTCTCAAGCACCGCTCCGCTGGGCCCCGCCGTCTCAAGCACCGCTCCGCTGGGCCCTTCCTGTCAAGCACCGCTCCGCTGGGCCCTTCCTCTCAAGCACTGCTCCGCTGGGCCCCGCCGTCTCAAGCACCGCTCCGCTGGGCCCTTCTTCTCAAGCACCGCTCCGCTGGGCCTCTCCTCTCACGCACCGCTGAACAGGGCCCCGCCGTCTCAAGCACCGCTCCGCTGGGCCCCGCCGTCTCAAGCACCGCTCCGCTGGGCCCTTCCTGTCAAGCACCGCTCCGCTGGGCCCTTCCTCTCACGCACCGCTCCGCTGGGCCCTTCTTCTCAAGCACCGCTCCGCTGGGCCCTTCCTATCAAGCATCGCTCCGCTGGGCCATTCTTCTCAAGCACCGCTCCGCTGGGCCCCGCCGTCTCAAGCACCGCTGAACAGGGCACCGCCGTCTCAAGCACCGTTGATGGTTCACTGTGCCCACCATGCCTCCTCCTTGACCAGTGGAGACTGTCATCCACCTGATGGACTGTGGCTTTGCACTCCCCAGGATGGTCCAGTGGGCAGCCCACCCACTGTAGAGACATTGAGAGACTGTGGCTTTGCACTCCCCAGGATGGTCCAGTGGGCAGCCCACCCACTGTAGAGACATTGAGAGACTGTGGCTTTGCACTCCCCAGGATGGTCCCGTGGGCATGGTGGCTCCTCGTGGATCTGGCGTCGTGGACTCATGTGGCTGTGGTGCCCCCCCCTTCCCTTCCCCCTGAGGTGCCTGTAGTTTTTACATCTGATGCCCCTGCAGTGTTCTCTCCAAAGGACTCAGGTCTCCTGTGTGGGCTTTGCCCTTGTTTCTCAAGACTTTGGCCCACGGACATGCTGAATTCGTAGGATGTGCAGGACTTGGTACTTCAGTTATACACTGATGTGTATGTCATTTGTTTTGTTGTGGATATCTTTCATGGTTGTACGCTAATTTTCTGGAGCTTTTTGGTACATAAATATTTATTCCAAATATGATTATGTCCTAGCATTTTTCAGGGGTGTTTGGGTGGTGTCACTGTGACTTGGTGCTCTACATTGGTGAGTACATGGTTGGGGGGGGGGGGGTCGCATATGTGTGTGCCCGTAACCTTTCGTTCTCCCCCTCCCGTGTGTCGTAGGTGCAGTACTCACCGTTGTCGTCTGCGCCGGACTTCGTACTCGTGGTAGATGAGAAGGTAGACGAGAGCAGGTAGGATGTTAAATTCGGGTTCCATGCTGTCCTCCGTACTCGTGGAGTGTGTTTTGGTGAGCGTTTTCCCGTTCGTAGTCTGTTTCCGCCGTGTTTTTATCGGCGGTGCTCCCGCCCCGGAAAAGGTGGCAGATTGGTGAGTTATGATAGTGTGGGCGGTACATTGTCTGCCGCCTGCCTGTTGGCGGTGACCGCCGCGCTGTTTGTCTGTACCGCCGCGGCGGTCGGAGTGTTAAGTTGGCGGGCTGTGTTGGCGGTTCCCGCCAGGGTCAGAATTCCATTTTTTGGACCGCCAGCCTGTTGGCGGGTTGGCCGCCGCTTTAACACCGACCGCCAGGGTTAGAATCACCCCCTATATATATTCCACACCTAATAAAAGCTTATACTATTTATTTATATTGAATTAAAGCACTTAGAAAATATGACGAATCCGCAAATTTGTCACAAAATCTGCAGGGTGGGAAGAAAAAAATATATATTACAAGCTATACATTGCTTCACAAGAACCATACCCAGCATTTGAAGGAAACCACAACCAGCAGTCATTTTGCTGTTATCTCTTGGTTAAGAAGGGTGCATCTTGGTATTTAAGATGCCAAAGGGCAGAAGGTATAGATCCTGCATGGAGGAATAGGAGGAAGGAGGAAGAAGTGCATGGAGGTCACATTTTGAGACAAAAGCCTGTGCAAGATATGTGGCATGCACTCTCTGTGGAAAAAACCTTTCTGAGGAAGAGTAAAACTATGGTACTTCCACTGTGTGGCAATGTTTTAAACCTTACCATGAGCGTATATATTTCCATTACATCATGGAGAGAGCTACTGATGCTTCTGCAGAAGGACCATCTACTTCTTCTGGAGCTCCAGCTGTGCAAAATATACCTATTCCACCAGTCTGCAATAAGCTCAGTGAGATGGTCACCCATTGCGGCAAGTGCCAGGGACTTGTTGTTAAAAAGAATGCATACATAACCAGCATGCTTTGAAAGTGAAGAGCCACTGCTGTTAATTTGTTTTACTTATTTTTCAGTTAGCAAAAAATGTATGAATATGCAACAGTTTTGCATATAGTTTTAAGTTTACAGAAGTTGTTTTTTTAAGCCAAACAAAAACAAAAACTACTTTAAAACATTTTTAAAGATTTTCTTCGTTAAAACTTTAAAAAGGTTCTTTTTAGAACCACCATATTTACTACAAAGATCTGTGTCTGTGTTCTAAATTTTGTAGTTTATGTATTAGGGTGTACCTGGCTTTGCTAGTGAATACATCAGTGTGTCCGTAGGTCTGTTAGTGTCTCACTAGCTCAAGTGTGTGTGAGGTATGTCAGTGTATGCATCCATGTGTCCCTGGGTGTGTTAGTGTATCCATCAGTATGTTTCTGGGTGTGTCAGTGTATATGTCAATGTGTCCCTGGATGGATCCATACCTGCAAAAGGGTGTGCCTGGGTATGTCAGTCCGTGCAGCAGTATATGCCTGGCTGCGTGAATGTATGCTTCTGTGTGTGCCTGAATCTCTAAGTGTATGCACTGCTGTTTGCTTTGATTTATCAGCAGCTGCACAAGTGTGTCCCTGGTTGTGTCAGTGTGTTCATTAGAGTGTGCCTGGATATGTTCAAGTATGCGTAAGTGTGTCAATGGATGAGTTAGTGTCTGCATCAATGTGTGCATGAATGTGTCAGTGTATGCATCAGTGTGTCTCTGGGTGTGTCAATGTATAAATCAGTGTGTATGTGGATATGTTGGAGTATGCATTAGTGTGTCCCAGGGTGTGTCTTGTATGCATCAGTGTGTGTTTGGGTGTGGTATTGTATCCATCAGTGTGTCACTGAATACAACAGTGTGTGCCTGGCTGTGTCAGTGTATGCATCAGTGTGTGCTTGGATCTGTAAGCCTGTGTATCAGTGTGTGCTTGGATCTGTCAGCATCTGCATGAATGTGTCCATGGATGTGTGAGTGTATCCATCAGTGTGTCTGTGGATGTACTCATGTTTGGATAACTTTTTCCATAAATGGGTTACTGAATACATCATTGTGTATATGGCTATGTCAGTGTATGCATGAGTATGTTCGTGGGTTTGTCAGTGCAAAAATCAATGTCTACCTGGATAAGTTGCAGTATGACTTACTTTGTCCGTGTATGTGTCTGCATCTATAAATGTGTGCTTTAGTGTGGTAGTGTTCTCATCAGTGTGTGCCTTGGTGTCTTCGTGAATGCAACGGTGTATGCCTGGCTGTGTTAGTTTATGCATCACTGTGTGCTTGGATCTGTAGTTGTATGTATCAGTATCTGCCTGGATCTCTCAGTATATGCATTAGTGTTTGACTGGATCTGTGACTGTCTCCATCAGCGTGTTGCTGCAATGTATGCACAAACAACTTTCTGTATGCATTAATGTGTGCTTGAGTGTTAGTGTATGCATCAGTGTGTGCCTTGGTGTGGTACCATATGTATACGTGTGTGACTGGGTATAGTGGTGTATGCATCAGTATGTGCTTGGCTGTGTCACTGTATGAATGAGTGTCTTCTAGAATATCTTTGTATATCTATCAGTGTGTGCCTGGATGTTTTACTGTATTTAGAAGTGTGAATGTGGATTTGGGTGTGTGAGATATAATTAGTTACTTACATCAACACAGTGATTAGCTTGTTTAATCTGTATAAAAAGAGAAAACATAAGTAAAAGGTAAAGTTTACTATTGATAACTTATGTGTTAAAAATGGTCAACCTGTAATACAAATGATATCATGAATTGCAAGATAGAATAATTTTATATTTCTGTATAAAAATTACAAACTTTACTTAAACATCTCCCATTCCCTTCTCCACTGTTCTCAGCTTCTATACTTTTGCACTGTAAATTAAGTGCATATAGACACTCATCCTTGAACAGTGGGGGAAAAACAGTCACATTGACTTGAAAAAAAAACATAAGTATATAGCATGTTATTTAAAATTAACATTACTATGTATAACATACATACATTTATTAACCTTCCTTGTCAAAACAAACCCTATTCCAGAGTGCACTCTGTGTCAAAAATATCTTTCTAGAGGCACAGAGAAAAAGTACAGTTGTGGCACTTGCAGTATGTACAGTTTAAAATGTACCATGAGTGAACATATGTCTGTTACATGACAAAGAAAGATGCTGATGCTTCTATGCTAGGCCTATCATTTTCTTTGGGTGCTCCAGCTCTGCAAAATATATCTATTTCAGCAGTTTGCAACGCGCTCAAGCAAATAGTGATCCATTTTAGCAAATGCCAACAACTTGCTCTTTAAAAAAAAACAGATATAATCAATATGCTTGAAAAAGTGAACAGCCACCACTGTTAATTTGTTTTACTTATGTTTCAGTTACCAAAACAAGTTTTCCAAAATTATCATTACTATGGGCCTCATAATGAGTTTGACGGTCTGACGGTAAGACCACCATGTCTGAGGCCGCCAAAAGGCCGCCATGTTGGCAGTCATCCAACCGCTTTATTAAGAGATACACAGCACAGCCCGCCAAAAACCAGTCAATTTCCCAAAACGTTCAGGACACTGGCAGATAAAAAAAAAAGGCAGTCAGACCACCAGCACCGCCAGCCCGACAAAATTCCACCGATCTAAATACGATCCACAAAACACTAGAGAGGTTCTTCCATGTCAGAAAACCATTGGTGCTGCGATTGGCAGTGGTCTGCACTCACATCAGTCAGAATACTACACCATAGTTCAAATACCCCACAATTGACACACATTCACACACTGCAGTATAAAACACATCCCTACACAACCCACAATCTTTTGCAACCAGAAACACCACTCACAGCCAAACACAAAGTTAAGATGACTAGCAAAACAGATAATAGGCACCCCTACACATAACACTCAGTGCACACCCCAATTTGCACAACACACAAAACACACAATTTACAAAACCACACAATACACAACGGCCGTCACCCACTCAAGTCACAGCACACACCCACAAAACAAACAATTCACATCCTTTCATTCCCAACCCCACCGTTTTTACAACCACTACCGTGTCCCCACGAAAACACCCACCTTTCACTGATGATGAGTTGAGGGTCATGGTGGATGCAATTGTCAGGGTACAGATATATCTATTCAGAGCACAAGTCCAGCAAACATCAATAGCCAGGAAAATGAAGTTGTGGCAAAGAATAGTTGACAGGGTGAATGCAGTAGTCAGTTACCCACACACAAGGGAGGACATTGGGAAGAGGTGGAATGACCTCAGGGTGTGGGTTCATTCCATGGCATCCAGGTACCAGCTGGTGGTACTTAAGACTGGCGGGGGCCCCCACCGCCTCCCCTACAGTTCACATCATGGGAGGAGAAGGTCTTGGGCATCCTGCATCCTGAGGGCCTGACAGAAATACATGGGGGAGTGAAGTTGTGTAAGTCACACCCACATTCATGTCACCAAATAGTTTTTTCTTGCATGCTCATCCATCACCTTTCCCCACCCCAACGGCCAAACAACCCACCACCCCAGTCCAAATCCACAAATACCCCTCACTGCCATGTCACATGTCAACCAAACTCATCTTGGGCCACAGTGTTTGGGAAGGGCATGTGATGGCCTGGCAACTGTCAGCACTACAACTCCCAGAAGCCACTGTTCAAACATTAACAAAGCCAGAATTGTACACCAAATTTGAAATGTCTAGCATGTGAAACTAACAATCAAAGTTAACTAACCTAAATGGTCCACCATTTAACACTTCATGGCAATGAAGCTATGCAGTGGCCCACGACCAGTACCATTACAAGCTAATAACAGCTACAGCTGTGTCCAATACCAAACCGGACTCTGATAAAACATCACTAATAATATAATCTATTCACCTGGGGTGGACACCTAGATGGCAAACTGGACGCACTTGCAGTACAACCAGGCAGATGCCCAGGGGAAATTAAATGCATTGTACAGCTTCCAGCGAACTCAATGATGTCATACACCTTATTAGGATAGAAATGTACATTGTCATGTCTTCACTCAGACAAGATATGAGGGTATTTGCAGCATTTAAACATCAACATATTCCAAGAGCATGGAGCATGCTGTATGCACTTGCAGATCTCTGTGCCCCACATTGCACTAACCCAGATTAAGTAGCAGCTGTCATTGTCATGTCAGGGGATCATGTAAAGGCAGTGCATGCAACTCATATACCATGTCTAGTTGTCTAATTAATACAACACTTGTTGCATCACTGACAGCAAATGGGTGTTTCACTTCTCTGTCATCCCCAGAATGGTGAGGGTAACAGAGACAGACACTACCCCTCTGGATGAAGGCCCCAGTAAGGAAAACAGCCCTGGATGTCTGGACGCTGAGGACGAAGCTGGCTCATCAGGGTCACCTGGTCAGTCAACAACAGTCAGCCTCACCCTGACCACAACGACTCCTCACAGCCCTGTTGCAACTACATCACAGGCAACCCTTCGCCCTCAACCCGGTGTCCTAAGGACAGTCTCTTCCATCATGTGCCCCCCAGTCCAGGCACCTCAGTCTCCTCATGGCACACCTGACAATGATGGTCCTGCAACCAGTGGCAGTGGGCACACTGTGTCAGGGGCACAGGTATGTGGGGGTAGGGTGCATGAGAGGGATAGTGTAGGCCAGAGGATGGGGGTTCCAAGGGAGACAACTGACAAGGAGACCATCCCCAAGTCTTGGGAGCCTACCAAAATTCCCACGGCATGATGGGCCAGGTATTGACCATGATATGGGAGATCAGACAGCTGAAGAGGGACAATCACCAGGAAGCCATGTAGCAGTGGCAGGCACAAAATGGCATCCTAGCTTCCATTGCTGTGGTGCTAAGGGACATCAACACTACCCTGAGTAACTTTGGCACCCATCATCAGGCCTCTTCCACTAGCCCTGAGACACCATCCATTCGTGTTGTTGTTCACTCCCCTATAAATACCACTTAATCACATCACACATTTACTGGTCAACCAGGAGACATATTGCATTGGGATTGTAATATTCACATGACACAAGTCACCTGTATAGTACATCTCCACATATTATTTGGAGAAAGGCAAACAGCACTTTGTGAAGTCATGCTGTGGACTTCAGTGTTTCAACATGGGTGTCATTCACTGCCAACCCACTACAGAAGTTAGGGACATGTTTGTCTCTCACCATCCCAGGAGGCAGACAGATTGTGTCAATGTATCATCAGTTAAAGCCTTATCACTTACCCATACCTTTTCTTCCCAAATAACCATAACCCATGAAACAGACAGAGGGCCTGATTCTAACTTTGGAGGACGGTGTTAAACCGTCCCAAAAGTGGCGGATATACCACCTACCGTATTACGAGTTCCATAGGATATAATGGACTCGTAATACGGTAGGTGGTATATCCGCCACTTTTGGGACGGTTTAACACCGTCCTCCAAAGTTAGAATCAGGCCCAGAGTTCTGTACTAATCTCCTCAGTCATAGAAACTTTCGCTTACCATAGTCAGGTATCTGTAGTCTTGCCACTCACCTGTGTCAGTCTTCAGGGACATGCACATTGCTCTACAGTGAGGAAACACACTGACAGCTATGCACAACTTAGTTTAAATACAACACAAACCATAATGATGGTAGAGTGTCTTGACACTACATTACAACATGTGTTAGACACAAATGGACACACACATGCCACAATTTGAGCCACCTCCAATACCAAACAGGTCTATATTGTTTGAAAAGAACAATTTCAAACCACTGTCCTAATAGTCTGGGCATAGAATTCACACACACCACAAATCTCATGCAAAACAGTTCCTGGTCTAATCCATGTCCGGTGCTCATGTCGGTCTGCAATTCCCATTGACACTGTCTGACAATGCCAAATGATGATGAGCCAAACATCCAATCTGCAAATCTGTGTTTCACAAAGATAAGGTAGAGGCCAGAGTGGAACACAAAGATCACAGTGTCTATTCATAACTACTAATGTGATTTTGATTGTGCATTTTAAAAACAATCAACCATGTACATTACAGTTCTCAAAAGAACATTTAGCATGCACATCTGAGTCATGGGCTTTGGAGCCACTTAAGACCACACTAATGGTGGTAAAAAGAATATTACTTGGCATGCATAACCTCAAATATACCCCATGGAATCTCTATAGTAACTTCACATCACATACCTTGAGTCAAGTTGAAGTGCTGATTGATGGCATCTGCCATGATGTCTCCAGCTTCATCCTCATCATCCTCATCCTCACTTGGCATATCTGCATTTCCACCCAAAGCATCTGCTGGCTCCCCCTCATCTAGTATGAATGGTATTTGACATCTCAGGGCAAGGTTGTGGAGCATGCAGCAGGCAACAATTATTTGACATACTTTGTAGGGTGAGTAGAGGGAGGCTCTTCCAGATTTGTCTATGCAGCAAAATCTTGCCTTCAGGAGCACAAAAGTATGCTCCACGGCATGCCTTGTCCTACTGTGGGCCTCATTGAAGCAGACTTACCCTGGCATGTTTGGGTACCTCATTGGTGTCAATAGCCAAGGGCGGTTTTGGTACCCAGAGTCCCCGGAAAGGTACAGTTACACCAATCCATACTTTAATCATGGACATCTACATATATAGTAGCAGGAAAAAAGGTACTGACACACATTACATACATGACTTACCAACCAGCCAGGCCCCCTTATGTATAGTTGTGTTATCAGCAGTGGAATATTGCTGTTCCCCATATGAAGGAATCATGGAAATCTGATGTAGATGTCCATGTGTTTTAACAATGCAGACAGTACAGCCTTCAAAACCAGGCTGAACATGGGCTGATACATCTCTGCAGTTAGGGCCTCTGTATTCTGAAAGGACCCAGTGACCAGGAAGTGCAGCACTGGCATGACTTGAACGATGGGAGATATGATATTGGGATTGAGAATGGCATGCATCATATCTGACTGCAACTGATGACCCAAATCCATAATTGTATGCCTATTGAGTTGATATATCTGGATTACATGTCACGCTTCCATGCTCTGCAGGTCTGCAAGTGGACGGTACACTAGAGGTTGTCTTGCTCTTCTCAGGCCAGAGTAACTATGTGAGACAACACAAGAATGTATGTGAATGACTCAATCCATACATCATAAGTATGATCACAACAACTTCACTTATATATCGAAATCACGTCACATGAAACAGTGAATATGTGGTATTCAGCACATAGCTAGCAAAAATATGAAAGTGTACTGGAATCTAATCCCCTAAACCCTCACATGTACTCTACATGGAAATACATGTAGACATGTAACACATATTGAATGCACCTATACCATCTTCAGATTGTCATTAGTATCGTGACAACACTTTTTCATGTAAAAATCCCAAAATACCTCATTTCACTTCCTCTACTAATGACATGCACATAAATACTTGTAGACTGTAAGCCTGCACTTCACACATTGTCATAGATATGAGGTTTCTGTAAATGACACAACTTTAATAACTTCATCATGCATATTTAAGCCCTAAAATGGCAGCTGCCTGACCTAATATACAGTGCATCAGGAAGTGACCTGACTATGAAGGAGGATGTTGTCATGGTGGTAAGCGGTTACAACCGCAGTGGACCTTGCCCTTGGAACACATTGCTGCCTTTGGTGGAATTGGCCAATGGCAATGTACGCCAGCGGTGATGATCCTGTATGTGGCGGGCATGACCGCCATTTCCAGCACAATCCCTCACTTGACTCCTGACACTGCTGCCAGCAAGACCTCCATGACCAGAGCTGCTGTGTAGTGCCTCTAGGAGCAACCATGCCACATCCTGCAGGTGATAGGGCCCCTGCCTTCTCTCCCAAAGAGCTGACCAACCTTGAGGAAGAGGTCCTACCCCTGTGTGAACAGCTACGTGGTGCACCTGAGGGGCAGGTGACTCTAATGCAATACCAATGGGTGAAAAGTAGAATATATGAAGAGTTAGATGAAATGTGCATGAATGAAGGGGTGAGTTATTATTTGTTGGTAGATGGTGATATGCATGTGTGCATAGGAAGTAGTGACCCCCTGATACATAGTAGGTAGTGTGTGATGTATGTAGACTGATCCACATATGTAGATGACAGCATTTACATCAACCTTGGAGTGACAAATAGTTGTAGAGGGTTAAAAGTTGAAACAACGAGTGCTTCAACCACCAATGCCTGAACAGTGAGGTCAGAACAGCGACCTCGTTGTTATCACTAATGCCTTTACCACGAATGCCTTAACAATGATTTTTCGTTGTAAAGGCATTCCTGGTAAAGGCATTAGTGATCAGCATGCATGGTTACAGCAAGTGTCCCCCATAGCCGCCTAACCCTAAAAATTACTGTGACCTCCCACCCCCAAAATTACCACAACCCCAACCCCTTCCTCTAAAACCTAAAGCACCCCAAACCCCCAACCCACCCCTAAAACCTAAACCCTGTCCCCCCTCCCCGTCCCTAAACCCTAATCACCCCAAGCCCCCACCCCACCCCCAAAAAAACAGCCCCACTCCCAGCCCAACTTTCCTCCTTCTTGATCGCGTCAACTCCCCTCTTCTGTGCCTCAACCACGCATGTACGTGGTTCACACATGTGTGGTTAAGGCCCTAAAACAAGGAAGTCGTGGAAATCGAAAGCGTTGTTTCGCTTTCGTTTTCCATGACTTCGTGGTTCAGGAATCGTTGTTCCGGATGTTTCCTATTGTAGAGATGTGCCATTTTATGGACATACTTGGGGTCTGGGCCTGTGTTTCTAACCAAAACCTGATACTGGGTGTGCATGTTGTATGCCTGACTCCACTTCACACATGGTCTGACTGCAGAGGGTGACTTGCAAAAGAGTTTGAAGTGTGAGGAATGGTATGTTTACCAACTTACATTAACTTGCTTTTTCAGCCTACTTGTTTTGGAACGGAGTATGTGGACATGACTTTCTCCTTTTGTCTGTATCATCCACACAGGTCAATGCCCATCAGAAAAAGGGGACCTGGCATGCCATTACCTAGAAAGTGTGGACACTGGGGCCCACAGCGGGTGATGCACCCACTAAAGAGGTGGGAGGACCTGAGACACTGGGCCCATAAGACCACTGAGGCCCAGTTGGGGATGTCCTCCCAAGGACGAAGGGGTGACCGCCGGACCTTGACCCCCCTAATGGCCCACATATTGGAGGTGGCCTACCCTGAGTTGGAAGGGCATTTGAGGGCAGCACAGCAGCCAGAAGGAGGTGAGTACTAACTACACTCATTTAAATTCCTCTGCAAGGTCAATGTATGATGTGAAAGACTCTAAGCTGTGACAATGTGGTAAGTGCAAAAGGTGGAATGTATCCTAGGAAAACCTATATGTGGAGTCCACCACATTAGTACAGAGGTGTGCACATTGTATTGCATTTAGGGACATATTACTCACCTATGTCATCCCTCCTGTACAGTAGCAATTGATGATGCACATGAGACTGTGTCATATGTATACCACTATACTGCTCTTAGTACCCTGCTGGTTGTTCCTTGCCACCTACAGATCCATACTCCCAATGTCCTGGTGGCAAGTTGTCCTGGTCTTTGCCCTCTGTCCATTCAGTTGCTCCTTGATCTATCTCTATGTGCAAGATTGAGTCTGACAACTTGAGTAGATGCCTAATATTCCTGTGGTTTCCAATGAGTGTAAACTTATTGTGAGGCTATGATCTCACTACGACATTTTACATACCACACTTGCTGCACTTACTCAGATATGTTAGGAAGTATCCCCATTGGTAAGTGAGGACTATATATTGGCACGTGTGATGTTTTCTCAGAATGGACAGCCTGCATGTATTACACCATAGTGTTATAACTAGCCTCCTTGTGCAACCCATATAATTGATATGAGATCTCAGAATATTAGTACCATGTATATGTTCTTCGGATGGTAAGTGGGTACACAGCAATTTCCCATTCCAATGTATTGTGGGCTCACTAATTAGGCCATTACATCTTGGTAACTGGTGCAATCTGAACCGGCTTTTGGAGACATCATGTGTACATTGTTAGGTTCAGAAATATATCAACATTGTGATACAACTTGAACATTCTGACTTCTGCTATTGTGTTTTGATGGTTTTTGGTATGGAATCCTACATTTAGTACTGACTGAATTGTGTTGAAGATGTTGTATTTCACCTTCAGATGTTGTTGGAATGGTATGTGTAGTGAGTCATTTGGCTTGCCTCAAGGTGTTTGTCTCTTTCATGTTAAGCCTAGAAGTGTGTTGTGGCATTGTAATGGTCATGTACAGATGTAAGATTGCTCATGTCTGAAGTGTGGATAGTGATCTTGCCATTTGAATAATGGGCTATTGATGTTGGCAATTTTCATGGTTAATTGTACTGTATGTAGCCTTTATGCACATGACAGGTGTACATTGTATTTAAGGCGATGGTATGGTATCTGGCCTTCTCTGTGGATAAATCCTGTGGGCTACATTGGCCCCTATAAGTGTACCTGACTTTTTTTTACAGGTGGAGAATAACTTAAATGAGTAGCTCATAAAACTTTTGTATCATTGTTTTCCACATGACTATTGGGCCATGTTTTGCTTACATGTGTTCAGAGTCCATCATACTCCAACTATTGGAAAGGCATGTATAGTTGATGTATGTTTGCATGTGTCAATAGTGAGGGTTGTGGACTCTGTGACATGAAATGGTTTTGGCTTGTATGCAACATGCTGTCTTGTGTTTGGCACATGATGGGGTTCCTTTCCTGGCATATGACTTCAGCTACAAATGTAGGTATGTGTAGATTTTGTATCTGTGACATGTTGAAATGAATGTTTGCAACATTTCCCATTTTATTCGTTGTTTGGCTATGTTGCTGTGGATAGGGGCTGAGATTCATGTTGCCAAGTCAGGTTGTCCTGGAATGGTTATTATGATTGCTCAACTGATATGATGGTATAGTAGGTGTGCGATAGGTGGCTTAGATGGTATGTGCCATTCTTGTAATGTAGAGGTGTAGGTGGTATCTAGTTGTGACATGATGTTGGCACTACCCTGGTTGTAATTGGGGGTGTAGTACAAGTGGTTGTAATGTTATTGATGTGTATAGTGTGATGTAAGTGTTTGAAAAGAACATGATGATCCTACCTCTCTTTCTGTTTTCCAGCATCAGCATCAGCACGGGACAGAGATGGGGCACAGCCAAGTGGGGAAGCTGCTGGCCACTAGACCTCAAGTCATGATACCACCGACACTGAGGAACCCAGTGGCCTGGAGGGCGAGGGGAGTCCCACAGGGGAGACAGGATCCATTTTTTCATCCCGTGGACACTCCCTGGCAGTGGCAGACCCATCTGGGACCACCTCAGCACCATCTCTCTCCGTCACACCCCTTTCTACCACTGCCCTCCCTGTAGCTCCAAACCCAGTTGGCCATGTCCTCTCCCCCAGGAGGGTGGGTATCGCCTTAGCCGCAGGCACCTCTGTTCCAGCCCCTGTTAACCCTGCTGCCCTCAGTGAGCAGGCTAAAGACCTCCTGAGGTCAATCTCTATGGGTCAGTTGACCATTGTGAATGCCACTCTGGGACTGACAACTCCAATCCAACAGAGTAATGCATTCCTGGAGGGCATTCACTGTGCACTGGCTGGCCTACAGAGATCCTTTCAGGCTCTGGCCTCCACACTGACGTCAGCCAGTCACCCTTTGCCTACAGTCCCCCTCCACCTTCCTCTTCACAATCCCTAACCCCTCTTCCCAGACCCAGCCAAGGCACACAAACAGACAGGCATGCATCCACCTCAACATCCAAGGGAAGCTCAGACAGACATAAGCACCACAAGACACATCACCGGCATGCACACAAGCAACATTCAGATGCACACACTGCAACAGTCACAACTTGCCCTGACACCCTCACCACCTCCAGCATCACGCAGCATACCTGAAATACCTGCAGGTACCACACCAGCATTCACAGATCCAGCCACTACACCTATTCTACCCACAGACAGCACCACAACAGACTCTCAGACATCCACCCCAGTCACCACACCCACAGACAGCACAACCATTGACACTCCTACATGCAGCACATTCACCATACCTGCAGTTACCACCCCAACAGACAGTCACCCACCCACGATAGCACCCCCAAGCACCTCCACCACCCTCATCCCAAGACACATAAACACTCTCACTTACCTACCCAGCAGACACCCACCACCCATAAGCATACCTCTCACAAACATGCACCCAAGGGATCCACACCAACTCCTCAACCTCTCCCCTTCCTCCACACCCAAACCTTTTTCCTCTGACCGTTCCCGTGTGTGTAAGAAATCTTTCCTTTCTGAGTTTTCCCTTTTCACTTCTCCTCCCCTCGTGAAACCCCTAAACGTTTTACTCCTCTCTCCAAGTCCGTTCCTTCCTCCTCCAAGGCCTCCCCTGCCCCTTTCCCTGCCAAGAAGTCTACCCCTCTCACAAAAAAAGCCAATCCTCCCCTAAGCCTAAACCTAAACTCCCCCCCAAGCCAAATCCCAAAGGATCCCCTCCCAAACCTAAGCCCTATCCCCCCCGCCACCCTCCAACAATCTCTGAGTTTCCTGCGTGCCCCTGTGATGCCCCTATCTGTGGAGGTTACATGGCATGGAGCCGGGCGGCGGTGAACAAGCAGCACTGGTCCTTTGAAGAATGTGTGACTACAGGGTGGTGCTCCTACTCAGCGCTGATTAAATACAAGTGTCAATGGAAACTTGATAACTAACAGTGTGTGTACAGATAGGGCGAAGTACTCCCAGACATATGAATGGTATGAAACCCTGATCAAAGGACAGGTAGGAGATAATCATAACGGGGCAGAACGAAGGTCCTGATGAAGGCCGTGTGACCCAAAGGGGCAGTGAAAAATGGCCGAAACACGTTGACATATAAACAGAAACTGGGGTGAACAGGTCATGAATTCCTGAGATCACCACCAGGGGTACTTTTTAATCCTGCCCAGGTGGTACTATAATAAAGATTTGAGAGTAACCGATCTGAGACAGTTTTATAAGTCTGTTGTTCATCATTGGTCCCCGTTCTCGATGTTGTTTATTTGTTGTGTGCAATTTTATGTTCCCCCACCCTTTCTGCTCCACTCCGACTTGGGATTGTGTTGGAGTGTGTTAGCTGTAGCCCGATGATGAAGCATGCCACAACTTGTGGGTGAGGGTAGTTTTTTTCATAACTGGTGATTACCCCTGTTGGGGATAGTGATACACTGGTTCTTTCCTGGCCTATAGTGTTATTGATTGAGATTTTGGGAGGTCGGGCAGGGAAATCTTTCCTCTAACCCCATTTTGAGTGTTTTACAGGTTACATGGCAGTCAGGAGTCAAGTTCGGGGCAACATATGTGCACTGTGTGCATTGTATCCTGTACACACAGGACTGGCCTATGGCTTTTTATTTTCCAATTTGATATTTTACAATATATTTACAGCCAACCTGTTGTTGCTTTTGTGGTTACATCTTTGTCATGCTTTTCTTTTCCTAGTATGGCATTGTTCCTGGCTGACATTGGTTGTGTGTCTGTATTTGTGTCTGTGTGTGTGCACTGTTCTTTTGTCCCACAGTGAAAGTGTGTGTTGTGTGATGGGCATATGTCTGTTCGATACATTTTGTTGTCATGCTGTTCAATGGTGTTTGTGTTTACATGTGTTTGTCGCTGTGTTGTGTGGCTTTGTGTGTTTTGACAGTGTGCATGTTTAGAGTATGGTATGGTAATTACAATGTGCTGTGTGTGATGTGTTTGTCGATTAGTTCGTTCTTTGGTTGTGTGGTTGTTGTGTGTTCATTGCCTGTCGGTTGTAGGTTGTGTTGCATGTGTGGTGTGTCCCTGGATAGGGTCTATAGCGAGTGCTTGTCAACATATTTAGAATGGTGTGATTGTGGTGTTGTTGTGACATTTTGTGGTATTGTGTGTTATTGTGTGTAACTGGGCCAGTGCTGTGTTTCTGTGCGTAAGTGTGTGTTTTTGACATGTGTGTGTGTATATGTTGGCTGCAGTGTCTGTGCTGTGTATGTGTGGGTGTGTGCGATGCTATATGTGAGTGTGTGTGTCAGTTTGTTGTAGCGTGCGGTTGTCACCCTTGCACCCCCTTCCTGATGGTGTATTGTGTGTGTGTACATACATTGACAATATACAACAGTTTCAGGTAAGTGTGTGGACTTACGGTTGCTTTTGTCTTCATCGGCGAAGATTCCATTGTCTTTGTGCGAGCAGGAACAGCAGGATGTCGTGTAGTTCTGGTTCCATGGCGGCTCAGGACACGCATGGCTTCCTGAAAGTGAATGTCTCTTTTTATGCAGTTCGTTTCCACCTGAAGGTGGAGCAACAGCAGCGGAAAGGTGGTGGTGTGCTGCCTTGTAATCTGTCCGGTGGTAACAGGGTACCCGCCGGCCTTCAGGTGCCTTCTGTCGTCTGTTGCAGTCTGACCGCAGTGGTGCTGCTAGCAGTGGTTTGTCTGTATTCTGTTGGGAATCCCCCCATGGCCATAAATTGGTGGGCTTCTCTGCCAGCCTGTAGGGGGCATGACCACCACCGTCAACATGGCAGTCCTGAGACCGCCAAACTCATAATGAGACCCTATGCATGACACTCACTACAAATATAAACAAAATTATTTTTGGTTTACTTGTCAAAATTTGTAAAGTATATTGGGGGTCATTCTGACCCTGGCGGCCGGTGACCGCCAGGGTCACCGACCACGGGAGCACCGCCAACAGGTTGGCGGTGCTCCCAAGGGCATTCTGACCGCGGCGGTTCAGCCGCGGTCAGAAAGGGTAAACCGGCGGTCTCCCGCTGCCCCATTGAATCCTCCATGGCGGCGGAGCGCGCTCCGCCGCCATGGAGATTCAGACACCCCCTACCGCCATCCTGTTCATGGCGGGAAACCCGCCATGAACAGGATGGCGGTAGGGGGTGCCGCGGGGCCCCTGGGGGCCCCTGCAGTGCCCATGCCAATGGCATGGGCACTGCAGGGGCCCCCGTAAGAGGGCCCCACAAAGTATTTCAGTGTCTGCTCTGCAGACACTGAAGTACGCGACGGGTGCAACTGCACCCGTCGCACCCCTGCAACTACGCCGGCTCAATTCTGAGCCGGCGTCCACGTTGCAGGGGCATTTCCGCTGGGCCGGCGGGCGCTCTTTTGGAGAGCGCCCGCCGGCCCAGCGGAAATGTTTGAATGGCCGCCGCGGTCTTTTGACCGCGGTGCAGTCATTTGTCGGCGGTACCTTGGCGGACGGCCTCGGCCGTCCGCCAAGGTCTGAATGACCCCCATTGTACCTTTATAATATAATTAGTATGTATGAATGATACTACTACTAAACAAGGTGCCTAAAGACATTACTTTTGGTAGGCTGTATGGTGGCATAAAGTCAGTAATCCATTCAACATCAGAACAGTATACCTCTAGTGTTCCTTTTTTAATTACTTTGCAGCTGTTCTTGAATCAGAGGTTTAGCAGTCTTGCTTTGTATCTTTTGTAGATGTTTTTCTAGTTGAAAGTTTCTATTGTCTATTTTCAGTTTACTATAATAAGTGGGTTTCCATCCAAGAATAAAAACATTTGAACAATTACAATTCTTTAGAAAGGCATCACCCTTGTTAGGCCACATGATGCCTTATTTTGTCATATGAAAAGTGCCACATGTGTACTATTGCATTTCTCAAGTAGTAACCCTTGGTTGAAGAAACAGAAGGTAAGAATTTGGTAGTTTATACGGTAATTCCTGTTTAAATGTAAGTTTAGTATCATTGCATACTGTTCATCAAGTTATGTTTTTTTAGATAGATGGTGTAAGGTCCGGGTGTAACACTTATACCTTCATGGAAAATAATGGCTGTACAGGTTTATGTTTTACTAGAAATTTAAATGTGTACTGCTTTAAAATTTGTAATTAGAGTTTCCATCGTCAGGCTTTTTTACAAGCCCCTTGCGGCGCCGGTGCGCCACTTTTCTATGGTAAAAAGTGTTTCACAGGCGAGGCATGCAACTTTTAGGTGGAATTGGGAACAAGCAGCTTAGTAAACATTGTGTCTCTGTGGGACGAACAGGTTAGTGCTTGACACCAACTTTGTTACTTTTGTTTTTCTGCAATACTTCTTCGTTTTGTTTTTTGTTTCTTTTTCTCAGGACCGTAACCATGATCCTTTAAAAATTTTCATTTTGGTAATAATCTAGGTTTTTCAAAGACTGGGAACTGTCCTACGTGAGGTGCCTACAGCTTTCCTAAATGGTTATACTATATAACACAACTTGAATCAGCATATACTTTACTGTCATCAAAGTCTATTAGATAAAAACAGGACAAAGCTCTAACCTGTGATAAAGCTACATATGACATCCCTTCCTTGAATACAATACTACCAATGTTAATAAATGCAGAGTCTAAACTTAGGCCTTGACACTTGTGAATTGTTACAGCATATGCTAAACAAATTAGAAACATGCAACAGCATTTCCTATCTGTTTTACACCTTCAACATCATCAAATTTCATTGCTAAAAATTTAACCTCAATTCTATTTGGATACAAAATAAAATCAGTCATTTTGCCCATGGCTCCTTTCACGGTCCTTCTTCAACATTTAACCTTCGATGCAAAATCATCCTGCAGATCTTACAAACATTTAGACATTTTTCTAATCCTGCAGTTTTCTAAACAGACTTTTCTAAAGAATCAAATTTGGACTGCAGTTTTTCATTCAAGACTATTGTGAATCCTTGATGTTCCATTTTATCAACTGTTGTACGATTTAGTATTTGTTCATTCTCCAGCTGCAGCAGTTCTTCATTAAAAGAGATACATTCTTGAAGAGTAGGCATTAGACACACAGTAGATCTTGTTGAATAAATTCAAACATTAGCTGTGCTGCAGATTTGTTGCAAGTAAATATATTATTTATAAGTTGTGTTTCCAAACAAGTTTGCCTTCTACTGTCAGTATTCCTACTCTGATATCCATCAGAATATTACCATATTGTATATCAGAGGCTTGATGCATCTTTCTAATTAGTTTTTTGTATTGGAAATTCAATCAAATGTTTATATTTCCAATGTTCCCTAAAGAATCAGGAGTTTCATCATGTAAGAGTGTCTTAAATACAGGATATCCTTTCACAGGAGTAAGTTGTAATAATTCACCAAAAGAAATTATGCGCTTTCCTCTATAAAGTACATCATACTCTGTCTTCAATATCTGTTGCATTCTCAAATGCACAAAGACAAGCAGTCAGTTTGACACCATTCTCACCTCGTCAATGATTAAATGTTTTCATTTCTTTAACATTCGGAAAACTCCCTGACAAGCCTCACCAAATAACTTTTGATACTCTAGTTTATTATTGTGTTCAACAAGTGGCATAAGTAGATGATGCATGGTAACTCCTTTGATGTTGTGAGCAGCTAATCCAGTAGGGTGGTTACAACACATGACAAAATAGAGTCTGTAGTCTTCTGTAGAAATCTGCTTGGAGTTTGAATTAATAAGCTTCTTCCAGTGTTAGCTTGTCCACTAATATATAGAAGAATTGACTTAAACTTGAACACCTGCATTCATTGCTTTCATGCAGGAATCTATGTTTTTTTTTTCTTTGACTTCTACATATATTTCTTTATGCTCATCATTCGGTTGGGCTACTAACTGTTTGAGTCAACATTTTGTTCTGTTGCTTGTTGCATAGTTGTCTCCACCTCATTCATTGCTTCATTGCTAGAGGTGCTTCAATCTCAATAATTGTCTGACCAAGAGGATCTTTACTGAGATGTGCAGAACTCTGACTGCTTTGTGAGTGTCTTTTGCTATCACAGTAGTAATTGACTCCTCTTGTTCATTTTCTTCACTCAACATTTTAGATAAGTCAGAAATATTGACCACTCAATACTGTCTTTATAGCATTGAAAGCATCTTCATATCAGTCAGAATTTCCAAGTAAGTGTGTCTCAGAACGGAAAGGTTTGAAGAGTTGAATGAGCGCAAAGTAGATTTGTTTTCTCAGTAGTTTGACAAGTAATGCCATGCCAAACAACCGTCACAACCAACAAGAGCATACCTGTGGTCATCAATACTTTCTGACACAATATTTCAGTACATATAGGGCCTGATTCTGACCCCCGGCGGTCAGGGTCGGCGGGAGCACCGCCAACAGGCTGGCGGTGCTCCTCAGGACATTCTGACCGCGGCGGTTCAGCCGCGGTCAGAACAGGAAAACCGGCGGTCTCCCACCGGTTTTCCGCTGTCCTGCAGAATCCTCCATGGCGGCGCAGCTTGCTGCGCCGCCATGGGGATTCTGACACCCCATACCGCCATCCTGTTCCTGGCGGGTCGCCCGCCAGGAACAGGATGGCGGTATGGGGTGTTGTGGGCCCCCGTAAGAGGGCCCCACAAAGAATTTCAGTGTCTGCTGAGCAGACACTGAAATTCGCGACGGGTGCAACTGCACCCGTCGCACATCCTCCACTCCGCCGGCTCCATTCGGAGCCGGCATCCTCATGGAGGGGTGTTTCCCACTGGGCTGGCGGGCGGCCTTTTGGCGGTCGCCCGCCAGCCCAGTGGGAAACCCAGAATCACCGCAGCGGTCTTATGACCGCGGAGCGGTGTTCTGGAGGGGGGAACTCTGGCGGGCGGCCTCCGCCGCCCGTCAGAGTTAGAATGACCCCCATAGTGTTGTGGAATTTCCTAAAAACAAACATTTTCAAGATGTGGACTTCTTCTTGGATAGTAGGTGTCTAACATGTTCGTTTTCACAATATCTGTACTCTCTGAATCAATCTCTGCCAGATATTGAATTTCTGGGAAAGAATTCAAAACTCTATTTCTTGCATTTGCAAGTCCTAGACTAAACCAAGCAATTCCTCGAGACTCTGAGAACAAGCGTGCTGAACTCAACCTATCACACCACTCAAATGAGCATATCTCTCTATGTGAGAGCATCTTCAAACTGAAACTGTCCTTTGAGAGGGATTTTCCTGCAGAAAGCCCCTCCCAGGTTTCATTCATCTGTGTTTTCTCTTATTTTGTGATGTATGAAGTGGCATAGCGAGCAACAGCAATCAAATTATCATCAACAAACTGCATGTCTATGTTTGCATTCTATAACTTCAGAATAACACGATTATAATCATTCATATATTTTGAAGCCTCTGATCTTTTCAGATTACATGTATTCTTTGGGGGTTTTGTTGTCAGTGTATGGCTCACTGCAGATAAAAAGGTGTTCACTCTCCCATTAGAAATTATAGACCTTGGAAATCCAAAACAACATCTTGTATAAAACTTTCCTTTGCATCTATGTCCTCGGTGGCAATACTTGCCACATCTATGTGATTTAAAGCGTAGAACTTGCTGTTTTAGGCATTAGTTCTGATTGTCATCTGGAATGTTGCATGTAACGTACTGTTCTATGAAAAACAGCACTGATTCATCAGTATAAGTTCCAAATTTTGCTGTATCTTTTATCCATAAAAGCATGTGAATATGTGGAGGACCTCTTGCCTGGTATTCTTTCCTCCAAAAGAAATCTGTGACTTCACCAAGAGGAGGTTTTGTTGTGTTACATAAAAAACCAAGCATTGATTGAAACTTCAGACTGAAATAGTGACATATATATTCAGGGTCCAAAGAGCAAAGTTCCCGTGCTGTCTTTAAATGGATATCTTTTACATTACAATTTGCTTCTCAGAAATTCTATTAGATCGTCCCAAGCATACTCAGCGCAACTAAGCATTACAAACCAAGTAGGAGGACCTAAGTTCCAGAGCATACATTTAACTTGTCCATGACAATGGTACCAGTTTTTATTAGTCCCACATTGACATGCAATCAAATTACTTAAGTTGTCCTTCAGATTTTCATCTGTACCTTGTATCTTATCAACAATCTCCCTTGCAGATAGATTTTAAAGATTGACTCCTGTCTTAAGCATGTGGTTCACAGCATGTGAGAGTCCTGACAAGTCACTCTCAATTACCAGATGAAATATGCAAGGAATACATTGCTGAAACCTAGGGTCTTCAGAATATAGCCTTGTTGACCTTTATTCAGCTGCTAGTATTTGCACAGGCCCATCATCATGGTGGCCTCCTGCTCCTGTGGGAAATAGATGCCGAAAACAACAAGCCTCTAAACGTTTTATCCTCATACTCATTGGAGCTCCTCTTGCTTGTTTTATTTGACAGAGATCAATAGCATCCCCAACAACTTCTTTAGAATGAAATGGATAAATACCACAGTGTTCATATATTTCTTATGATTTCTCTTTATCTACTTTTTCAATTTGTCCACTTGATTGTAGTAGTTCATCATAAATACAAGTCACATTTCCAATCATGTCAAAATTCTTGTAAAAATATTATTTTCTTTCAGGTATGATGTATTTTTTTCCTTTGTTCACATCAACTAAATCTTGCAAATTTTCTAACTTTTGGTAGCAACTCCCTTTAGTAGAATAATCAGTAATTTATCTACATCTTTTTCAACACCCTATAGACTCAACTTTAAAAAAAAAATTAATGGTTGATATAAAACTCTTTCTTTAAGTCCTTCCTGTAGTTCTGTTGGTGGGAGATTACCTGTCTTTGGCTCCATTCGAATATTCACTTGAAATGGATGAAAAGTTTATACTAAAATTGAATCAAACACATTTAATTGCTCAATTTCTTTTGCAATCAGTACCAATTCTAATCTATTATGAATTGCTCTAGCTGGCATTTTATTATCTTCTAATTTGTCCTAACAATACTTACATATCGTTTGCTTGGTGCCTAAATAAAAGCTTGCTTCTACAAATAGATATGCACCAAATTCCTGCAACTTATCGATATCTTCTTCATTTTTAGACAATACAACTACATTACAAGGTTGATTTTTATAGTGAGAACGGCGACAATTAATACACACACACTCTGGTTTCTGAGAACATAGATGGTCATTACAACCCTGGCGGTCGGTGTTAAATCGGCGGTAAGACCGCCAACAGGCCAGCAGTAAAACAATTGCAATTACGACCGTGGCGTAAACCGGCAACAAAGACAGCCACTTTAACACTCCGACCGCCACGGCGGTACAAACAAACAGCACGGCGGTCACCTCCAACAGACAGGCGGGAGACAATGTACAGCCCACACTGTTATGACAGGCCAATCCGCCACCTTTTCCGGGGCGGATTCACCGCAGATAAAAACACGGCGGAAACAGGAATTTCAAAGGGAAAACGCTCACCTCTACACACCCCATGAGGAACGAGGACACCATGGACCCGGAACTCCAAATTCTACCTGCGATAGTCTTCCTGCTCCTCTACCAGGAGCACGAATGCCGGAGCCGAAGACTACGGTGAGTACTGCACCTACAACACAGGGGAGGGGGAGGCAAAAAACAGGGACACGCCACACGCAGCACCCCCACCCTCACCCACTACAACACACACAAATGCATATCAATACATCAAAGTTACCCCCCCAAACCCCCCAGAAGAATGCAAAGACAATAGAAAATGAGTGTAACCATTGTAATGTATTAAAAACAAGTAGGCAGAAATATATATATATATACCATGTACAAAATATATACCAAGCATAGTAGTCCAGGTAGTGCACTAAGAAAGTCCGTGGAACACTGGGACCACACGGTATGGGCGAGGCCCACACAAGATCCACGACCATGACGGAGAGAACACTGCAGGGGCATCAGATACCAATAAAACAGGCACCTCAGGGGAAGGGAAAGGGGGGGCACCTCAGCCGCTTGAGTACACAACGCCAAATCCACGAGGGGCCACATGCCCACTGTTCCATCCTGGGGAGTGCAAAGCCACAGTCTCTCAAGTCTCTACAGTGGGTGGCTTGCCCACTGTTCCATCCTGGGGAGTGCAAAGCCACAGTCTCACAAGTCTATACAGTGGGTGGGTTGCCCACTGTTCCATCCTGGGGAGTGCAAAGCCATAGGCCCTCATTCTGACCTTGGCGGGCGGCGGAGGCCGCCCGCCAAAGTCCCGCCGTCAGGTTACCGTTCCGCGGTCGAAAGACCGCGGCGGTAATTCTGACTTTCCCGCTGGGCTGGCGGGCGGTCGCCTTCAGACCGCCAGCCAGCCCAGCGGGAAAGAGGCTTCCACGATGAAGCTGGCTCGGAATCGAGCCGGCGGAGTGGAAGCTGTGCGACGGGTGCAGTTGCACCCGTCGCGTATTTCACTGTCTGCGCAGCAGACAGTGAAATACATGTAGGGGCCCTCTTACGGGGGCCCCTGCAATGCCCATGCCAGTGGCATGGGCACTGCAGGGGCCCCCAGGGGCCCCGCGACCCCCCCTACCGCCATCCGGATCTCGGCGGTCCGACCGCCGGGATCTGGATGGCGGTAGGGGGGGTCGGAATCCCCGCGGCGGTGCAGCAAGCTGCGCCGCCGCGGAGGATTCAATGGGGCCGCGGTACACTGGCGGGACCCCGCCAGTGGTGCCGGTCCGACCGCGGCTTTACCGCCGCGGTCGGAATCCCCATTGGAGCACCGCCGGCCTGTCGGCGGTGCTCCCGCTGTCCTCCGCCCTGGCGGTCAAAGACCGCCAGGGTCAGAATGACCACCATAGTCTCACAAGTCTCTACAGTGGGTGGCTTGCCCACTTTTCCATCCTGGGGAGTGCAAAGCCACAGTCTCACAAGTCTATACAGTGGGTGGGTTGCCCACTGTTTCATCCTGGGGAGTGCAAAGCCACAGTCTCACAAGTGGATGACAGTCTCCACTGGTTCTGGAGGGGGCATGGTGCCCAGAGTGCTTCATCCTGTTAAGGACAGAGGTAGTGGATGACAGTCTCCACTTGTTCTGGAGGGGGCATGGTGCCCAGAGTGCATCATTCACCCCGTGACGGACTCAGTTGCGTCAGTGCCCCTGCCGCTCATGGGCTAGCGGTGCTTGAGATGGCGGTGCCCTGTGCAGCGGTGCTTGAGATGGCGGTGCCCTGTTCAGCGGTGCTTGAGATGGCGGTGCCCTGTTCAGCGGTGCTTGAGATTGCGGTGCCCTGTTCAGCGGTGTTTGAGATGGCGGTGCCCAGTTCAGCGGTGCTTGAGATGGCAGTGCCCTGTTCAGCGGTGCTTGAGATGACGGTACCCTGTTCAGCGGTGCTTGAGATGGCGGTGCCCTGTTCAGCGGTGCTTGAGATGGCGGTCTCCGTTGCAGGGTCTCAGCTGCTGGCGGTCCTTTATGGTCCAGTGGGGCTGGTGCTGGCGGTCCTTCATGGCCCAGCGGGCCTTTTGTTGGTGGTCCTTCTTGGCCCAGCGGGACTGGTGCTGGCGGTGGCCTCCTGGGCAGCTGGGCTGGTGCTGGCGGTGGCCTCCTGGGCAGCTGGGCTGGTGCTGGAGGTCGCCTCCTGGGCAGCTGGGCTGGTGCTGGCGGTGGCCTTCTGGGCAGGAGGGATGATGCTGGCGGTGGGCTCCTGGGCAGCTGGGCTGGTGCTGGCGGTGGCCTCCTGGGCAGCTGGGCTGGTGCTGGAGGTGGCCTCCTGGGAGGCGGGGATGATGGCGGTCTTCTCCGCCATGCTGCTCTTCCCAGACTTGCCGGGTTTCTTGTGGCCCTTCCTCACCTTGGAAGGTGTCACAGCTATCTCCACACTCCCAACGGGACCCCTGGGAGCAGCTTTGGTGGCTGGAGTCTTTCCCCTCTCCCGCCGGGCACTGGCCAACTTCTGATGCTTCACAGGTGGGGGACTGTCTGTGTTGTGGCTCCGTGCCACACTGTCTGCCCTGGTGGCCGATGCACTCCAGATTCCGGTGACTACAGGCACCACTGGTCTCGGAGATGTTGTGTCTGAGGTGCTAGCTCGGGACCTATTAGACGGACGGGGTGGGGGAGGTGTGGTAAAGAATTCAAGGTTGGACAGGAAAAGTTTTTTGGACACACTGGGACGGGTAGCTGGAGGGGGTTTGGGAGTGGAGGAAGAGGTGGTGGTTGTAGGAGGTGTACGTTTGGTGACTTTGGGTGAAGGTGCATGCGCTGGAGGCTGTTGTGAGGTGGATGACTGTTGGGTGGGTGTGTGCCTGCATTTGTGTATCTTGGGAGGGGGCGTTACAGACACACTGGGAGAGGACACAGGGGACGTGTGAATGGTAGTGGGGGTGGTGACTGCACGTGAGCGGGGTGTGGTGGTGGGTGTGCTGGAGAGGGACGTAGTAGCTGTGGAGGTAGTGCATGCAGGTGTGAGTGTAGATGAGACTGGGAGGGAGGAGGGAGACGAGGAGGAGGGGGACACAGTAGAGGAAGTGGATGTTGGTGTGTCTGCATGTGTGTGATGCTTGCGTGAGTGCCTGTGGGATGTGTGTTGCTTATGTTTGCCTAAGCTCCCCTTGGGTGTTGAGGTGTGTGCATGTTGGTCTGTAGGTGTGCTTGGGATAGGCTGAGGTACAGGGGATTGGGTTGGGGTGGAGGAAGTTGGAGGGGGGAGGCTAGAGATGGGGACAATGGCTGCCATCAGTACAGAGGCCAGAGTCTGAAAAGTTCGCTGAAGGGCCGTCTGACCTGAATGAATGCCCTCCAGGAATGCATTTGTTTGTTGCAACTGCCCCTCTACACCCTGGATGGCATTCAAAATGGTAGACTGCCCAACAGTGAGGGACCTGAGGACAGCAGGGGTGACTGGGGCAGGGCCTGAGATGCCTGGGGTGAAAGTGATGCCCACCCTCCTGGGTGAGCAGGCACGGGGCAAAGGCTGAGGGGCTGCTGGGAGGGCGGTGCTGGTAGGGGGGGTGGCGGCTGTCCCTGTAGATGCGGGGGCACAGATGTTGCCGCCACCACAAGGGAGCTCCCATCAGAGGACGAGTCCGTGTCGCTGGTGTCAGCTCCTGTCCCCGCCGTGGAGCTCCCCTCGCCCTCTGTCCCACAGGTGAATTCAGACTCCATAGTGTCGCCCTCCAGGGCCATGTGGGATGCAGCTCCCTCATGCTCGGGTGCCACTGCTCCTCCGCCTGATGATGCTAATGCACATAAGAACAGGGAGACCACAAAAAAGGGGGGTGGGAGACAGAAGAAAGACATGTTGAGTGCATGCATTATCGCTACCGTTGGCAGACACGACAGACACAGAAGCCCCCTGCACTACGCCACGCTCTAGGGCTCCACTGTTCAATTTCTGGGAAATGGCCTACAAGGCTATGGACGACATCTGCACACATAGATGACACAGGGGCATGACTAGGTGTACTTGGCTCTCTACAGAGGTGGGCTGGGGTGCTACATGGCCTGCCTTATGGAGGAGCCTTGCCTACGGAACTCGTCCTGGCCTACGGAAACCCACAGCCCACCTCCCCCACCCAGACACCTCCACTGCGCGCAAAGTCAGCAGAATGAGAGTGTACTCACCCCCTTGTGGTTGCTGTGATGCCCTCAAGCACCCATCCAACTCCGGGTAGGCCACCGCCAGGATCCTGAACATCAGGGGGGGGCATGGTGCGACGGGCACCCCTCCCACGTTGGGAGACCATCCCCAGCTGAGCCTCCGCCATCTTCTTGCTCCAGCAGCGAATGTCATCCCATCTTTTCCAGCAGTGGGTGCTCCGTCTGTGGTAGACCCCCAGGGTCCGGACGTCCTTGGCGATGGCACGCCAAATATCTTTCTTCTGGTGGGCGCTGACCTACATGAAATGTACAGGGGAAAAAGAGAAGTTATTACCAACTGCACCGTCAACGTGATCAGCCCCCATCCCTACCCTTGCCATGTGGCACATACATTCACCATCTTTCATGCACGCAGCACTCTCCCCCCTTCCTTCTTACATCCATCCCTCTCCACACAGGCATAGCCCATACAACATGCTCCCTGTGTACTTACCTTTTTGTCTGGAGGACCGTAGAGTAGTGTGTACTGGGGGAGGACCCCATCCACGAGCTTCTCCAACTCCTCCGATGTGAAGGCAGGGGCCCTTTCCCCAGGCATTCGAGCCATTGTCTCTTCCAGACCGAGGTCACAGCAGCACTTGCAGTGTAGGTCCTCTCCTGTTGAAGATCAGATATTGAGTGATTGAAGAGATAGAAAATGACGGTCACGTCCGCGGCGGTGCGTACCGTCACCGCCGGCGTACATCGCCATTGGCTCCTGGGACCCATAGGGTCCAATGTTAACCAATGCAGCATTGCGCCGCGGTCTTCGACCGCCTACCGCAACGGTGTACAACACCAGCGCAGTTACCTCACATCCCATTGTCCCACTTTACAGGTCAGGCAGCCGCCATTTCAGGGGCCCACATGGCTTCATTTCCAACTGCGTCACACATACCTAGCCCTAGACTCAACACACATACAGGCCACCTTTTGTGTGTGATTGGTGTTCTGTGTAAACTGTGGGTATGTACCTCTGAGTTGTTTGACTCTGTGCTCGCTGTTGTCCTTCATAGGCACCGTCCGCTGGGACATGTGAGGAGATGGCGGCATCCTCCGGTGTACCGACCGTTGGTGGACCTGTCGACAATGGAGGAGCGACATTTGATTATCACATACAGGCTTGACCGTGCCATAATCCAGGAACTGTGTACCCAGTTGGAGCCAGACCTGATGTCAGCAATCCGCCATCCCACAGGAATCCCCCCTCAAGTGCAGGTGCTGTCAGTGCTCCATTTCCTTGCAAGTGGATCATTTCAAACAACAGTGGCCATAGCATCAGGGATGTCCCAGCCTATGTTTTCAAACGTATTGTCCAGAGTGTTGTCTGCCCTGCTGAAACACATGCGGAGCTACATCGTTTTCCCTCAGGTGGAGGATTTGCCTACAGTGAAAGGGGATTTCTATGCCCTGGGACACATCCCCAACATCATAGGTGCCATTGATGGGACACATGTGGCTTTGGTACCCCCCCCCTTCACAGGAGTGAACAGGTGTACAGAAACCAGAAGAGTTATCATTCTATGAATGTACAGATGGTATGTTTGGCAGACCAGTACATCTCCCATGTGAATGCCAAGATCCCTGGTTCAGTGCATGACGCTTACATCCTGCGGAATAGCAGCATCCCTTATGTGATGGGTCAACTCCAGAGGCACCGTGTGTGGCTATTAGGTGAGCACCTGGAAGAAAGTCAGTGGGAATGGTTGTCTGGGTCTTGGGATATCCCTCCAGGTTAGTGCGTGTCTAACAGTTGTCCCTCACCATTTGCAGGTGACTCTGGTTACCCCAACCTGTCATGGCTACTGACCCCAGTGAGGAATTCCAGGACAAGGGCAGAGGATCGCTACAATGAGGCCCATGGGCGAACTAGGAGGGTGATCGAGCGGACCTTCGGCTTCCTGAAGGCCAGGTTCAGGTGCCTCCATATGACAGGTGGATACCTATTCTACTCACCAAAGAAGGTGTGCCAGATCATCGTGGCCTGCTGTATGCTTCATAACTTGGCTTTGCGACAACCGGTGCTTTTTCTGCAGGAGGATGGTCCAGATGGTGGTGTTGTTGCAGCTGTGGAGCCTGTGGACAGTGAAGACGAGAAAGCAGAGGAAGAAGACATGCACAACAGGGACTCAGTGATCCAGCAATATTTCCAGTGAGACACAGGTAAGAGTACAGACCTGCCTACTACATGTACTTTAACACTACTACCTCTCTACTGTGTGTCGTTTTCACCCTGTGTATGGTCACTGAGTTGTCACTTTCCCTTACGATTTCACAGATGTGGGTCCCACTGTGTGACATCTGCTTAGATTCCTCATGGACTAGACCTGTGTGACATAGGTATGTTGACATTCAACTTGAAAGAGCATTTTGTCACTGTAATTGCTAGTACACTATTTCGAAATCACAGACAGACTCCAGATTGTTTTGTGCTTTAAGGGTGTTTATTTAAGTGCTAAATATTGGAGGGGGTAGTGAAATCGTGAGGGGTGATGGCGGAGGAATGTCCATGGCAGAGTCCAGTCTATTAGTCTCACAGGTGCATTGCCCAAATGGGCATAGGAAGTGAAGCTGGGGCAGTTTAAGTATAGACAAGGTGACAAAGTGGGACAGTAGGATGACAATCAGGGTGGTCTCATTTCTTGGCGGGGGTTTTGGCATCGTGCTCTGTCTTTGTCCTGGATCTCAGGGACCGTTTGAGGGGTGGTTCTCCCTCTGCAGGGGGTGGGGTGCTGGTGTTTTGGTCCTGTGGCAGGGTGTCCTGTCCACTAGCGCCGGCGGAGGTGGTGGGCAGTTCATCATCCATGCTAGTGTCAGGGGCCCCTTGTAGTGCCACAGTGTCCCTCCTGGTGTTGAGTACTTACTTCAGCACCCCTACGATGGTGCCCAGGGTGGAGTTGATGGTTCTGAGTTCCTCCCTGAAGCCCATATACTGTTCCTCCTGCAGGCGCTGGGTCTCCTGAAACTTGGCCAGTACCGTTGCCATCATCTCCTGGGAGTGGTGGTATGCTCCCATAATGGAGGAGAGGGCCTCGTGGAGAGTGGGTTCCCTTAGCCTGTCCACCCCCTGTCGCACAGCAGCCCTCCCAGTTCCCATGTGTTCCTGGGCCTCCGTACCCTGGACCGTGTGCCCACTACCACTGCCCCCAGGTCCCTGTTGTTGTTGGGGTGGTGGGTTATCCTGGGTTCCCTGTAGTGGTGGACACACTGCTGATTGACGTGTCCTGTGGACGGAGGTATGGGCCCACTGGGTGGGTGCTGTGCTGGTGTTTCCAGAGGGTGGAAGCTCTGTAGTGGCCTGTGACTGGGTGATGGGAACCGACTGTCCAGAGTTCCCAGATGGGCCGGGCTGGTCATCTTGATCCAGTTGGACAGAGGTGCTGTCATCACTGTGGGCCTCTTCTGTTGGTGGTGTGGACATGTGTGGACCCTCCTGTCCAGAGGCGTTGGGTAGGGGTCCTACAGGGTTATAAAAGGATGGTTATTACATATGTGCGTGTCATGGTGTGCAATGGGTGGGTGACCGTGTACCCCAGTGTTTGCATTCCTGTGTGGGACCTTGTGTGAGGATGGTTTAGGGGGTTGTGTGGGTATGTGCAGTGGGCATGCTTTAGTGATGGGTGTTCATGCTTTGTTGTTGCATGCAGGGCTTGTTGTTGGGATGGGTGGTTTGTGATATTGGGACATATGTGAGGAGTTGGGGTGCTGGGGTGAGGTTGAGGGTGGGGGTATGTGATAGCATGCAGGTAGGGTGGGGGTTGTAATAGTTAAGATTTGTCTTACCAGACTCCATTCCTCCAGCTACTCCTGCATGCCCTCAGGATGCAGAATCGCCAAGACCTGCTCCTCCCATGTTGTTAGTTGTGGGGGAGGAGGTGGGGGTCCGCCGCCAGTCCTCTGATCCGCCAGGTGGTGTCTTGAGACCACGGAACGCACCTTCCCCCGTAGGTTGTTCCACTGCTTCCTGATGTCCTCCTGATTTCTTAGGTGCTGTCCCACTGCGTTGACCCTGTCCACTATTCTCCGCCATAGCTCCATCTTCCTTGGAATGGAGGTGTGCTGCACTTGTGCTCGGAATAGCTGTGGCTCTACCCCAATGATTTCCTCCACCATGAACCTGAGCTCCTCCTCGGAGAACCTGGGGTGTCTTTGCCGTGCCATGGGGTGGTGTAGGTGATGTGTGGGGTGGAGTGTGTGGTGATATGTGGGGTGATATGTATTGGTGTGTTGTGTGAGGTGCATTTTGGTGCTCTCTCTCTGGCCTTCTTTCTGAATTTTTTGTCTTGAGGGTTTGTGGGTGATGTGGGTGGGTGTTTTATATTGTAATGGGTGTGTGGGAGTGGCGTGTATGTGTATCAGATGTGTGTATTTCGAATTGTCCAATGTGGCTGTGTTTTGTAAGAGTGTGTGTATTTTGAGCGCAGCGGTGTGTAACGTCAATGGAATAGCGCGGTTGAAAGACCGCCATGTGAAATAGTGTGTCGTGATAGTGTGGGCGTATTTCTGTTGGTGTGACGGTAGAGGATTTGTTTTCGCCAGTTTATCACTGACCTTTGGTGTGGCGGACTTGTGTGGGTGTCTGAATTTTGGTGGATTCCGACATGTGGGTCATAATAGCTGTACTGGAATTCCGCGGCCGTGGCGGTGTGTTGGTGGTCTTCTGCACGGCGGTAAGTGGCTTTTACTGCCAATGTTGTAATGAGGGCCATAGAGTATTAAACATGTCTGTCTCTTTTCCAAATTTTTCAACACTAATCTCTGTGTCCAGTTCCATTACACCTCCAATCGCTGCCTGCTCATTCTCCCTGCTTTCTTCTTCAAGGCCCAAGAAACTTAACTGAATTTCATCACAAACCTTCTCAACTTCTGACACAGTCCCATGTAAGAGAGCTCTATGCAAATCTCCAAAACATAAAGCTGGACTTTTTGCAAAATAAAGTCTCCTTATGAAATTCCATATTTTTGAATGATGCACAGCTAACCTTCTAAAGTGATGAAAAGTGCTTTTACACACTTTTTTTACTTTATACGTTGTGTTTCCAAATGACTTTTTCTTTCTGCTGACAGGCCAATGAACGCCCTTGCAAATTTGTGCATTTTCTGACTTTGCAGGAATCTAATTCTTGAAGCATTCTAATTTTCTTTTTCAGACTTCAGCATAAAATTTATCTTAAAAAATGTCAATTTATCAATAGATTCTGTTGAATACTACAAATGCTGCTACACTTCTACTTGTACACAGGTGCCTGTTTACACCTTCCTTCTACTTCTTCAGCTATCAATTCTCCTACCTTCCTAGGAACTATCTTTTATTTTTCTATGGGAGTACCATATTTTACTTCATAACAATGACCAGTTGTGTCACCTGCATGCACTAATGTACTCTCTTGTAAATAACTCTTTTCACTAAAACACGGTTCTGTACCAGATGTGTACATCCATTCACCTTCACAAATTTCACAAGAATTAGTTTGTTAAAAAGTATTTTTCTAAACTTTCTTTTTCTCATGCACTTGACTGTTTTATCTAGTGACTTCATTCTGTTTAATATTAAGATAAAAAGTCTCCTCTTTACAACAATATTTTTCTGAATTACACTCTCAATATGATGCTTTTGTTTTAGAATATCAGTTCTTCTCTTATATTTTTTGACATTCTTCCCTACATTTTGAGCTATTCAGTTTCAAAACATTTGTACTCTTACTTCTTTAAACTGTTTTCATCTTAAAGTTTCTGTTTTTTCTCAGGCTTCCTAATTTTCACAACATCAATTTATTCTTCTTTCTTATTATGTTAAAAGCTTCTTTTAATTGATTTCTTTGCCTCATTTTGCGTTTTACAGCATATTTTGTTCACAAAATACTTAGTACTGTTACCAGTGAGTGCTTTCTTTCTCTTGCCACTTTCCACCTTATTGTTTTTAGTGTCAGTTTTAACCAGGTAGTATCTTTATTTCTGTTTTCTTTTTCTTTCTGTTTTGTTCGGCATTTGTAATCTTCTTATATGGGTGGAAATATATACCTGGAAAACAAAGAAACAATGCATTTAGTTTTACAGAAAAAAATTAAAAGGAATTCATAGTGAATATACACTTATGCCTTGCAGCAGTATCTACCTGGGTGTGTCATCCTATGCATCAATGTGTGCCTCAGTGCATCAGATTATTCATCACTTTGCCCTGGGTGTATGAGCGTATATATGACTGTCTCTCTGCATATGGCAGTGTATGTATGGGTGTGTTTCTCTATGTGTCACTGTATGCATCATTGTGTTCCTGGGTGTGATAATTAGGGCTATGCAGGGAGCTCTGCTCTGCTGGTGAAGCTAATGGAGTTTTTGGAACTGAGTTAGTCCAAAAACTCATCTAGCCCTGCCAGCGAAGCTGATCTCACCCGATGCGCACTGCAGCCCAGTTATGGGCTCCACAGTGCAAGCACAGACAGGCTGCCCTTGCGCTGTGCAGCCCATGCATGGGTGCCTTGGAGCAGGGAGCAGAGGCCACAGGGAAGCAGTCTCTGCGGACTCGTCTTAGGACGAAGAGGAGAGGGGGACCCCCTGGAAGATCTAGGTAAGTCCTTGTCTCTTCTTTTTTGTTTGTTTGTGCACACTGGTGAACAAACAAGGACTAAAACAGCAACTTTCACACTGGCCTGAATTCAGGCCAGGCCATAGGCAGTGAAAGCTGCTGTTTCAGTTCTCTTGTGCACTGGCCTGTCCCGTGTGCACTGCACATGGGACAGGCAGGTGCAAAACATACCAGGCAGCTTTCGCTGCCTACGGCCTTTGACTGAATTCAGGACCAGGGCTGTAGGCAGTGAAAGCTGCTGTTTCATGCCGGTGCACAAGAGGCCTGGCAGCTTTCACTTTAGGCCAGGGCCATAGGCAGCGAGCGAAAGCTGCCATTTCTGGCCTCTTGTACACACAGGACAGGCCAGTGCACAAGAGGCCTGAAATGGCAGCTTTCACTGCCTGCGGTCCTACCCTGAATTCCCCCAATCTCTGAAGCGCTAAGCAGGTTAGGGCCTGGCTAACCAGGCTCGACCCTGCTTAGCGCTTCCATGATCTGGCACATTCAGGACTCTGCAGGTCACGGAACTCCACCTCCATGGAATTCCACTGAGTTTTTATTCAACTCCACGGAATTCCGGGGAGTCAGACTCTGTGAACTCCGCCCAGCCCTAGTGATAATGTTGCATCACTATCCCCTAAGGCTGCCACTGTATGCAGCTGTATATACCTGTGTATCTCACTCATTACTATGTATCTGGGTATATTAAACCATGCAGTTGTCTGTAATTAGATGTGTCAATGTACGCATTAGTGCGTCCATGGGTGTATTAGTGTATGCATCAGTGAGTGCCTACCTGTCTAGTGTATGCAGCAATGTGTCCTAGATGTAACAGTGTATACGCTAGTGTGTGCCTGGGTGTGTCAGTGAATGTATCAGTGTGTACCTCAGTATGTAACTATATCAATCATTGTGGGCTGGATGTGTTAGTGAATCCATCAGAATGTCAGTCAGTATATGCATGAGTGTGTGTATAGGTTTGTCAGTGTGTGCATCAGTGTCTATCTAACTGTCTCAATCTATGCATCCGAAGCCTGGGTGTGTCAGTGTGTGCCTAAGTGTCTGCCTATGTGTATATACCTATGCTTCAGTGTGTGCTTGAGTGTATCAGTGTATGTATAAGTGCATGCCGGGCTGTGGTAGTGTATGCATCAACATGTCCCAACATGTGTTACTATATGTATCTATCTAAGCCAGTATGTCTCATTTTATACATTAGTGTGCACCTGGGTGTGCTAGACTGTGCATTAGTATATGGCTGAATGTGTCAGTATGTGCATCAGTGGGTGCCCACGTGTCACAGTGTATACATTACTTTCTATCTAGAGCTGTTACTGTGTGCATCAATAGTTGGCTGCATCTGTTAGTGTATATATCAGAGTCGGAGTAGCTGTGTCAGTGTATCCACAAATTGACTGCTAGTGTTACCAGCTCCATTCTCTATTTAGCTACATAAGTACTCTGACTTTACCATAGGGTGTATATACCTTGGTAGAGGAGTGTGCACGCTAATATCTTGCTTAAACTCAGAAAATTGTTTCATAATCTCATAAGAAAGCAATCACTTTATTCAGCTATTTCCATCTCACTCAAAGATTCATTTATATGTACTAAACGGGCTGTACAGAGCATCTCAAACAGATTGTGTAGTACCAAGTCTACTTAAACATAAAACTATGGCCCATATTTATACTTTTTGACGCTAAACTGCGCTAACGCAGTTTAGCGTCAAAAATTTTTGCGCCGTCTAACGCCATTCTGAAGCGCCATGCGGGCGCCGTATTTATGGAATGGCGTTAGCCGGCGCAAGCAGACCGGCGCGGCCTGGTTTGCGTGGAAAAAAACCACGTACACCAGACAGCGCCGGCGTAGGGGGAAAATGGCGTATGGGCGTCTTAAAATGGGGCAAGTCAGGTTACGTCGAAAAAATCGTCGTAACTCGACTTGCGCCATTTTTTTTCGACGCCCATCCCCCATCAACATGACTCCTATCATTGTAAAGATAGGAGTCATGCCCCCTTGCCCAATGGCCATGCCCAGGGGACTTATGTCCCCTGGGCATGGTCATTGGGCATAGTGGCATGTAGGGGGGCACAAATAAGGCCCCCCTATGCCACAAAAAAAAATTGAAAAATAACAAAAAATATACCTACCTGAACTTACCTGTACTTCACTGGGATGGGTCCCTCCATCCTTGGGTGTCCTCCTGGGGTGGGCAGGGGTGGCAGGGGGGGTCCCTGGGGGCAGGGGAGGGCACTGTGGGCTCATTTTGAGCCCACTTGTCCCTTAACGCCATCCCTGACCCAGGCGTTAAAAAGCGGCGCAAATGCGCCGTTTTTGGCCACGCCCACTCCCGGGCGTCATTTTTGCCCGGGAGTATAAATACCACGTAAAGGCCTGGGAGTCATTTTTTAAGACGGGAACGCCTCCCTTGCATCTCATTAACGCAAGGAAGGTGTTCACGCTAAAAAATGACGCTCACTCCGGGCACTTTGGCGCCCGAAGCGTCTAACGCCATAGTATAAATATGGCGTTAGTTGGCGTTAGTTTAGCGTCGAATTTGCGTCGAAAAAAACTACGCAAATTCGGCGCAACCAGAGTATAAATACGGCCCTATGTATTTATGCTCATCATTACACAAAAAACATTTTAAGACTTCATAAGGACGTTTTTTAATGCTAACTGAAAATAACAGTAAACATTCACATTTACACTTATAAGTACGATGGTTGACATATGTCTCTCTAAATGCTAGTGAAACAATCTCTGTAATTTCTCAATATAAATGTAACTCTCTCTGAGTTCTCCATTGTTTTTATAAATATCGATATTAGTATAGGTATAGGCATTTCACTTTTAAATACTAAGTACATTGTTTTTAATGTTTTAATATGTAATCACTGCATTCTACATACTAGCTTCAACATAGCTCAGGTGTCACTTAAGTATACTGAAACAACATAGAAATGCCCATTAAGTACCTATTGTAATTTCCACTAAATTATTTTAGTATTTTTTTTGCTGGCTTGTACAATTTCTTTATATCAATTACTAACATACTATCTACATTTATGATGACATTTTGATACCAAACTACTGAGATGCATTCACCTGCTCTCCCTACTCATTCCTTTACTAATACTTTCTAACATAAAGACCAATTTACTACACAGACCTGATAAGTGTGGTTGTTGCAGTGTGTATTTGTTCTGTAGTATCAGTTAACATTTCGTGTCACTGAAAAATGTACAAAAAAACAACCACAAGAATCAAAATCCACTCTCACAGTAGGCAACCATGGAATAGCAAACTTTTCCCCTTTGCCTTCAAGGTTAGTCAATCAAAAAACCAATCACAATCACCCTTTCATCTAAAACTTATGTTCTACCTTTTATGACTAGATTCTATACTTAACCCTTTCCAACACTCCTCAAAAGATAGCCCAATGCGGTAAGAGTTTTTGCCAGATCGGAGCTCAGCGTGGCCCCTGTGGATGGATCGGCGGGGAAATCAGAAAATGATTTTTTTAATACATTAAAAAGCACACATCCATATCAAAGTTTTTTTACACAAAAGCAGATTTGACCACCAAATAATTACTGCAAGATGCAACATGAAGTCACAGTCTAGTCCTTTTTTTGTATACCTCTCCCCCTCATGCTCCTGTAGCTGTGTTACCATGGTTACACAGTCTGCAACATTCTGCTGAAGCAGGTCACAAGTTCATAAATTTTTCTTACTGGAGCATACCTACTATTAAACCATCTTTAACAGGTGTGGTTGAAGCTTTCATAAAAAAAACATATCACAGGCAGTAACACTGTGTTCAAATTTTTGTAAACCCAATCCAGCATTTACTTACAATCTACATACGCTCACTACCAAATCCACCAACAAACATATCTTCAAGAGCCAATTAAATCTGTTCTTTCAGATACTACCTTACACCCTCAATTTTAACTGAATTTCCTTTCATGTCAGCGTCATTCACCTGCAGCCATTTCCTGTGTGCTTCTCTAGATTACCTCCAAGAGTGTGGATTGTAGGACACAGCTTTGTGTTTTGGGCCATAGAGAGCGCAGATAAAAGTGGTGTTGACAGGGACATGGGTTTATCCAATGTGGATATTACTTCGGTTGGCCAAAGTGGTCTAAAGTGGCATCAATTACTCCCTGTGGTTACAACCATTAAGGATTGCCAACATCCAGACCATATGATTGTGCATTGTGGTAGCAATGACCCAGGCACAATTACAGGGGTTGGTTTGGAAATCCTAATGAAGGATACCTTTGGAAAATGAATTACACTTTTGCCATACACTGTCTTTGTATTTTTCAACATTTGCCAAAGACAGAGATGGAATTGGTCAACTCAATTTTGTCCACAAATAGACAAATCCAGGAAACATGTTAATAAAAGTGTGTTTGCATCCCTCAGGGATGATAACATAGGCTCTATATATCACAACAACATACAATTTTACCTGGAGGATATATACAGAAATGATGGCGTTCACCTAACAGACAAAGGCAACAAGGTGTTCCTGCATAACTTGAGAGACTGCATCCTCTATCATCAGTAGCAGTTACCTACTCATCTTAAACACAAAGGCCCATATTTATACTTTTTGGCGCACAACTGCGCCAACGCAGTTGTGCGTCAAAAGATTTACCGCCGGCTAACGCCATTCCAACGCACCATGCGGGTGCCTTATTTATGGATTGACGTTAGCCGGCGCTGCGGACTGGTGTTCGTAAAAAAAAATGACTCACACCAGGCAGCGCCGGCGTATGGGAAAATGGGGGTTGTGCGTCAAAAAATGGGGCAAGTCAGGTCTGAGGCAAAATTCAGGCCTCAAACTGGATTTGCGCCCTTTTTTTTTACGCCCAATCTGCATTGACATGACTCCTGTCTTAGCAAAGATAGGAGTCATGCCCCCTTGCCCAATGGCCATGCCCAGGGGACTTATGTCCCCTGGGCATGGTCATTGGGCATAGTGGCATGTAGGGGGGCCCAAATCAGGCCCCCCTATGCCACCAAAAAAATCAGAAAAAAATAATACCCGAACTTACCTTTACTTCCCTGGGATGAGTCCCTCCATCCTTGGGTGTCCTCCTGGGGTGGGCAAGGGTGGCAGGGGGTGTCCCGGGGGGCAGGGGAGGGCACCTCTGGGCTCCTTCCGAGCCCACAGGTCCCTTAACACCTGCCCTGACCCAGGCGTTAAAAAACGGCACCCATCAGGCTGTGCGCCGTTTTTTAAGGTGTGCCCCCTCCTGTGCGTCAAAATGACGTCAGAGTATAAATAAGGGGCACATGCCTTAAAGTAATTTTTTGGAAGGGAACGCCTACCTTGCATATAATTAACGCACGGCTGGTTCCCCCTTCCAAAAAATGACACACGGGGTCGGACGTCAAAGTATAAATATGGGGCAGGGTTTGCGCCGATTGTGGGTCAAAAATTTTGACGCACATTCGGCGCAAACAGAGTATACATATGCACCAAAGACTCTTCTCTGAGCCAATACATTATCCATATATAATTTATATGAATATGTTTTCAATACTTGTTGTGAGAAACTGGGGCTGATTGCAGAGGCCCCATAACTTTTTGCCCCCATTTTCCACTTTATGCTGGTGTTTTCCTGACTCTGATGGTGCCCTGGGTACTGCTAACCAGTCCCAGGGCCTGTGCTCTGTGTAAAATGGATATGCAAATTAGGCTAATTATAATTGGCTAAGTAAACCTACCTATAAGTCCCTAGTATATGGTAGGGCATGTAGGTTTAGGGACCACAGCATAGGTGGTGCACACCTAGGTGCATTGCTGAGGTGCCCAGTGTCATTTTAAAAGCAAGCCTGCCTTGCTGGCTGCTTTTAAATTAAAGTTATATGCAAATTCGACTTTGGAATTAAAGGTACTTCCAAAGTCTTAAACTACCTTATTTTTACATATAAGTCACCCCTAAGGTGTGCCCTATGTGCCCCTAGGGCTGGGTGCCATGTAACTATAAGCAGGGACTTTATAAAAATAGATTTATAAGCCCTGGTGAGGTAAAAACAGCCAAATTCGTTTTTCCCTCATTGAAGTAAATGGCCTTCATAGGCTAGAATGGGCAGACTTTATTTAAAATTTTAAAGTCTCCTTAAGTGTTACATACCAAGAATTTGGTATCAAATTGATTGTTATAATAAATCCCACAACTTCCAGTTGTTGGATTTAATATAACTAGTGGAGGTAAAAAGTTTAGACTTTACCTAAAAAGTTGCCAATTTCAGCTCTGCATTGTTTTTGCTGCTGTGCTCTGATTGGCCAGCCTGCAGCAGCTTCTGCCAGGCTACTTTAATGAGGTGTGAAGTGGCCTGACTTCACACAAAGGAATGTGCTTGGGGGAGAGAATCTCCCCTCAGCAGATGGTGAGGCAGGAAGGGGGAGGGCTGCCAAACTGGTCTTCAAAGGCAGAGAAGGACATTTGCAGCACCCAGCAACACCCCCACATCCTGCAACCCCAGACAGCTAGGTGCCCCCTTGATTAGATTAGGAGAGGGCAGGAGAGGGGTGTGTTTATGATTTTTAGCCACACCAGTGGGTGGGCTCAGCCAGATCTCTCCTCCAAAAATCAGATTCATCCATTTTGGATTTTTAGAGACTGTTGCCTTCTGGGATGGATTTTTGCCACACTTCCCAGGAAGTGGTCATCACAGGGGGACGACCCTGTCCCTGATTGGAGAACCAGGGCCCCCCTGCTTTTCACCCAGGAGCAAGGATAAAACTGGCAGACCTGCACCCACGCCTCAGATCCCCTCCAGAATTCAACAAGAAAGGAACTAAAGAAGAAGAAGGACTGCCCTGCTGGACCCCTGGCCTGCACCTGGACCCTGCACTCAGAAAGACTGCACCAGCTGCACACTTGGGCTTCACCACAAGAAGGACTTTGCCTGGCTTCAACTGGTTCAAGGAGGGACTCCCTGTTTGCTACAGGTGAAAAATTGCTAACCAGAGTCCCCTGCACCAACTCCTAAAGAAAGCGACCAGCTGACCACTGTCCAGTGGCCAAAAAAGAGTTTGCGCCAGGTGCATTCTGGGAGTTGAAGTCCGCACTTCCCAAGGACCATCACAGAACTTCTGGACCCTTGGGGTGAGCTGTGGACCCCAAAAGAACCTTAAAAGAACATCTGGGTGAAGCCCCAGAAGTTTGGAAAAGATTGGAGAAATTTTGGAAAAAAGCTCCATAAAGTGACCGACCCGACGCGGAAATTCTAGCCGGCTTGCCTCAACCGCGACCCGGCCTGACTTCGTGGTTCGTCCCGGTCAAGAAAAACATCCGAAAAAAAGACTAAGTCCGAACGTAAAAAGTTGACCGGGACCTTCCAGCCATCGTATCCGAGAAGGGCTCCACGGACGTCGGATCAAGATCCAGGTTTACCCCGGTCGAAGGATTTTCATCTCGAAAAAACGACTAAGTCCGAAGGTAAAAATCACCACCGAGGAAACCGACTTCGCGTATCCGGACAAGGGCTCCAGGAGGTCGGATCCAACTGGCAGGTTCGTCCCGGTGAAGAAAAACTTCAAAATAAAGACTAAGTCAGAAGGTAACTTTTTAACCGAGGCTTCCCGCGACCTGTATCCGAGCAGGGCTCCATCGCGGTCGGCCTGAAAGTTTGACTTTGTCCCGGTCCTGGTGCAACCAGATGACCCGATTGGCGCTTTTTGTTTCTAAGCGCTAGAAAATAATAATACTTTAAAAATTCATATCTCCGGTTCCCCTGAACCGATTTTAATCGTTTTTGTGTCATTTTAAAGATAAAAATATAAGCTATTTTTATAAATTGGTTTTGGATTTTTAAACTGTTTCCTGTGTTTTATTTAATTACTGTTTTGTGATATTTGAATGCTTTACACTTTGTCTCCTAAGTTAAGCCTTGACGCTCGATGCCAAGCTACCAAGGGTAGAGCTGGGATTAATTTACTGAGACCTAACTGTACTTTTGTGGAGGTTTGTGGCTTGTTGCTAGGTGTAGGTACCTACCTGCCCTACCAATAACCCATTTTCCAACACTTGTTTATTTTAATGTCATACAGATCCACGGATTCAGCCACGAATCCCAAAAATAATTAAATAAAAGTTCTAACATTCTTTACACATTTGTTTCAAAGTGCCATATTCATTTTAATTTATTTAGTAATAGAACGCATATCCTAACTCATTTATAAGCATCAGTGCCCACATATTCGCCCCAGGACCCTTTTGTACTGACGATCTATCTGGACACTGGATTTTACAGCATTTCTCTAGCTGTGAGACGGTTGTGACAGTGTCTCTCCTGCTGTGAGACTAAAAGTGATAATGTATGTCTCCATGTGAGGGTGAGTGTCAGAGTGTGTTTCTGGGTGTGAGACTATGGCCCTCATTATGACTTTGGAGGTAAGTCCCGCTGACTGCTATGCCGACTGCCGCCAACATATCGCGACTGCAGCAGTATACCACTACCCATATTATGACCCACACATAGCAATCCGTCACTTCACGACACAAACACAAGTCCGCCAGCCCAAAGGTCAGTGATAAAATGGCGGTAGCAAAACCCCACCGTTGCACCAACAGAACTACGCCCACAGCATTATGACCCCCGAATCACCACGATGGACATTCAACCGCAGTAAACAATTGGCGGCAAATACCGATGCGCTCATAATACACACACACATACAAAACAACACCACATTGGACAATTCAAACTACACACACCTGACACTCATACACACATTACATCCACACCACTATAAAACATACACCCACACTACCCACATCCCTTTACGACTCAAAAAAATTGACAACTGAGAGAGAGTGAGACACCAAGAGCACCCACAGAACCAGAGCCACAGATCACCATCACCCATACACCATCCACGTACCTCACAGCACACACCCCAACACACCCTCACACACACCACACACACTACACCCATGGCACCACAAAGACACCCCAGGTTCTCTGAAGAGGAGCTAAGGGTCATGGTAGAGGAAATCATCCAGGTGGAGCCACAGCTATTCAGATCACAGGTGCATCAGACATCCATTGCAAGGAAGATGGAGCTATGGCGGAGAATCGTGGACAGGGTCAACGCTGTGGGACAGCACCCCAGAACAAGTGATGACATCAGGAAGAGGTGGAACGACCTACGGAGGAAGGTACGTTCCGTGGTAGCAAGACACCAGATAGCTTTACAGAGGACTGGCAGTGGAACCCCACCTCCTCCGTGACAACTAACAACATGGGAGGAGCAAGTCTTGGCATGCATCCTGAGGGCCTGGCAGGAGTAGCAGGAGAACTGGACTCTGGTAAGTTAAATCTTTACCACTTTCACACCCCTACCTGCATGCCATCACATACCCCCACCCTCACCCTCACTCCCATCACTCCACCACCTTCCACACACCCCACCATCACAACCAGGCACACTATCTGCACATTCATGGAGTGAAAGCTCTTTCGATTTCTGAACACCTGTCCATTTCTCCGGGGGAGGACAAAGGCAATATGAGTACCATCAATTGCCCCAACAATATGTCCCATTGCATAGAAGTCAGCTTTCACTGTGGCCAATTCCTTCACCTGGGGGAAAACAATGTAGCTGCGCATGTGTTTCATCAGGGCAGACAACACTCTGGTCAGCACGTTTGAGAGCATTGGCTGGGACATTCCTGCTGCCATGGCCACTGTCACATGGAAGGAGCTACTTGCCAAGAAATGGAGCACAGATAGGACTAGCAGAAGAGGGGGGATCCCAGTGGGATGACAGATAGCTGAGATCAGGTCTGGCTCCAACTGGGCACACAGCTCTTGGATTGTGGCCCTATCAAGTCTCTAGGTGGAGATAATGTGCCTGTCCTCCATTGTTGCCAAGTCCACCAGGGGCCTGTACATGGAGGGATGTCTCCATCTCCTATTCGTCTGCAGCGGTTGAACTCTAGGGTGAAAAACGGTGAGCAAAAGGTCATATTGCCAATTATGTCAAAGTTAATATGCAATTTTTCCTTTGCAGAAACAGTATGTGAACTCTTAAGTCAGTTGATTTACCAATGTCTGCTGTGATGCAGTTAGGTGCCATGGCCTGTGCCCCCCTGAAATGGCGGCTGCCTGACCTGTGAGGAGAGACAAGTGGAAATGAGGTAATTCCGCTGGTGTTGTGCGCCCCTTGTACTCTAGGGGGCAAAACGATGAGCATCTGGTCAGTTTTCAACATTTCCTCAATGTACAATGCATTGCATGTTGTGACAGAAACAGTATGTTTATGTTTATTCCCAAAATGTGCTTATGACGGTTGTGACGCAGTTAGGTGCCATGGCCTGCCCCCCCCGAAATGGGAGATGCCTGTCCTGTGTGGAGGAACAGGTGGAAATGAGGTAATGCCACTGACGTTGTGCGCCGTTGCGGGAGGCGGTCGAGTACTGCCGTGCAACTCCTCATTGGTTATCATTGGGCCCTGCGGGTTACAGTAACCAATGGTGAGGTACGTCGGTGATGAAGGTACGCACCGCCGCAGACATGACCACCATTTTCTATCTGTTCACTAACTTGCTACCTGACCTTCAACAGGAGAGGACCAACACTACAAGTGCTGCTGTGTCTGGAAGCAACCATGGCTCGAGTCACTGGGGTATGGGCCCCTGCCTTCCCCGCTGCAGAGTTGGAGAAACTGGTGGATGGGGTCCTGCTCTAGTTCTGATTGCGTTATGGGCCTTCAGACCAACAGGTGAGTACACTGTGGGCATGATTCATGGGGCATGAATGCATGGTGTGATGTGTGTGAAGGCCTCGTGTGAGGGGGGTGGTGGAGGGGTCCTGGGCAGCGCGCAGCATGTATGGTGGGTAATGAATGTGCGTAAGGGGATGGGAGGGATATGGTGGGCCATGTAGGAAACAGGCCGGATGGTATGAATGATCCCTTTTTCCATTTTCATTTTTCTGCAGGTCAGCGCGCATCAGAAAAAGGGTATATGGTGTGCCATAGCCAAGTACGTGCGGACCCTGGAGGTCTACGGCAGGCGGGCACCCACTGTTGCAAACGGTGGGAGGATCTGAGACGCTGGGCAAGGAAGATGGTGGAGGCCCAGCTGGGGATGGCTGCCCAACGAGGAAGGCGCGCCTGTCCCACCATGACCCTCCCTGATGTTCCGTATCCTGGTGGTGGCCTATCAGGAGCTGGATGGGCGCTTGAGGGCATCACAGCAGCCACACGGGGTGAGTACAGTTTCCAAATCTGCAAATTGCGTGTGGTGGGGTGGTCTCTGAGTGGGGAATGTGGGCCTGTGGGTGCCCCTAGGCCAGGCAGGACATTGCAGGGTAGGTTCCATGTTGGGCAGGGACTGATGCACTCCACCCCCAAACATGCTAGTAGGCATCTACTACTGGGCAGGGATCTGTGGGTCTCAGGTATGCTGCAACTGGTGTTAGGTATTACTGTCTATGGCCTGGTGACTAGCACTGTGAGTGGTAGTGCATCGCCTAGTGCGTAGGGCTGTCCCCTGTGTGTTGTGTAAGCCAAAGGTGGTATTGTTCCTGGCATTGACCAAGTGTATACTCTGTCTCTTCCCCCTCTTTTTGTTTTGTCACCATGTCCTTATGTGTATTAGCATCATCTGGTGAGGAGCAGAGGCACCAGCGATGGAGGGAGCTGCATCCCACATGGCCCTGGAGACAGAATCCATCGACCGCGAGGGCACCAGTGGGATGGTGGGCAAGAGGAGCACCAACGGCAGAGACAGGAGGGGACAATTCTGACAGTGATACCTCCTCCGATGGAAGCTCCCTGCTCATGGTTGACACCTCTGTGGCCACACCAACTACAGGTACAGCTGCCACCCCCGTACCAGCACTGCCCTCCCAGGCGCCCCTCAGCGAGTTTCCCATGCCCGCTCACCCAGGAGGGTGGGCATCTCCTTTGCCCCAGACACCTCAAGCCCTGCCCCAGTGAGCCCTGCTGCTCTGAGTGAGGAGGCTATTGACCTCCCGGGATCCAGCTCTGTTGGGCAGTCAACCATAGTGAATGCCATCCAGGGGCTGGCAGGGCTTTTGCAACATACAAATGCATTCCTGGAGGGCATTCACTCTGGTGTAGCGGCCCAACATAGATCATTCCAGGCTCTGGCCTCCTCCATGATAGCAGCCATTGTCCCTGTCTCTAGCCTCCCCCTCCAACTTCCTCTACCCAGTCCCATTCCCCCGAACTCCAACCTATCCCAAGCACACAATCAGACCAGCATGCACCCAAGACAACACACAGGAGTAGGTCAGGCAAACAAAAGCACCACACATCATCCCACAGGCACTCACAAAAACACCATACAGATGCAGACACACCAACACCCACAGCCTCCACTGTGCCCCCCTCCTCCTCCTCGTCCACCTCCCTCCCGGTAGCGCCAACACTCACACCTGCATGCACTACATCCTCATTCACTACTTCCATCACCGTCACGCCTATCAATACACACCCCTCACTGGCGGTCACTACTCCCACATCCATGCACACGTCCCCTGTGTCCTCTCCTACTGTGTCTGTGCCCCCTTCTCCAAAGGTACACAAACGCAAGCACTCAGACACCCAACAGCTATCCACCTCATAACAGCATCCAGCCCATGCACCTGCACCCAAACACAGCAGACAGACACCTCCTACAATCACTCCCTCTTCCTCCACTCCCACACCTTCACCCTCTTCCCGCCCCAGTGTCCCTAAGAAGCTTTTCCTCTCCACCCTTGACCTCTACCCTACCCCTACCCCCACCCCGTCCTTCACTTCGGACCAGGGTGGGCAGAACCCAGGCAAGCACCCCAGACACCCAGTCCACGGCCACTGTAGTTTTGGAAGTGACTGCAGGTGTGAGAGGCTCCAAGGAGACACCTATCAGCACTGGCAGTGTGCCTGCCCCAGCTGCCAAGGGCAAGGCCAAGGAACAACCACCAGCTGCCAAGGGCAAGAAGGGACCACCAGCTGCCAAGGCCAAATATGCACCACCAGTTGCCAAGGGCAAGACGGGACCACCAGGTGCCAAGGGCAATGAGGCACCACCAGCTACCAAGTGTAAGGAGGCACCACCAGCTGCCAAGGGCAAGGAGGCACCACCAGCTGCCCAGGGCAAGGGCAAAGGTCCTGCTCCTGCAAGCAGGAGGGACAGGAGGCCTGGTGCTGTGACACGATCTGTACCCCCACCACCAACCATGCCTCTTCAGCCGTCTGAGGCTGCAGGGGAAGGGGTGGAGCCTCCCCCCACCTCTGCCGGCACCGCCACAAGCACCGCCACCAGCACCACCACCAGCACCGCCATCGGCACAGCCACCAGCACCACTGCCAACAGTGCAAGCCCCAGTGGGCAGTTGTCCGAGGCTGCAGGGGAAGGGTTGGCGCCTCCCCCCACCATGGCACACCAACACCAGCACCGGCACTGGATGGACTGTAGTCCTGCCTCCATGAAGTGCCATGCATCCTTCCCACAGCAAATCTCATGGATCTGACACTCGGGTGAGAGACTGTGACCTTGCACTCCCCATGTGCTGCATCACTGGGCACAAAGCCCCCCTCCAGGACCAGTGGAAGGCATCCACTCACCCCCTCCTTGCCAGGATGAAGAACACTGGGCACAAAGCCCCCTCCAGAACCAGTGGAAGAAGGCATCCACTCACCCCGTCCTTGCCAGGATGAAGCACGCTGGGCACGAAACCCCCTCCAGAACCAGTGGAAGAAGGCATCAACTTGAGAGACTGTGGCCTTGCACTCCCCAGGACCAAGCAGTGGGCAAACCACCCACTTGAGCGACTGTGGCTTTACACTCCCCACGACCAAGCAGTGGGTAAACCACCCACTTGAGAGACTGTGGCTTTGCACTCCCCAGGACCAAGCAGTGGGCAAACCATCCACTTGAAAGAATGTGGCTTTGCACTCCCCAGGGCCATGCAGTGGGCAAACCACCCTCTTGAGAGACTGTGGCTTTGCACTCCCCAGGACCAAGCAGTGAGCAAACCACCCACTTGGGAGACTGTGGCTTTGCACTCCCCAGGACCAAGCAGTGGGCAAACCACCCACTTGAGAGACTGTGGCCTTGCACTCCGTAGGACATCACAGAGGGCATGTAGCCCCTTCCAGGAGCAGTGGCGTAGTACCATCTTCCGGCTGAGGTGCCCCCCCTTCCCCTTGAGGTGCCTGTGTATTTTCGACCTGATGCCCCAGCAGCGTTCTCTCCGTATTGAGGCAGGAGTCAAGTGGGGCCTTGGCCTATGTGATATGGCCCTGTGGCTCACGGACATTATGGACTGGGCAGTGTCCCTTCATTTGTATATCTGTAAATACTGTTTTGATTTTTGAGGATGTATTTCTAGTTTTTTATTTTATTACACTCGCTTTCTTCAAATAATTTTGCACTCGTATTATTCCTGAGGGGTAGGGGGTGAATATGTAATGTTGGTGCATCTGTTTGTGTGTATACTCTTGGGGGTGGGGGTGGGGGTGTTGCGTGTTGTGTATTGCGTGTTGCATGTTGCGTGTTGTGTGTGTGTGTGTGTCACTCTCTTTTTCCTCCCCCCTCTCCTGTGTGCTAGGCGGCAGTACTCACCGTGGTTCTCGTCACTGGCGTTGGTATTCCTTTTGTAGGAGGAGGTAGACAAGCATGGGGAACACCTGCAGTTCGGGCTCCATGGCATTGTGGTTCTTCCTTGAGTCTCCAGAGGTGAGTGGTTTCCTTTCTGTGTACTGTTTCTGCCGGGCTTTTGATGGCGTTAGTACCGCCCCGGAAAAGGTGGTGGAAAGGCTCGTCATGATGCAGTGGGCAGTACATTGTCTTCTGCCTGGCTGTTGGTGGTTACCGCCACGGTGCTTGTTGCTACTGCCGTGGCAGTCGGTGTGTTAAAGTGGCTGTATGTGTTGGCAGTTTCCACTGTGGTCATAATTCTATTTTTATTACCGCCGGCCTGTTGGCGGTATTACTGCCGCTTTACCACCGACTGCCAGGATTGTAATGAGAGCCTATGTGTCACAGTCTCTATATTAGTGTGAAACTGAATATGAGACTCTCTGTCTGGGTGTAAGAGGGAGTGTGACAGTGTCTCCCTGGACAAGAGTGTCTCTATAAGTGTGAGACTGAGTATGAGAGTGTCTGTGTGGGTGTGACCATGAGTGTTAGATTGTGACTCTGAGTGTGAGACGACATGTGAGAGTGTCAGTCTAGGTGTGAGAGTAGGAGTGACAGTCTCTGTCTTGGTGTGCCATCCAGCGATATAAATCTTGGCAACCTATCATCTTTCCCGATGATTAGCAAAGAAGACCTATTAAATTACATTTCTAAAGTACAATCAGGGTCGCCTATCAATACCTGTCCTCCTAAAGTCCTAAAAACTGTACTTACCCATTTCCCAGATTTGGTACTATCTTTCCTTAATCAGTCTCTTAAACAAGGACTAGTCACTATCTCCTTTAAAAAGACAATTATAGTGCCTTCACAAAAGAAAGCTGGAACCCCCTTTGCCTGAAAAATTATTGACCAATCTCCCTCTTCCCCTAGCTGGCAAAACTACTTAAGGTGCACATGGCTCGTCACCTGTGTTCATTTATAGAGTTATCAGATCACCTTGACAATACCAAGCTAGTTTTCAACCAGCACATTTGACCAAGGCCGTGATCCTTTTGGTAGTTGATGACATGCTTAAGGAGGTAGACAATGGCAACATTGAGGCTTTAGTATTACTTGATCTATCTGCATCCTTTGACACGGTCAACCATGTGATTTTGGCTGACCGCGTCAGGGCTGCAGGGATGCAAGATGCAGCACTTAACTGATCATCTCCCTTCTACTGGGTAGATCCCAATCAGTCAGACTCCCGCCCTTCAACTCACTTGAAGTTCAACTGAACTGCGGGGTGCTACAAGGTACCTCTTTATCCTCTCATCTTTTTAACCTCTATATCTGGCCATTAGTCCATTCCCTCATAAAAATGAAAGGTAATATTTAAAATTACGCTGACGATATGCAAATCCTATTTATGATTGATAATACCCCTTAGTCATTAGTGCATTTTCAAGACACTATGCTATTTATCCGGGACTGATGACAAACAATCATCTGAAATTAAAGTCTGATAAAACAGAGATTGGAATTACAAAAAATAGGTTTGACCATTGGAGTCCCTCTTTTTGGCCTAACAAGATGATTGCCCCTCCATCTCCAAAGAACACAGTAAAAATCATTGGCATTATCATTGATGAGGATACATCCCTTAAACAGCAGATAGGCTCAGTGACATCTTCCTGCTTTCTCCAACTGCGCAGACTCAAGAAGATAAAGAAATTCCTCACTTTTGAGGACTTGATCCAAGTTGTTATCACCTTAGTTATGTCAAGGATCGACTATGCTAACTCTCTCTACTTGAGTCTCCCTAAACTCCTTTTGTGCAGGCTTCAACTGGTCCAAAACCAGGCTGCTAGGCTGATTTATCAACTTCCTAAGTACTGGTATATCTCCTATGTGACAAAAGAACTTCACTGGCTACCGATTGCACAAAGACCTATGTACAAGGCTTGCTGCATTATTTTTAAGACCTTGCACAGCAACACTCCAGTCTTCATAAAACATTGGTTCCACAAGTACATCCCTACTAGGCACCTTAGATCCACCCATCTACATTACCTAGTGGTTCCGCTGTTAGGACGAGTAGGATTGGCTGAATCCGGTTTTTAGTCACGGCTCCCCATTGCTGGAACCTCTTGCCTCTGGAAAATAGGAATATCTTGATCTATGGAAAGTTCAAACAGATGTTGAAGACCTGTCTCTTTAAGCAAACTTATTATTTAGTACCTTGGATTGTGAGAACTCAGTTACCTGGTGCCAAGAAACAATTTGGTGAATGTGCGCTCTATAAATCAGAGTACCATAACATAACACATAACAAGGAGAGTGACAGTCTCTGGAGAGTGACAGTCTCTGCTGCAATCTGAGAATGGGTATAAGAGTATTTCTCTCTGAGTGTCAGAGTGAGTGTAACAGTGTCTGAATGGGTGCGAGAGTGGGTATGAGAGTGCCTGTCTGGGCGTGAGAGTAAGTGTGAGAGTTTTGGTCTTGGTGTGAGAGTGAATGTGACAGTTTCTTCCTCAATGTGAGAGTGGGTATTAGAGTATTTATCTCTGAGTGTGACAGTGAGCATGAGAGAGTCTGCATGGGTGTGAGAGTGTCTTTCTGGGTGTGAGAGTAAATCTGACACTGGATATCTTGCTTTGATAGTACATCTGAGAGTCTCTGTATGCGTGTCAGACTGAATTTTAGAGTCTGTCCGTGGATGTGAGACAGAGCGTAAGAATATTTCTATGGGTGTGAGAGTGAGTAAGCCTGGGTGTGAGAGTAAGTGTAAATGTCTGAGTCTGGATTTGAGAATGGTTGTGACAGTGTCTCTTTGAGTGTAAGAGTGAGTGTGGGAGTGTCTTCATGGGTGTGAGAGTGGGTGTAAGAGTCTCAGTCTTGGTGTGTGAGGGAGTGGAACAGTGTCTACCTCAATGAGAGAGTGGGTGTAACAGTATCTCTCTCTGAGTGTAAGTGAATGTGAGAGTATCTGCATGGTTGTGAGAGTGGGTGTGAGAGTGTCTGGGTGTGTGGTGTAAGACTGTCTCTGTACATGTGAGAGTGGGTGTGACAGTGGCCATCTTGCTATGAGTGTGTGTCTGAGAGTCTCTGCATGGGTGTCAGACTGAATGTCAGAGTGTGTTCATGGGTGTAAGAAAAAGAGTAAGAACATATCTCTGGGTATGAAATTGTCTGTATGGGTGTGAGTGTCAGAGTGTATTGCTGAGTGTGAGACTACGTGCCACAATGTGTCCTCGGTGTGACACTGAATGTGAGAGTCCCCGTCTGGGTGTGAGAGAGAGTGTGACGGTGTGTGCCTGGTTGTGGAAATAGGTGTAAGAGTGTCTCTCTGAGTGTGAGAGTGACCATGACCCTGTCTGTGTGAGTGAAAGATTGAGTGTCAGAGTGTGTCTTTGGGTGTGAGGCTACGTGTGACAATGTCTGATTGGGTGTGAGAGTAAGTGTGAGAATCTCAGTATTGGTGTGAGAGGGAGTGTGACAGTGTGTGCCTCAATCTGAGAATGGGTGTAAGAGTATATCTCTCTGAGTCTGAGAGTGTCAGCATAGGTGTAAGAGTGGGTGTGACAGTGTCTGTGTGAGTGTGAGAGTGGATATGACAATGACTATCTGGGTGTGAGAGTGGTTGTTAGGGTGTTTGTCTGGGTGTTTGAAAAAGTGTGTGAATTTATCTCTATTTTTTTATGATTAGCAAAATCCGCAGAGTCACCCACAAATTTACACTGGGGGCCGTGCTGAGCCCCGCGGATGAAACTGCGAATTAGGGAAACCGTAAAAAAAAATGTTTTAATGCACTTCAAGACCATTTTTACTTATTTACCACAAGTATTTAACACCCATGGGGTCTTGGAACCTCTACCCTCACCCCATTCTCTACATTCAGCCAAGATTTCAGCAACAGGGACCGTTTCCAGATTAAATGAAATGGAGGCTGCAACATTTCTGTGAACTTGTGGCCAGCCAAACAAATCCTCCCTGTGGCACATGAATCTGCTGATCGATCCGCGGAAATCAACTGAGAATCAGCGGCACTGTGAATGTATATTTTTTGGCCTTAAATTACTCCAAAACTACTGAACGGATTCAGACTAAACCAAACAAAAGTTGTCTGTGGAACAGAATTTAGTTTTGTGCAAAATTTGGTGTAATTCTATTCAGCGATTCAGGCTGTAGATGTGTCCAAAGAATTTTAAATCTTTGTAGACTCAGAATGGAGCAAAGTGTTCTGGGACCCCCTCCTTTATTTCAGCCCCCTGGAACTTTCAAGACAGAAGCTGAACTGACAACAGTGTAAGTTTTGAAATTTTCGGGAAGATTCGTCAATCGGTGCCAAAGTTATTGTCAAAACAAAAAATGCTCCATCTCTGGAAAAAAAAATTAAAAGCGTTGGTAAAGGTAATTTTGGGGTTTACAGGAGGGTAGTGGTAAAGGGTAGTAAAGGTAATTAGGATTTAGGCAATGTTAACCATGTCCTAATCTTGAAACAGCTAGTAGAGATAGGAGTAAATATATCTGCTTTGAGGAACCCTGGGGACATTTTACTGATGGCCATTCCAGGAAAGTTTATTCAAAGATGTCATAGAGGATAGATTCACTTCCTGTGATGGTAGGTCAAAAGCAGCCTACAGGAGACGCGCACATTTATCTTCCTGCCCCGGGCCTAAAAAATCCTACAACTAGCCATGCTTCCAGGTACACATTTGTTTCCACAAGTGGACTGTCTCAAGCTGTGCTGGAGTCTGCATCATTCACACTCTCCAAAGCTAAACCTTTCCCTAGCTTGAGCTGTTGAGCTTAGACTAGTGGTCCCCCCACTACCGGACACACCAGACCTAAATTCTGATTTATCATGCAAATTGTACACACTTCTAGTCACATCCATCATCTATACTGATATCAATATTTTTCAGTAAAGAGGTACATTATTCTCTTTTTCTCTCTCTTTTCCCTCTGTCACTTTTTCTGTGCTTCAGCGTTTCTGTTTACTTTCCTGGTGCATTTTGAGATCAATATAGCCAACTGATTTGTTCTGAAAAGTCTTGGCTGCTGCAAGATGCACTAACCCGAGCAAGGGGACGTGTGTGTATCTTTATGTCTAGCACCTGTGTGTGTGTTTAGGTTTGAATGTGTGGGCTTCCGTGGGCATGCATGTTTGTTCATCAAGGAGTGAAAGACACAGATTTCTTCACTGTACTTTCGCTTGCCGTCAAGCACGTACTCAAGTGCCTTAGTGTCTGACCTAGGAGTCTGTGATTCTGGGCTAGTGACCATCAGGAAAGCACAGTACTGTGCATGTCCTTACCACTCAAGTGCACCTTTTTCCGATGATTCTTACACCACTTACCTTCTGTATGAGCACTTAGGGAGATGAGGTATTTGTCAGGACATCAATCCATCCTCAAGCCGACTCTCTCATTTCATGTGAAAAAATGCCTCCTGCCAGAACCAGTGGCCAAGTTGAATGGATGGTCACAGAGCATAATGTGAGCAGAAAGGGAATATTTATGGCAACATGTTTACTTTTTATAAACTAAAGGTGATAAGAAGCTGGGACGTGGAGATAAACAAATGTAATCAGGCATTGGCCGTGTCAAGGGGTCTCAGCTTAGCAGGTCTGCAATATATATTTATTTATCTATTTGGAATTGGCGTAACACATAAAAGTAATACAAAATACAACTGTCACCTTGTAAAGGTGGAGAGCGTATTCTTAAAAAAAGAAGTAAAGAGTAAGCCATCACACAAATAGCTTAATATTGAAACACGAATTGATACAGAGATTGGCCACCAGTCTTTGCACTGAAGTAGATTACTTTTTAGGTGGACGTGCACTTGTGCACAATCAAAAATCTGACACTCACAGTAAAGAGAGACAATGACTGAAGTGAGCTGACCCATTTTCATATGCTGATGTTGTGGTGAGAAAAACCCACATGTCAGTAACACTGGAACTGAAAAATAAATGGAGAGGACTGACTGAAAGGCCGTACAAATATGAGCGTATATATTGTTTTAAGCAAAACGTAAGGAAGAGACAATCAAAAGCTGCCTCTAAGCAAAACCTAAAGATCTTATTTCCAAAACTGGATGCAATATACTAAATTACACTCATCTATGGAAACGTTTCACTTTCTGGCAATTTTTGAGTCGAAAACATCCTATAAAAGGCTTAACTGAAGCATTACGTTTTGGCTCCATCCCAGCAGGCACATACGGAAGCTCTCCCTCAGTGGCCACAAGCACAGCCTTTCCTTCATCCGTTCCAGATTCAGCCTCTCTAGGAGAGAAGAAATGGCAGAGTGGTTGATGTGTGGCAGATCGCCCTCCTGAGCATCATCTCCTGTCATACAGACTTTCCTCATTTGTGAAGAGCCTGGCTCCAGCCGCAGAGGGCTGTCAGCACAGGAAAAAAGAGCTAGGTGGTTATTCCATTTACGCAGTGACTCTTGCATCACACAGGTACATGAAAAAGACACACTTTCAGTCATACATGTTGCTGCACAAATGTTGGAGAAGCAGGTATGAGGAAGCACATTCTTTCAATATATGAAACTTCTGCATGCAAACTTGTAGTTTAAATCTTCTAGAGACCAACTGGGCTAAAATGGAAAACAAACAGTTACAAAGCCAATAGTTCTAGATGTCATTTTAAGTCCTAAGATAAATTTTGAAAATCCAATTGCAGTAAAAAACAAAACATTATTGTTGTCTGTATAAAATACATCTATGACATAAATGATCTAATATGAAGTTATGAAGTGTACTCTACAGATGTAAAATCGTGCCCTATGCATTGCAACAAAGCCCTTGCTGTCAGGCACAGTTATAACCCTAGTAGCCTACAGCATGAGTTGAGACACTAATACTATTCTAGGTGTAGCCCAGAGTCCTTTCTCTGTATCTTATAGGTAACTAGCAACAGTAGGTCAAGCAAACAGCTGTATGTCAAGCTGGACATAAAAATTATCCTTCTATCAAATCTGTGCCAGGGTAAATCCTCTGCACTATAACATTTCTTTACCTTTACCAGTTTGCGGTTTTCACTCTGAAGTGCCATTTTTTTACTAAAAATGAAAGTGAAAATAACTGGGAGAAAATTTAGGAGAACAAGCCTGACCAGTCTTGTTCTCATATGATAACAACCTACAAAGAAGGTTTGTGTATCTTCCTTGTATGTGCAGGCTGACATTCTGGCTAGGGATTAAGCTACGACCAACCTGGGGTTCACTTGTATTGGGATCATTCTTTTTGGGATCTTTCAGAAGTGTTAGAGAGCCACTGGGTGCAAAGTCATGCTCAAAGTTAGTCTTGTTTGATCTGGGCGCATTGTGTGAAATCAGATCCGAAAAAAGGTTGTGTAGGTTCTGCTTCGTGTTACAGTATAATATCATGGGAAGAAAATCTTGAGACACAAATATCATCTTTAAAATATTGTGTTGTCATAAGTATCGTACACTAGAATACCACAGGGAAGATCATTGTTTTAGGGAAAAAGCCTTGTGAGTAATATAATATATTTTTTTATTTTGTTATGGTTAAAATTGTCTTTTTGTTTTTTGATTTTTTAATGAAAATATGTTTATTAAAATATATGTTAGTTTTATTTTTGGCTTTTTAATTATTCAAACTTCAAATGTTTATATGAAATGTTTGCTACTTGTTATGACAAAATGTATTTAAATAATTATATTGTTTAAATTAAAGTATGTGTTTTAATATAATTTTAATAATTATTTTTTCTTGCTAACTAAAATTTTATTTTATTTTTATAGTGACAATAAATGGATTTTATTAAGTTTAATATACCTATTGTTTTTATTTTAAAGTGTTTATTTTTTAATTTGTGGAATTTACGATTGAGAATGTTTTCATTTATGTAATTTAATTTCATATTTCTAAAAAATGTAAATTTTTCAAAAATATTTTAAATCAATATTATTTAGTGCACTGACTATATTTAGTAGTTTGAAAGTTACAGTAAAAATTGTCAGTTTTAACATTTTTAGAAGTACTGTCAATTTATTTTTTTTATCCTGCGTGGCTTAGTTGTAATGCTGTGTGATTTAGTTTAAAGATTTCTGCCATATGTTTTTAGTGCTAATTTAGTATGAGTAGTTCATTTAGAAACCTAAAAACACATGTTGTTAAGTGTGGATTGGGAAAAGTAACTTTGACCAATACCTTCACCCTCCAAAACGTTCCACAAATTCAGCAATGTGGTTAAATCTGGAGTGTGAATAATAAAACTGATTCACCCACGAAGTCCAACACTTTCCCCAATGTGGTTAAGTCAGGAGTTGGAATAGTAATTATGAAACTCCCAAAGTCCAAAACCTTCTCCAATGTGATAGAAGAGCTTTTTTGGAACTTTTTTTATTTCCAAGACAAAATATTTTTGTACTTATTACAACAACACATATGATCTTGTTGCAGTGTACATACATTTTAGTTGTAGTTATGCAATGTTTTATAACATGTACGGTAATTTTGAACAAACATACTTTTCTACATTAATTACATTTTGGACTGTAGAACTACTAGCAAGCAGTAGTTAATGCTATCCTATGGCACAAGATGCCTTAAAAGGGCAGCATAGCTTTTGCACATGTTCCCTTCAAGACTACAGGACTAAGGTGGTGCTGCTCTTTTGGTGTAAGCAGATGCATTGATCGGAGGCCCTCTGGCATACTTTGTGCACTTAATGTCTGCACTAAGCTGTACTGAATGCTATGGTGCAAGTGGAAACAAACACAATGCTTCCTGCAGATCATAGTAGACAGATAATCTTACATGGATGCATCAAGTGTTTATAAATAAGACAGTAAAAGTAATTAACCTCATTATATTATTACTCTCCTGTGTTTTAGAGAGTATATGTTTGGCCATTTCCATGAATTTGACTAATTTACAGCTCAAGAGAGTATGCTCACCGTTCAGGTTATGTATCAGATCTTGCCTGAAAGTTCTCTTATATAGGTCTTTGAAATTAAGGACTTAACAGCTTCCTCCACAATTAATTCCGTATGGGACAAGTTCTTAAAATGTGTAAAATTGGTCTCTTTCTCATTTCTGCAAAGGCTACAATTCGAAGTTGGCCAAACCCTTTTCAATGTCAGTGTAATGTCGTTAGAAGGACAACAACCCAGTCCCCATGACATATATTTAATGACAAGTATGTACATAAGGGCATATTTACAAGAAAGTAGCACATCAGCTCTGATGTGTCATTTTTCTTGCATCGCCCTGCGCCCCTAACAACACCATAGTAGCGCTGTACCATAATTTATGATGTTAGTGTGGTGCTTTGCTGGATTAGGCCATAAATTATGGTGGTAGTCCAGCGAAGCACAGGGAGGCCCATAGATTATTATGGGTGCGTCACTTTGACGCCTGCCCTTAGCAGGCATTAAAAATGACGGAAAAAATGGCACAGTGAAATCTTATAAATTTCACTGTGCTATTTTTTGGGCTTCTCTGCTTGGGAACACCCCCTTGCCTACATTATACCTGACAAAGTTATAATGTGGCGCAAGTGGTTACAAAGTGGTGCAATGCATGCATTGCAGCACTTTGGAAATATTGCACACATTAGGGGCCTCTTTAATGTAAAAAACAATAATTCCAGGGCTGCAAAAGACGGTGCAGGGGCTTGTAAATATGTTCCTAAGTATCTTTGAGAAACTAAATTGTAGTATGACCCTATCACTGAACAAGTGCAGGATTTTCTTTCCAAGTGAATCTTTATCTAGGTGCAGTGGTAGTATTTTAAAAGATTTATTCACTCATTCTTTTAAAGATGCATCAGTCATGGGGAGGTCTCAACTTTCTGTTTACTGGATTGAGGCCAGTTTCAAAAATTGTTTTCACTGGCTAACGGCTTTAGTGGAGGTATTTCTAACCAGTTAAGATTATTGTGTGCTTGTTGGTGCTTCATGCAATATCCTGGAAAGTTTAATAAATCAGAGACGTTTAAAGCATGGCAAACTAGGCTCTGGCCCAGGGCCACAGTCTTTCAGGGGCCTCTCTGATAGAGCCAGCTCTGTTCTGCAAGAGAGTGACTTTTAGTAATTCTTAAACAGATTGTTCTAAATACCTTTTTTAATTTATGTTTAATGTTCGTGATGTGTGAGAGTCTATTACAGATACTTTGGAGAGAAACGTTGTGTTTATGTTTCATGCAACTTCCAACAAAAAAGTTTTTTTTAGATCAAAACAGGACTTCACATATGAGAAATGGGAAATGTCACAGAGATTATTTGCAGTGATATTAGTGATCTGCTGCTGTGCTACAATAATGTAAAAACACGTCTCTATCCATGAATATTAGATGTAAACAGATTTAGAGCCTGATTACAATACTGGCTCTCCAAGGACCTCCAGCCTCGCAGTGTGGGTCAGACTGCCGCAACTGTGGAGGTCTGACCACCACATGGCAACCCTGCCAAGGGACCGCCATCTCTGCGGGAGCATTGCTCCGGATGGGTCAGCGGTGGCCAGAGTTGTAACCAGGCATGGCAGAGCTGAACTCAGCACCGCAGGCTGATTACAACTCCACTATTTGCCAGACTTTTAATGGTAGGGACCAATATCATAGTACTGTTCTTGCTGGGCAGCCTTGCAGGGACCGTGTATTACACCACTGGTTAGCCCGGCAGGAACATTGTAGTATCCTCAGAGGGCGTCACAGCCATTGTGGTGGTGTCCTCCCCGTGGTAGGACCGCCAAACTCATAATGAGACTTTTAGAATTTAGAGGAGTGTGCTTGTGCACAGTCAGTGACCTGGCCAAAGAAAACATGAAACAGCTCGAAACTGGAACATAAATTAAAGGCAGTTCTGAACAGAGGCCTCTAAAATATGTTTGGCCGGGCCCCACAAAAACCTAGGAATTCCCTGTAATAAATGGTCGTTTTAGTTTTGGTAGACAAAATGTTGCATCTCTCCCACACACTAATTCAGATATGTATGATAAGGATGGTGTAAAATTCCTATTTTTCACGTTTAACATAGGTTCTAATGAAGAGATATTTAAGTTCTTATGCAAAAAAGCAAGTGTAAAAGTCAAACTTCTCATTCTAGATATTAGTGATTTCAGCTGCGACTTTGAAATCGTTTTCACTAACAAGAATGATAACAAGATATTTATATGTTTTCCTCATAAGGATGTTTTTCCCTCAATACCAGTTTTATGTTTTGTGTGTATTTTGACTTAGAGTCATCACCTTAGTCTTATTGAGATATATTTCCAAGCCGTTTTCAATGATGCAACTTGCCAGGGCTATAAAGGTCTGTTCGCTTTAGCTCATTAGGAAAATGTCACCCATATATTGGGGTTTGGCTAGCGATTGGTTTCCCAGCTGAGGTGCATGTAAGACTACTTTGTTTAGGGCATTGTTTAAGTATATATACATGTTGAATAACATGGGTTCTAAGATGCAACCCTGTGTTAGCCCTCCTTTGTTGGTATTTTCCCAATTGTTGTTTTCCAATCTCCCAATTTAACTTTCGCCCAACCCATTCTTCGAAGAAAACGTCTGTTTCTTTATAGTAGGGTTAAATATTGGAAACATTACCCAATGCAGTGGTAAGGTTATATTTTATGCCATCTTCCTTACTTTTTAATGTGGGCTTTCTTCAGTTCCTCTCCTTCTCTTTTGGTTAGGCATTCTAAGGTGGCAGTCTGTGCCTGTGTTATGAGCATTGCGTTTATTGTTGTTACATCACCAATCTCCTGCACAGTGGTGGCTAGTTTATGTTTACAGTGGGGGTGGGGGGGGCAGAATAATAATAATAAAAAATAAATAATAAAAATTCACTTACCTGCAGGCATCTTTCTCACAGCGTCCTCCTGCTTCTTGAAGCTCCTACTTTCGGGACCAGGAAACACACTAACCAATCCTGATGCTGCCTTCATGCTGCTACTCACAAGAGCTCTGGAGGCCTGTGCATTCTCTAACCCAGCTGTCTTGCACTGGAATCTCCTCAAGGGCCTCACCTTCAGACACCCCAGTCCCCTGGGAATAGATATCTGTTTAAGAATGAGATAGGTGTTATTTCCCATATTATGCATGTGTAATGTGAGTTTAATTTTAGTGCAATGTAATACTAAAGTTTTAAAACTTAGGAGCCTTTTTGTTAATGCACTACATCTCCCATGATGCACTATTCATGTGCAAGGATATTATATTCACACGGGCATTTTTTTCTGTGTGGGCAACATATAACATAAATTTGATGTTATATATTCACACGTTTTCACTTTAATGTGCTAAAGGTCAGTGCTTAATATGTATTTGGTGTGGTGATCAGAATCTTGCAGTACACTTGCCGGGGAGGTATCTGGCATCTCAGAAGTATCAATAGTTCCAAAATGCCTCTGGCCACAAAATTGTTTCAACTCAAGTGCAGGAGGGCAGTGGGGGGGGGCTCTTCCAGTTCCTCTGGCCTAATTTTGTTGGGTTGCAACCTTCTCCTTTGTCATGGTTCTTAAGTCATACCACATATTTCTCATCTCTTCAATAGAACTCTGTGTGACTCCTACCAAATGTTTTTTGCCTTCCATACTTTTTTCGTTTAGGACTCAGCAAGGGAGGTTTACCAACAGTTCATCACAGTGTGCCACAGACTGCTCTGTCAGGATCTCCAAATCCTTTTCAGAAACTTTAATCTCCGTTTTTCTGCACCAGCCTCCTTGTCTGTGTCCTTACGACACATGTTCAGATTATATAGGGGTGGATGCAGTGCTTAATTTGTAAATAAGAAGGTGCCGGTGCTCAAAGACCTCCTTTTAAACATGCGGCAGCTGCAAATGTGTGAATACGGAACACTGAGGCAGTGTAATCCCGAAGCCATCTCGGACCTCTTCAATCCATTTAAAGCCACCCCCTGCCCTTTCAGCTCACACCTGCAGCTTTCTGCTTTCCCTCATTGTGTCGCTTTTTCGTTTTTCTCTTCCTCCGTCTTTCCCAAATGTGTCTTTTGCTCGCAGCAAATGCTTGAGGCAGAAGACTAAGCACTAGCCCTCAAAAATAAGTCCTGGTGCTCTGCACAGGAAACAACAAGCACAAATTAAGCACTGGGTGGATGGCAAGACCTCAGGGAGTTTCAGAGTGAATTCTCTGTCACTTTTCCAACAGAAAACCTTTCCAGTGTTCAGTATTGAACTGATGCTGGATGTCATCAAAATGGGGCTTAAATAGTAGTCGCTATTTGCAAGCCGATTCACTATTTAGGTAATTGCTATTTGCGGTTCCCCAAATAGCGATCCAAATAAATAACAAATTGATATTACAACACTGACCAGTTTCTTACATTCAGTAGTGCAACTACCTTTTCGTGAGTCACAAAAAATCGCAAATAGGTAATCGCTATTCTACTATTTCATACATTTGCCCCTTAGTCAATTTGCTGCATGTTTCTTTAGAGCAGATGATTTCCAATTTAGGGGCACACCCCCTTCGGGTCTGTGGCTCTGTTCCTGGGGGCGCTAATGCGTCTGCAATTACTTGTAAATGAAGATAGCTTGGAAGCGCAACTTCTACTTTTCCAGGCTACTTTCATTTGCATGCAGCAGTTTAAAAAAAAAAAAAAAAACTTTGACGACAGTAATACTGATTGACATGGGGTAGGGTCAGTGAATGTGGAGAGGAGGTCAAAGAGGTAGCTAAAAGCAACATATTCTTCATTTTGTTGTTGTTTCCACCTTCAGTTAACAGCATATAAAATAGCAAGCACACACCTTAAACAAAAAATACGTGCACGTTGAATCAATCAATGGCAAATGTACTCTAATATATCTTTTTCATTGGTTTTGAATCTAACAGTACAAAGGAAGAAAAAGATCCTAGTATTGTTATTTTACAGTAGGAGTACAATCATTTGCAGTCAATGTAAAGATTGATAGTATGAGTGGCCGGCGCCGGCAGCCTATGGCATTGCTTTATAAAGTGAGAGCCAACATAAACCGTGTGCCCCCACTGTTGTCACCAGGGTGTTTTGAAGTAAATGTGTAAAGCAGAATCTTTAAAGACCAAAATAAAGCCAGTGAAGGTTTGGAGGGTGTAGCAGTGTAGCTGTGATTGTTTAAGACATTAGTTAATGCTTAGGGCGATTCGCAGATAACAGTTTCAGAAAGATAGTTTCGAGCAGGGAGGCATATGGGAGGCAAAGCCTCCTATCGTCATGTGTGAGAGGGACCCAAGGAGCAGGAGTGAGTGCCAAGAGTGTCACTGCAGTTGGTCCTTTAGGGTATTGCGCAGGTCAGGGGAGCAGCTGACAAACCTGACATCAATGAAGCCATGGCTGCAAAACTACACGTTTGAGGTGATGACACGTTTGAGGGAGAGAAGAAATTGTCTTTGAAACCTGACCGGAATGACACCACTAGTCTGTCCCAGCCCGGTGACAGGGTACATTTCCCCTGTTGATTGGCCTCCTCTTGTCTAAGCGCTCTACCCTCCGTTTTGCCCCTAATGCTATGGATTGAATCCACTTGGAGCTCTGATGTTGTACACTCTCTTTCCAATGCCGGGTCACCAATCTCTTAGCCAGCAGTAGGGTGAGGTCTAAAACGGCGTGCTGTGCTTTATGTTTCTTGGAGTTCTTGAACAACAGCAATTAAAACCTCCGAATTAAGTAGTGTAGAACAATCTGCGACCTGGTTTAAGTCTGATGTTACTGCTGACCAGTAGTGTGCAAGAGCAGGGCAGGGCAGGTCATGTGATTCATGCCTGATATGAAGCCTTTATTGGCTAATGTGATCACTGCGGATATCTGTGTGTGACCAGATAGTCACAAAATTAAATTTTGATTGATACAGTTAGGAATAGTGGCATTTATTTATAATGGAATGAGGTCCGAGATTAAGCCAGAAAGTACTGTGAAAATGTCATTATTTTAAAATTGCATTACACAGTTTAAAATATGCTGCCCCAAAATGTTGTACTATTTAAGGTAAAACAAGAGCATTAACAACATACACTTTTGTAAGTAATCAAACTGCATCTACTGAAAACAATTATCCATTAAAAGGACACCTTAAAAAACTTTGCTGTTACTACCCTTACATTACCTCTCAAAAAGATCAAATCTTTATTCCGATGACTCTTTTAATTAAAGCCTGCTTTGATTCCAAAGAATCCCTTATGTGTGATGATTAACCAATTGCACACATTTACATTTCTTTTATCTGGCACCTTGGCGAGACGGCTTGTTTCTTTGTTAGCTCTCTATCTCTCTATCTCTGCTTCACACTGGAGCTCTCCCCACCCCTACCCAGGGTGGGAAGGGTGCTGGATATGGGTTTTTGTTTCGATATCAGGCCTGTGAGATGGCCCCAGGAAATATGCACATAGGACATCCTGATTCCCTGAGCTGTAGGTTTCATTGATGCTGCAGATGCAGATTTACAGATGTGTACTATCCTTCCTTTCTTGCATTAGGAGGACTAAGAAAATCCAGAAAATGGATGACTGATGAAATAGTGGGAGAATAGAAGAATGGAAGAAGGGAAGAGGGAATATGAGGTTTGGTTGTGAGAGATATGGGGGATCCAAGACAGGGACAAAGGTGGCACATCTGCTCCACAATCGAACCGACCACGTACGCCCTGGGGAGGAGAGGCACAGCCACAACACTAAAAGTTGGGATGCTGTAGTAGGACCACAGCATGAACAGTAGAGGAGCAGGCTAGCATTGCAGGAGCACACAGGCTGGAGACATGCACACTCCTACTTGGACAGTCTCATCTATTGCCAGAAAGGTGCCCCATATTACCTCAAAAACTTAAAATTTGTCGTTGGTTGTACATTTACGGCTAACCACCCTGTGCAGTTCCATCCGCCATTCATTGGAGGTAAGTGCAGTGGACTATATTCCAATTCTGGTGGATTCAGATTTTCGCCATGGCGAGAGACGTTGCTATACACCAGTGGTCAGGTGTCATAAAGTCAGGAAGGTTAAGGCAAGATGTTGTGTAGGAAGGAGTGAGAAGGAGCCCTGATGGCGAAGCTCATACCAGACATCCGTCCAATATCCCCAAATGATGGACATGAACAAAGGATATGGAATAGATCACAGTAATCAGCAGTGCAATTCCAGCAGCTTTCATGTGGAAGGGCTTGCCCAGTTGGAGCTTCAAGGGTGAATAGAATCAGTCATTGAGAATTTTGAAGTATAAAAATTTGAGCCGGAATTCCAAAAGGGCTGTATAATGCTGAGTCAGCAGGGTATCCTACTCCTCTGTTATATATGTTTTGCCCAGCATCAATTGTCACACCAGTCTGGTCAAATCACTGAGAGTCCTGAGAGATAGGAGTTGATGAGCACACTATATAGACAGGAGACTACATCCCAGTAGAGTCCACAAGCAGGCAACTACTGCTTCAGATGTAAGCATATATGTCCACGTCAACACCCTCCAGGAGGTCTCAAGGGATTCACAGGGGTAGCATACCAATGAGATAACTAAACAGGGGCCATTGTCATCTTAATGATCTGCACTTTCCCTTACAGCAAGAGGTTAAAGAGGCACCTACTCTGGAAGTCCCATTTCATGCAATGGAAGGAGGTTATTTCCCACCAGGCAGACGAGACCCCTATTGATTTTGGTGCCCAAGTAGCTGAGCCCCGCCAAGACCCACTGTACGTGGCAACCTTTAATGGAGCATTTGGTGATAGAGCATAACAGATGGAGTGCCTTGCACTTCAACCAATTGATTTTATAGTCCAAAAGCCAGGAGACAATGTCAATAAAGGTCATCACCACAGGTATCGAGGCAAGAGGATGGAACAGGAGGAGCAGGATATCCAGCCATGGTGGGGACAACTGACACCTCCAGCTTATTTTGGAGCTTCGCTGCAAGTGGCTTGAGGGTGAGGAGGATCAGAAGGGAAATCAGAGGGAACCCCGCCGTGTGCCACACTTGATCATGAACAGGCTCAACAAGAACCTACAGCAGGAAACCTCAGCCACCGGGGAGTTGTACAAAAAGTGACCTTGCAGAAGGAATCAACTCCCAGGCTCATGTAGATCATAATGTGAAAGAGGTAACGCCAATCCACTCAGTCAAATGCCTTCCCAGTGTCCAAAGAAAGCACAAGGAGTCCGGGCATATCATCCTTCATCGCCACAGTGGGTGTGCCAAGTCCTAAGATGGTCTAGGTACTTGTGGATCAGGAGGGGTATCACTTTACCAAGACTAGTGGCAACACCTTGGTCATAATTTAAGGCCATATTATGCATGGACATCAGGTGGTAGCCAGCACACTCCAAGGGGTCCTTTCCGGCATTTGGGGAGAAGAGTAATAGCAGCTTTATTGGAGATGGCACCCAGGGAGATCATCCCTTCTGCCTCCTGAAACGCCTGTGTCAGAGAGGGTACCTGTATGTCGTTTCCCACTTTGCAACACTCAGCCAGAAATCCATCTTCCCTGAGGACCTATCTGTCAGAAGGGCTACCACAGTCTCACACACTTTGTCCTTTGTGAATATCCCTGAGCACGCACCCTCTCTCTGACAATATAGGCAGACACAAAGGAGTCAAAAAAGCTCTTCCCTTTTGCTGTGGGCCCTGGTTCCACAGTATAAAGGGAAGCACAGTAGGAGAAGAAGCGGGATGCTATGTCACAAGGGTGCACAAGCAGGGTTCCCACCGAGTCTCGTATTGCTGGTCTGACAAGTTCAAATTCTGTTTAATTCAGTTAGCTAAGAGTCTGCTAGCTTTTTCTCCATTATCGTACCGCTGACATTGTAACTTAACAAAGGGTCTTTCAGCAGCCCTGGCAAAATATGAGCTCAGTGAGATTTTGGCAAGCTCTAGATGCTTGAGAAAGGTCAGGGAGGATGCATATTGTGCCATCACTGTGCACACCTCAGCTTCCAGTAGGCTGAGATAAGAATGGTCTTTATAGGTCGCTGTCACAGAGTCTGCCATCATTGCACCCCGGAGGATCACCTTCCTAGCTGCCCACAGTACCTATGGGAGGACACTAGCTATCATTGCCAGAGAAGGTGGACTGGATATGTGAATGTAGGTCCGCTTTACTCTCAGGTTGCTGGTAAGTGAATGCCTTCATGTGCCAACACCACAAGGGTGGTTCTATAAGCATGACACACAGTTCAAACAATATCAGTCTTTGGTCAGTAAAATGCGCCTCCAGTTTTCACAACACATGACATGGGATAATAGCTGCCCGTAGATCATATAGTAATTAATATGGGATCGGGGCCCATGTGGGCAGAAGAAGATAGTATAATCCAGGTTGGGTAGATCCAGCAGTCATCACATGTCCACTAATCCATGGTCCTCAGTTAATCCTACGAGGAAAGACCTGTTATGCTGATTATGTGTACCGCCCCAACCAGAACTATTCAAAATCGGGTCTGGTGCCAGATTCCAATCCCCACCCAGCAGTACCGGTATCCTGAAGAGAGAGAGAACAGAAGCCTTGCAAGTCGAGCTAGGAATTGAGATTTGCTATAAGTGGGGGTGTAGATCGAGCCTACTACAACAGTCCTATCTAGGATCCATACCTTAGCCAGCATCCAGCGGCCATCTTTGTCCATCCACAATTTGAGCACTTTGCAGGAAAGGGTCTTCCCTATGAGAAAAGTCACTCCATATTTCTTTGAGCAGCTACGCAGAGGGGAAATAAAAAATATCTTCTGTCGTTTTGTGTAGTGGGATATACAGTATACAGTCATGGAGATCAGGGTGAGTGGGGTAGTAATCATGCAGAGATAAATGTGTGAACTTGAACCCCACCGGGATGGTAGTAGAAGCACAGGATGAAACAGGCCCATCACACCACGGGTTGGGTGAAAGGGAGAGGGGGTCTTAAAGGAGCCTTCAGGTGTACAAACAAACTGCAACTAAGGAACAAGAAGGACCAGGGACAATGTGGGAAGGAATTTGAGAGGTGAGTTCTAATGGAACCCAACAGCACTAGGATCTAAGCTTTGGAGCAGAGCTTGAACCTGCACTGGCAGCAGTATGGTACACTTGCCCAGGCTATGAAGAGGCAAAACATCAATGACAGTGACCATGGTACAGGCCCACCACCTCTAGTGCATGCGAGCCACCATCAAAGGGGGCCAAGATGAAGGCAGCCCCAAAGCAGGCAGAGGATTTCCTGAGGCACCTCCAACCTTAATGTATGTGTGCCCCCTAGATCTGCTTGAGGTGGCAGCACCTGGGGCAGACTAACCATTAAGATGAAACATAAAAGCCCTCTGGCCCCCACAGTGAGGTGCAGGGAGGTGCTGTGCAGGGTGGATAGCAAGGAGGACAGCAGGACAGTAAAAAGGATCACAAAACCCTGGATGAGATAAAGGCAAGGAGGAAAACCATGCTTGAAAGTACTATGCAAAGGATATACTCAAGTATCTCCGTGGATGTTGACTGGGCCACACCCTGCTTCAGGAGCGATCTGGATTTGTCTCTGTCTCTATCCTTCAGCAACATTTAAACAAGCTGCAGCAGTGCCCCAATATGTAAGTGACTAGGCTGAGACCTAGGTTTCAAGGCGAGAGATGTTCTTCCTGGAGAGTGGGAGGACAGACACCGCCAGTAGCTGTATTCATGGCGGGGTCTCCTAAAGATTCCAAAAACAGTTTGAGTTCCTCCAGGTACATGAAGTCCCATGTGGACTCATCGACTGTCACCTCCATGCATGCAGGTTACATGAGGCCATTCTTAATGAATTTGTACTTGAGATGGGATCGTAGGGCCAAGAATCACTTGTGTTTAGAGTTAGTAACTGCGGAGCAAACTGCAGGCAAAGAGATGTGACTACCTTCAATATACACGGAATCATTGAGGCACTTGGCCACCGAGAGTATTGTTCTCTTATGCTGGTGGCACAGGGTGCAGGGAATAATGGGGCATGAGGTATTAGACTGGGAGGCTCATTGAGACATAACCCGAGGAACCCATTGGAATTCTAGTGGTTCACGTAGTGGAGGGTGCAGATGTTCTGGCAGCAGGGGCATGAGATAGCCCACTATGTCAGGTTTCTCAGCATCCTTGGGAATTCCATACATCCTGAAGTTGTCCCTCCGAGCCCTAGCCTCCAAGTCCGTCACATTGCGATGAAAGAATTCAGTGTCCTGCCCCCAGTCTAACAATCGTAATGGCCTTCCACCTCACCAAGCCTACGATCCATCTTCTCCAGGTGAATCTGAAGACTCCATTTTGGCACCAGCGGAGTCCGAAGGGGGAGGCTTTGTTGATGGCTATGAGTCATTTCCAGCCTCAGAGAACAAGAGCTAATTGGCAACCCTACCCTAGGTTGCTGTTACCCAAGTAACTGACAAGAAACCACAGCAGCTTAAGCAGGAGATGACAGTCAGCAGAGAGCCGGAGGTGACTGTTCCCAGGAAGGGAGACATGCAAAATATATCCAAGCCCATGTGGCCATGTATATGACAACACCTAAAGTTGCCAGCAGCTGCCAGCAACCTGCACCTGCCTCAGCTTTCAAAGAGGGAGTGCTAGGCATAGATATCCAGGCGTTTGGCCAGTGAGGGAAAACCCCCCAGTTATGTGCTCCTTTTGGGGATAGGGCCACCAAGAAACACGGGAAGGTTCCCATGGGCCTAGGGGGCCTTCTGTGGTAATAGGAGGCCTGTGCTCCTGGTAGGCCCCAGTTGGTGTAGGCCTCCACTGTCTGGTCACAAGTGGCAGTGATTTCTGGCTTCAGCGGCCTCTGGGCTCTCACTCCTCTTATATAGGTGTCCTGATGTGGTGGAAGCAGGGGAGGCAGCCATACAAGGGAACCCCAGCACCAGCCCCACATAGATGCTGGTGCAGGAGGGGGCAGCAGCTGGCGGAAAAGCAGGGTGAAGCAGAGATGAAGAGAAGCCATGACCCACCCAGCCGCTGCAGCCCTCAGTGCCGGACAGTCACACCCCCAAGATGGCCCCTCTGGTAATGAAAGGTGCACTTGGAGACCTCCCTGAGGAACTGATGGGCCCAGTGGATCTAACAGTGTTAGACCTCTTAAATATCTGGAGCATGACAAAGAGTTAAATATTAAGTCTTCAGACAAAGGGGCGGATCATTGTAGTTAGGGTCAAGGAAATGCATCTAAAGGAACCAATGAGACAGTTGGCTCAAAGGAGCCACTATCAAGAGGCTGATACACGTGAATATACAACCAAAATCAATGCATTTTGAAATCTATTGATTGATTGGAAAGATCATATCTGAAATTAAGTCACCTGAAACGGCAGGTACTTTATTTTTGGCCAGACTGCATAAGAAACAGAAAACCTCAGAAGAAACCCATTGTCTCATCAAGAGATTCTTTATTGCAGGGAGGTTGAGACAGCAAGCTCAATGAATGATGATGTGAGACTGGTTACGGTTTACAACTGCCAGGCCAGTCAAGTGAAGGGTATGTTAAGGAAACACTGGAATACAGTCAGATGCAATAGATAAGTTGCAAACTCCATTGGAGATATCTCTGAGATCATTTAAAACGTAGCTGCTCACTATAAGACAAGCTGATCAGGAGTGATGTGATAATTATTACAATTGAATCTACAGTGAAGTTAGAGAGCTTCTTTGTATGTAGAAAGTGCAAAGCTTGTAAGAACAGCACAAATACAAAGAACAATGAAGTATCTACACCTGTAGCTGCTATCTACATCATATTATATCTAAATATGGCCCAGCAACAAAAGATATGCCAGTTCATGATTCATCCAGTGAGGAAACATGTTCTTGAATAGTGATTCACTTGATGGTATTGTGATTGCTAGATTTCTGTATGAGAAACAGGAAGGCGATACAGAACTCTGTTCATTAGTTTTGATTCCCACTTTATTATTGCCCTTGAAGTTAAAGCTTACTTTGGTCTGAATTCATAAGAAGAATTCACAGTACATTGAGTATGAATTAGCAATGAGCTGGTTTTGTGGCCTTTGAAAAATGTTTTTACCTGTCTCATTGAGAGATATTTTAATTACACTTTATGCATCATTACAAGCAGGAGAGTGTAACTCCTCCTTGAGCACAACCCTTCGTGTTCGTTATTTATGGTTACTTTTCATTGCACAGGATGAGCTTTGTCTTAGTGGGTCTTTGGTATATATTTGTTTTTGAAACATACAGATCTGCAGTTTACCCCCTTGGGCATGATTTGGAAAGAACCTGAATGAACTGATTTGTAAAATAGCGTCAAATGACTATAAATGCTCATATATACAAACACTTTTGTAAAGAGATAGCACAGAATATCAATAATAAGTGGGATGCAACTGCAATACAAACACTGGTTTTCATTCCTTTAAGTATGGTACTGCCTATACTCAACGTACTCGCATAAAATCATGTGGCCAGGAGTTATATCTGCACTATTTACCATTAGAATTTTAATATGGAGATATATTATTGAATACTACTCTTATGATTCTTAGAGACAGAATCATAGTTCTCCTCTAAAAGGTATTGAATTCACAAGAAAATATGTTTATTTATAACCACTACCAGTTATGCATATCTTTACTATACATGTTTGTCTCAGTCCATTTTTATGCGATCATTAAAAGAGTTCTCAATTGAATGTTGCTGACATATCAAAACACTTTGCACTGTGTGGACCTGTTTTGTATCTAATATTGATTATGATGACTGGGCATTAACAAATGCTATTGGACAAATGAATTATGTTACAATGTACCTCTCCAATACGGTGAATCCTTGTCTGAGCAAGGTGTGCGATCTGGACCACTTGTCTGTCTTTTGTGTCATTGTATATATATATAGAGCACTTTGCAGACTGCAGGCCAACTTCACCAACTGTATTTCATAGTACGTAAAGCCATAATACAGTAGAACTACTGAATTCGAAATGCAATTTACAACCCTCTACCTTTCCTAACATTTCTATGGGGAGATCTCCACGTGTTGTTAGTTTACTACTACTTTGTAGAAAATGTGAGAGGGATTGGGGAAGTGATGGGGAATTGGGATTGTGTACTACAAAATTGGAGGGCTTTAGTGAAAAGTAACAAGGGCTTTAGGGAGACACGATCTGCTAAGACCACCCACAAAATACCAAGCACACTGCTATTCACAAACTACATTTTTAAAGTTACTACATCTCTCAAGGTGCTAAAATAGTAGTAAATATAGACTAATCCAGCCTTGCAGTAAGTTAATTACCACACATGACCACTTAAAGGTACTGCAGTGCACTCCCATGGCATATAATAGAGGCATGGGCTTAAAATAAGACTTTTAAAATGTATACATTTATATATTTTTTCTGTTTAATGGTAAACATTAGGCATAATTATTTTACTTTTTTTTATTCTTTTATAATTTGACAAAAACAATCTTAAAATAAAATTAAATTCAACTTTTAAACTTTAAAAAAAAATATATATATGTAGCAATCATATTGACTCCCAAAATATTGTGAAGTAAAGTGTAGCTCCACTTTTATTAACTCTGTCCTGATGATATATTTAAGAGCTATTATTATCATCACTATCCATATGTAGGTCAATATTTCAGCTGTGCTAATGTGGTTCAACATCAATAAGCAAACTGAGTTTCATCTCACTGCACATATTTGAACCCTAGTTTGCATTGGTTCTACTAGTGAATAACAATTCATCTAAACACTATGTGGCAACATAGTCTAATGAGATTTTTTTTATCAGAATTTGTGGCTTTGCCACACAGGGGAACCTTCCACTGTTCTGCTGTTGGAGTAATAATTCCAGCATGTACTTCAACCTGTGGTTAAAGACTGGGTCCAAGCTGTGCTTTGAGACAACGGAGTCTATAGTGTACTCAAAACAAGTGCTGAGTAACACTGTTCCATAAACACACATACAAACATAGATGCAGCTAAATTATCTCCTTGTCTGAGCAAGGTGTGCGATCTGGACCACTTGTCTGTCTTTTGTGTCATTGTATATATATATAGAGCACTTTGCAGACTGCAGGCCAACTTCACCAACTGTATTTCATAGTACGTAAAGCCATACTACAGTAGAACTACTGAATTTGAAATGCAATTTACAACCCTCTACCTTTCCTAATATTTCTATGGGGAGATCTCCACGTGTTGTTAGTTTACTACTACTTAGTAGAAAATGTGAGAGGGATTGGGGAAGTGATGGGGAATTGGGATTGTGTACTACAAAATTGGAGGGCTTTAGTGAAAAGTAACAAGGGCTTTAGGGAGACACGATCTGCTAAGACCACCCACAAAATACCAAGCACACTGCTATTCACAAACTACATTTTTAAAGTTACTACATCTCTCAAGGTGCTAAAATAGTAGTAAATATAGACTAATCCAGCCTTGTAGTAAGTTAATTACCACACATGACCACTTAAAGGTACTGCAGTGCACTCCCATGGCATATAATAGAGGCATGGGCTTAAAATAAGACTTTTAAAATGTATACATTTATATATTTTTTCTGTTTAATGGTAAACATTAGGCATAATTATTTTACTTTTTTTTATTCTTTTATAATTTGACAAAAACAATCTTAAAATAAAATTAAATTCAACTTTTAAACAAAAAAAAAAAATATATATATGTAGCAATCATATTGACTCCCAAAATATTGTGAAGTAAAGTGTAGCTCCACTTTTATTAACTCTGTCCTGATGATATATTTAAGAGCTATTATTATCATCACTATCCATATGTAGGTCAATATTTCAGCTGTGCTAATGTGGTTCAACATCAATAAGCAAACTGAGTTTCATCTCACTGTACATATTTGAACCCTAGTTTGCATTGGTTCTACTAGTGAATAACAATTCATCTAAACACTATGTGGCAACATAGTCTAATGAGATTTTTTTTATCAGAATTTGTGGCTTTGCCACACAGGGGAACCTTCCACTGTTCTGCTGTTGAAGTAATAATTCCAGCATGTACTTCAACCTGTGGTTAAAGACTGGGTCCAAGCTGTGCTTTGAGACAACGGAGTCTATAGTGTACACAAAACAAGTGCTGAGTAACACTGTTCCATAAACACACATACAAACATAGATGCAGCTAAATTATCTCCTTGTCTGAGCAAGGTGTGCGATCTGGACCACTTGTCTGTCTTTTGTGTCATTGTATATATATATAGAGCACTTTGCAGACTGCAGGCCAACTTCACCAACTGTATTTCATAGTACGTAAAGCCATACTACAGTAGAACTACTGAATTCGAAATGCAATTTACAACCCTCTACCTTTCCTAATATTTCTATGGGGAGATCTCCACGTGTTGTTAGTTTACTACTACTTAGTAGAAAATGTGAGAGGGATTGGGGAAGTGATGGGGAATTGGGATTGTGTACTACAAAATTGGAGGGCTTTAGTGAAAAGTAACAAGGGCTTTAGGGAGACACGATCTGCTAAGACCACCCACAAAATACCAAGCACACTGCTATTCACAAACTACATTTTTAAAGTTACTACATCTCTCAAGGTGCTACAATAGTAGTAAATATAGACTAATCCAGCCTTGCAGTAAGTTAATTACCACACATGACCACTTAAAGGTACTGCAGTGCACTCCCACGGCATATAATAGAGGCATGGGCTTAAAATAAGACTTTTAAAATGTATACATTTATATATTTTTTCTGTTTAATGGTAAACATTAGGCATAATTATTTTACTTTTTTTTATTCTTTTATAATTTGACAAAAACAATCTTAAAATAAAATTAAATTTAACTTTTAAACTTTAAAAAAATATATATATATGTAGCAATCATATTGACTCCCAAAATATTGTGAAGTAAAGTGTAGCTCCACTTTTATTAACTCTGTTCTGATGATATATTTAAGAGCTATTATTATCATCACTATCCATATGTAGGTCAGTATTTCAGCTGTGCTAATGTGGTTCAACATCAATAAGCAAACTGAGTTTCATCTCACTGCACATATTTGAACCCTAGTTTGCATTGGTTCTACTAGTGAATAACAATTCATCTAAACACTATGTGGCAACATAGTCTAATGAGATTTTTTTTATCAGAATTTGTGGCTTTGCCACACATGGGAACCTTCCACTGTTCTGCTGTTGAAGTAATAATTCGAGCATGTACTTCAACCTGTGGTTAAAGACTGGGTCCAAGCTGTGCTTTGAGACAACGGAGTCTATAGTGTACACAAAACAAGTGCTGAGTAACACTGTTCCATAAACACACATACAAACATAGATGCAGCTAAATTATCTCCTTTCTTCCAAATATTCTTTCCTTTCATTCCTCCTTTAATTACTTTATCTCCTCATTTTCACTTATAGTTGCTTTCACATGACCATTTTTACTTCATCTCACATTTCCTTTTTGTTTCTTCCTCTGCACTGATGCATGAATGATCTTTACCAAGGCATATATCGGTGTTGGCAAAATAAGTGCAGTGGAGAGGTTCGCTAAACAGACCAATAAATAAATAAGTGATTGGAAGTGGTGTGTTATCATTGAGTATGCATGTGTGAGGGCCCAGAAATACAATGGTTATTGTGACTATCTGTGGCATATTGTAGTCATTCGTGTCATTGATGACCATCTTTGAACAGTTGTAGCTACTTCTACCATATGTGAGTATTCCCTTACATACGGAGGCCTCCCCCAGCCTGTGATACACATTCAGTCATTGCATAGTTTGTAGTATGAATATTAAATCTAACCCCTCCAAATTTCAACGCTTTACCAACTGTTACTTAAGCTGGAGTGGGAAAAGTAAATCTGTCCCCTTCCACTCCCTTCCAACATAGTCCAACACTTTTCCTACTGTTGTTTATGGTGGAGTGTTAATAGTTAATCTCACCACTCCAAAGTCCAGCACATTCCCTACTGTTGCTTAGATTGGAGTACAGGTAGGAAATCTGGCAACTACAGAATATTTTTATTGTGAGGTAATATCTGAATTTTATTTACTAACTTTTTCAGTAATAGGAGTTTTAATAACATGTTTTAAAATGCAATTTTATTTTTTAATAATTATATTTTTACATTTTACTTTTGTCAATGTTTATTACAAAGGTATTAATTTATATTACATAGTGTTTACTTCTTTATTTACATGTATTTTAAAGTATATTTTTAAGCATGTATTATCTTTATTTTACGTTCTTATTATATATATAATTACCTGTATTAACTCAGTATTTAGTAAGTACTGCAATGTATCGTATATGATAATTTTGTAGTTTACAATGTAAGTATCCAAATTCGATGGTTAGCCCCACAATATTTGTGTATCGTGATAATATATTTGTAATATGAATAATTTGTCATATAAGCAAAAGATCACCTGTCATGACTTACAATGGGTAGTCTTGGTAACTAATGGACATACAGCTCATATTTATAGTGGCCTTTCAGGATACCTTGTGGGTGCCTGTGACATAGTGTGGCCATTCATTAATCTGATGACTATCAATGGAACTAGGTGGCCAGACCTGTCATCTGGAAGTCATCCACAGCATCTGATAGCCCTTTTTTTCATATAGTGACCACCCCACCCATATGATGACCTTCACGTGTACGGAGGTGCTCCCTGACATTTAAAAGTAACTGCTGGCATCCGATGCTAAGCCCTGTTTGTGATGGCTATTTTTGTTATATGGTGGCCTTCCCTTCTGAGTTTCCCTAGCATCTGAATAAATTCCAAACCTCTGTGTGTCATCTCTGCAATGTAGTTTCTATCCTTTGTATTGGGTGGCTATTCTTGACATTTGCAGTTCCGTGGCATATGATAGCCTTCATTGGCATATAGTGAATATCCCTCAAATATGTTCCCATCTCAGACATGTGGTGGATATCTTTGACATCTTTTGGACACCTCTGAAACATGGTGGGCATCCCTCACCTGTAACAACCATCTCAGGCTGTGCATATAGAGGGCACTCCAGGTGTATGGGACGTATGTCTGGCTTGTAATAGGCATACGAGCCAGGGGCCAGGTAATGGGCCTATGAAGCTGGAGATGCATCTAACTAAAAGTGTACAAGAGATTGTTTGGCAGTATTTATTCAGGTAGGGGACGGTCTACATGAGCGTACTTAGAGAAATTACTTTAAATAATAGTTGCTCTTTGAGGACAAAAACAAAACATTTTCAAGAAAATTTAAGTTTTTTTGATTTAAGAAAATTAGTGAAATTTTCTTGCCACAAAAAGAATGATTTTGCAAACGGCCAGGCCGGGTTACCTGGTTAAAGGGGACACTTGGATCTCTTAAAGAGAGAAAGTTTAAGGTCACAATCAATCAGGTCCTTACTATTAACAGAAATTATGGATCATTTAAGTGGCATTGACTCTCTGGGTACATCTGGGGGTGCTCTGTATGCTGAACTCAATGCAATGCTTGAGGGATGAGACTAGATTGCAGTGCAACATTCTTGTAACAATCACAATTCGGTATGCCTGTCCAGCCAAGTTTGTATGTTCATAACGCTCTTAAAAATTACAAAATATAAACATACCAGTCAGGAGCTTAGAGCTCAATACAAAACAAATACTCTAATACTACAACAAACTGTTAATCTCATGATGAGAATGGGATCATGGACTTCAGGTCTAATCATGGGCATGTAGGGCCAGATGTACAAAGGCTCCGGTTTGCAATTTCATAATTCCGAATCATTGCGATTTGCAATTGGGAAATTGCAAACTGTGATATACTAATGTGTCTAAAATACACCTACCTCATCAATAATCATGAGGTAGGTCGCAATGTTCGACCCTTTATGAATGGCTACAGTCACAGGGTTGGTGTGGCCTGCTGGGGTCAGCAGACCAGCATGTCTGTGATTGCTTTTTCAATAAATTATTTTTTTTGTAATGCATTTTCCTTAAAGAAAAATGGGATGCATTTACAAAAGCAAAAATCAGAAGTTTTCTTTTCATTTTCCGTGAGTAGGCAGTGGTCCGTGGGACCATGCCGTGGCTCCTGGCTCAAGGAGAAGTTGATTCTTGGCCCTAGATTGATGCAGTGACTCCATAGATCATTTGGCTGAACTCCTGGAATCAGCTCCAGGGACACAACAGCTGAAGAAGCCCAAACCAACAAGTTGGTAGCCACCGCAAAAGTTTTGCCACTTCCAGTCACTGGATGCCCAAAAGGACAAATTTGAGATAGCTAAAAGTTGCACTTGGGTCTGCCCGACCTAGAAGTGCTCTGGTCCTGGACTGATTTGTCGCACGCAATGGACACTAGCCACAGCAATGGATTTTGTCCCAACCACAGTGCAAAGAGACCAGTAGTCCAGCATCGGCTGGCCTGCTACTGCAACATGGAGGACTTTGAGGGACCCTGATCTCCAGGTCTAAAGTTACCTCATTTCACCCCTGGACCAAGGAAAAACCACAAAGACACCCCCGTTGACTGCACCACAATCAGAGCATCGTTTGAGCATCATTTATCTGTATCCTCAGCATCAGGACCACTTCATTGTTGTCTATGGCGGTAGTCCTGTAAAGTTTGGAACTTCACCTTAAAAACACTCTGGTGGCCAGGAAACTGTCCAAAGTGTCGATTCCAGCCCTCTACACCTCTGTCTAGTCAGAATTGGTTGTCCAAGCCTTGCAGAGTAGTCAAACTAACAGTTTCAAGCTTTTCAAAAGTTTACAAACTTTTTGTTGAACAATGCTTGTTTGCAGTTGCATTTAAAAGTGATAATATCTTCTAAAATGTGTATGACTGTAACCCTGTAATGGATTTTGTTCTTCAAGGTCACTAAAATGTCATTAAAAAATAACCAATTTTTATAAATTGGTATCCCATTTCATAGTGTTGTATGACTTTCTTTTTTCATTGTTTGCTGCTGTTAAATGCTTCATACTAAGTTCCTTTACCAAGTCTTACTGCTCACAGCCACATCTACCCAGGGTCGAGCTGATGAGCCTGACTGGACCCAAGATGGTATTTGAGAGTGTACTGTCTGATAAGGGTCTATGGCCATATCATGTCGTACACCCAAATCCTCACAATCAGCTTTATATATGTTGTTGTTGCACAGAACGCTTGAAAAAGCAATTATGCCTGTTTTTTATATTTTGGTGTTCTGACTCTTTGAAAAAATCAGTAGGCCTGCTGTACTTTAAATGCCACCCTTTTTAAAGTCTGCTTTACCTAAAATGGTACCCTGTATACTGTAACATTACATAGTAATGTCCTGAGCTCAACCCCAAAGGTTAAAGTGACATTATAAATTGTGATAATATGTTACTTTACATTAAAGAGCTTAGCAATTCACCAAAAATCTAAGGGCCAGATTTACAAGGCCCTATTGCCACCGGAGAATCATGTTTTGTGACGCTCCGGTGGTGCTAACCACTTTTCCATATTTAAAAGGAGGTGTAACATCACTTTCTGTGGCTTTACACCTCCTTGTAAATATGGGTCCCTCCAATGCAGTTTTCTGCTGAAGAGGGACGTGCAATGGGTTTTGCTGTGGGCATTCCATCGCAACACCCATTGTTTTTGACATTGCCCCAGATTTATGAGAAATTGTAAAACTGTGGCAGCACCAAAAACCAACACCACCCCACGGGAGTCCCTCGCTGCACAATAACAATCCTTCAAAAATGACGCTTTGGTACTTCTATGTGTGCTGCATTCTGCAGCACACATAGCAATGCCAAATTGCCATTGTAGATTATGTGCAAGAAGGGACACCTTCCTGCATATATGCATATAAAAAATCACTTCCCTCAGCGCAGACACCCTTGCGCTATGGTGCAAGGATACCTGTGTTGGCGCAGATAGGTTAATTTAGCACCGGCGCAGGGGGAAATGCAGGGATGCGCCATATTCTTGTAAATGCAACGTAACCCTATGTTTCAAAACTGATGCAGCATTGCTTATTTTGGGGCAGCACTGTGTTGGGCAAGTTTATTGCAAATCTGGGCCTAAAGGTTAAAGAGACATTACACTTAGGTGAAAATGTCAGTTAAAACATACAATTTTAAACAAACAAAACCACTGAAATTCACCAGTTATAATTATCTCTAGTATTAACTTTTGCCCTAAAGCAATATTAAATCACACCCTCATCACACACTGCTAATGGTACATGTTCAATTTGTTTCAAATATAAATTAGAATAAATGCCTGCATTCGATCACTCAGCCACTCTTGAAATGTCATCTATTCTTCCTCCTGTCTGAAAAGTCTTACTTACCATTGTTCCTCTTAAAGATGACAAGATGGCAAGATGAGTCCATCATTCCACCCTTGCTGAGCTAACTTCCATTTAAAGTTTTAAATATGGCAAAAGAAATTGCACAACTCTATCTACTCTAAACTCCATTAATCTTCTCTGATATTCCCTAAGACTACTTACTACACAAAAAATTAGAACCATTTAATATCCTCTTAAGATAGGACATAGAAAACATCTAAAACAGAAATATACTCTGCTTCAGGAAGCTCACAAGTTTATTGTCTTTCATCCCACTGTAACTAACATCTCATTCAATTGACTTATCGTCCACCAATGTATGACCTGAGGCTACTGCCGAACTGTAAAATTTAATAGACCTATACCTAAAACCTCTTCCAAATAAGTCTGTTAAAAATAGTCAAAACTAACACAGATGCCTCCATGGGATCCAAATCAGTTTCCATGCACCAACATTGCCAAAACTTTCTGCTTGTATGCTGAGTCAAAGACTCTTCGAGCAAGGTTGAAGCTTCCTCTGTAAGGCCACTGAACACTCCTGAATGTCTGATATCCTACAAGCTAGAACCAACTGATGCTCCTCTTCTCATGGCCCTACCAACATCCTTCTACCAGCAGAAATCAATCAGGCTGCCTCTATCACAATCTCCAAAATGCCTGAAAACTAAGGTTCAGACCCCCAAGATGGATTTCTAACAAAGGCCGCCATTTCAGCTTCCTCACTTGAAACAGAACCCTCTGTAGCATTGTAAAATGAGGAAACGCTTGTGCCATCAAGTTGCTCCACTGCAAGTAAGCACCCACTGCCTGAGTACCTAAGTCTAGTCTCCAACTGAAATAACATTCCAGTTGTGCAGTCTTCATTGACATAAACAGATCCACATCCAATGAACCCACATATTATTGAGCTCCAGAAAAACTTGTCCAAACTCCAATTGATGTAGTCTATTAATTAACTTGAATTTAAGTCTGCACTATGATTTTGTTTCTCTGCCCTTAATGCCAACTTATGTTCCAGAAAGCTATTTTGCCAATTGTTAAAGGCCTTTTGATTTTCTTTCTCCTAACTTGTTGATGTAAAGTACTGCTGATATGCCCATACATTGTAGAATACAGCATCCCTTCAACACTTCTTTGAAACTTGACAATGCAAAGATACCTACCTTCATCTACAAACAATATATATGTAATCTTTTCTCCATCCCTGACCAATGTCCTCCTGTTTTCATTTCATTCAACCCAGCTCCTCAACCTGACAAATTCGAATTCAATTCCTAAACATACCCTGGGCTTAACCCAAAAATAGCCAGGCTGTTACACTCTCAAAACTCCTCCTCAGCCTCCTCAATATTTTCACACAATTTTCTCACCAATGGCCTTTCCATAAAGCTAAAGTCCAAACGTTCTGTAATGAAATGTGAAGCATTAGACTTGAGGCTGATAGGGGACAAAACCCCATTCTAATATTTTCATGGATACTAACTTCCTTCTTAAAACCAATCTCTGACTTTATTATTTTCATTTTCTGGGGCGGCAAATCCATTTCTGCCTCCACTGTGTCTACCTGCAAAACTAAATATTCAAACATTTTGCAAGGGGTGAGAACAGATTTCTCCTTGTTCTTCTTGTTCACCTCAGAACCTCTCTTTCTCATAGGTCTTCTACCAAACTCAACTCATTCTACAACTGAAAAGGATCAAGAGACGAATAGGTAATTGTCTAAATACATTATCATTCTCACCCCATTTTCTATCAGAAAGCTTGCTACAGGCCGCAATATCTTGGTCAAACACCAATGAGCTGAACTCTGAAACTGAAAAAGAGACCCATCCCAATGAAACAGCAGATACCTCTGATTTTCCAATGTAATAGGAATTGTAAAACAAAACTAATCTCCTTTGTGAAGAATATGTGAGTACTCTCCATCCTGAAGTGTCTGTAAACTACATCATGAGTTATGTTCCTTAAATTGATTATGGGCGTACACCCCGTGTGCTTCTTTTCCATCAGAAAACAGAGTACTGGCAAAAACGTTTGTTCACTCTTTTTCAAGCATACAGCTTATTTTTGCCCTTACCAGATTATTCTCCTTTTTGCAAGAAACTTACTTTCCAGGTTTTTCCCTTTGAACTAAAAACTTTCTCACCACAAAACCCCAAATAGCTTGCAGTGTCCAAAATTTGCTTGTCAACTTTTTCTATCTGTCCAAGAACATGCTTAACCTTCCTCCCACCCTTATCTGGGTAGATTCTGAAAGAGTCCTCATTCCTCACTGTCCAGCTGAATAATGACCTCTGTATCTGGACCGCCTTCCTCTTGAAATCCCCCACTGGGCAAGAAACCTGTAGCCAACTGTAAACCCTTGAAGGTCCCTCTGCCTTGTTATTGAGCTTGGGATGTTGAATTAATGCCTAATCTAAACCATTCCTCCAATTAAGCCCCAGGAGGATTAAAAAGCTAACTAAATCCGAGTCTAGATCTGGGGTGTTAAAAAAGCTTTCCTTGATTTCTTGGCTTACGTACTGGCCAAGAGAACTCTGCTCTCATTACATGGCTAGACTCCTCCTACATAGGCCTGCCAAGGCAATGCTTGATATACTCACTCCTGTGGTCAACTGGTCACCACTCTAGTCTCCCAGGAGGACAGATTGAATCTGATGAAAACATCTCCCCTCTTTTAGTGTGTTTTACTACATCCTTTTTACCTAACTTGTTCAAAATTTCCTTTTCAAGCTCTAAATTCCATCCATCACCCTCACTAAGATCAAGAACATACTTGTCCTCATATTTAATGTCATGGTCTAACCCAGGAGTAAGCTCCGGCCAAAACACTTCAAGTAACAATTGTGTATCTTAATATTCGTGAAGGAAAACTTCAGGCATGCCGCGATGGACACCAGTCTTCCCCCAGCAAGCAGGACATCCAGCAGTTACTGCTGCCTGAGCCTCGACTCAAACTTACTTCAATATGTTTGCCATCTTTGATCTGTTCCCACCAACATTCTCAGCTCCCTTATCGGTTTTCCTTTTTTTCAATGCTGATTTCATAATCTAACAAGCTATTGTACCTGTATTCTGAATAAGTCTCATACGTATATCCTCTTTGACAGCCTCGCTTGATATGGTACTCACTTCCTCCTGACTTTCATCTATTAAAGCGCATTAAATATTTGAAATTAATAAATATTTCTTCCACAATTCCGTTCATGCACTAATGCCAGTAAAAATATGACAGAAGAGCTTCAAGTAGCAAGTGTGTGACTGCTCAACTTGCGGTGACATGAATTAATATAAACTAATGGTGTTTCCTCCAATCCAAGATGGCTATTGACTCTCAGAGTATCAATGAGAAAGCCCTTTCTCTACAAAAATATTGCAAGAGTTACTGCAATAGTACGAGCTCCTACACGCACAAAGCCTCGCCAGATCTGAGAAAGCGATCCTTCACATTTCTGCCTGTGCACATACACAAATTCTTAATAGCGTATGTGCCAAGCACCTCCCCAAATACTAAAATGGCTAAAGTAAGGGAACAAGCCTCTTCTGACACCATCACTGCCAATGAATCCATAATATATAACAAATGTACACTTTTAAATGTGCACAAGAAAACTACTGATTAAGCAAAAAATAGAATGTTTTGATAGATAGATAGATAGATAGATAGATAGATAGATAGATAGATAGATAGATAGATAGATAGATAGATAGATAGATAGATAGATAGATAGATAGATGGATAGATAGTATTCCAGAATGCTTAGGTGAACACTGAATTTTTACTAATAAATATTCATTTACTTTGGATTATGAATATGCATAGAATTTGACCAAACATAGAAAATAATGTGCGACATGGAAAATGTGCCCACTTGAGTGGCCGCTATTAATCACAAAGGCCCTCATTCCAACCCTGGCGGTCATAGACCGCCAGGGTGGCTGTCCATGGAAGCACCGCCAACAGGCTGGCGGTGCTTCATGTGGTATTCCAGCCAGGCCGGGTCCGGCGGTTTCCCGCCGGATTAGCCCCGGCTGGGAGAATCCTCCATGGCGGCGCAGCAATCAGCGCCGCCATGGGGATTCCGACCCCCTTCCCGCCAGCCTGTTTCTGGCGGTTTTCACCGCCAGAAACAGGATGGCGGGAACGGGTGTCCTGGGGCCCCTGGGGGCCCCTGCACTGCCCATGGCACTGGCATGGGCAGTGCAGGGGCCCCCTAACAGGGCCCCAGCATGATTTTCACTGTCTGCATAGCAGACAGTGAAAATCGCGACGGGTGCAACTGCACCCGTCGCACCCCTGCAACACCGCCGGCTCCATTCGGAGCCGGCTTTAATGTTGCAGGGCCTTTCCCGCTGGGCCGGCGGGCGCTCTCTTGGCAGGCGCCTGCCGGCCCAGCGGGAAAGTATGAATGGCCCAGCGGTCCTTTGACCGCAAAGCGGTCATTTGGCGGCGTAAGTTTGCCGCCCGCCAAACTTAGAATGACCCCCAAAGTGTCTTTATTAAAAGGCTTATTAATATTAATAATTAAATCTGCATTAAGAAGATGTAGTAGAGTGATGTACTAATGATTTTGCATTGGGTATTTGCTTCATTAATTGTAGTCCTTAAGTTAGCGAGGTTTGGGCCTAGTTTGCCCAGCCTCATGTTAAGCTGCACTGTTCAAATACATTTGTAGGAATGTATGACTAGAGCAATTCATTCATGTATTGTTTTCCACTGAGTTGAGATGTTTTTAACTTTCTCATCAGAACTGCTTGTTAGAAGTTCTTGTACTAGCGGATGATACATTGTATAGCTTAATGCGTGAGGCGGCGATGTATCCATGAGCTAATAAAGGATGCACTGACTGGAGAACAGATAGATACAACAATGTAACCTCACGAGCCTCACGTTGGGAACAGTAGAAGAGGAGCCAATCATCGACATATGAAAGACAGTTTAGTTATATCTTAATTTTGAGCTTTTATTTCTATTAGACTAATTGTAAATGTACGATCCTTTGACCAATGGTTATTTGGGAAGTTCTTTAGGTGATTTTAACTTGGCCCGACAGCACAGAGAGAAGGGAGCTCATTCCTATTTCGATTTTATTCCAGAGAGGATCCTATCTTTAACTTTATTGCTAAAACTTCTGATGCTGAATGCTCATACTTAAGATATTGCCTTCTAATGGTTCGGATAGCTTAGAGTTCCAGGTTCTCAAACTTCCCCTTTCATGGCCCATTGCTGATGCTGACCGAACTGATGTCCAACTGATGAAGATAATTGCAGCTTGCTGATCCATATGAGGAGAGGAATAACAAAATGCTATTGTACTTTTTGTAAGTTGTCTTTGGTTTCTTGGTACCAAACGCTATTTTGAGATGCCATAGTTAGATGTTTTCCAAATTTATGTTGACTAAATTGTTTTGCATGAAGCCCAAACATGCTATTCTAATCAGAAGGTTAGTAAGGAAAAACCTGACATGTTAACAGGTTGCTATGAAATTTGATAGTGCTCACGTGCTGAATCTAAATGTATGATATTTCTATTGTGCAGTTATTCTTGCTATTGATTTGTAACGTAACTCCCAAATGTTTAGTGATCAATGTGTTAGTGAAATTGAGATTCTTTAGAAGATTTGGTCAACCAGTGTTGTTTTTATATGTCTACCAGTTGGTGCTGAGATTAATTTACTTGACATTAGCATTGTTAACCTCTTCGCTGCCAGGCCTTTTCCCCCTCAGGTGCCAGGCCTTTTTTTTTTGCTATTTGGGGCAGTTTGCACTTAGGCCCTCATAACTTTTTGTCGACATAAGCTACCAACGCCAAATTTGTGTCCTTTTTTCCAACATGCTATGGATTCTAGAGTTACCCAGAGTTTGTTGGTTCCCCTTGAGGGGACCAAGAAATTAGCCAAAATACAGCAAAAATGTTGCTTTAAAAAAGAAAATGGGAAAAAGGGCTGCAGAAGAAGGCTTGTGTTTTTCCCTGAAAATGTCATCCACAAAGGGTTTACGGTGCCATCTTCTCAGCTTTTAGGAACAGGCAGACTTAAATCAGAAAAACACATTTTTCAACACAATTTTGGCATTTTAATGGGACGTACCCCATTTTTACTATATTTTGTGCTTTTAGCCTCTTTCCAGTTATTGACAGAAATGGGTGTGAAAGCAATGCTAGATCACAGGAAGCTAATCATTTCTGAAAAGTAGACAAAATTCAGAATCCACCACAGGGTCATTTGTGTAGATCGTACAAGGTTTTCCTACAGAAAATAACAGCTCAAGTAAAACAATATTGAAATTGAGATTAAAAAACCAGCTATTTTTCTCCACGTTTTACTCTGTAACTTTTTCCTGTGATGTCAGATTTTTTAAAGCAATATACCGTTACATCTGATGCACTCTTATAGTTGCGGGATATATTGGGCTTGTAGGTTCATCAAGCACCCTAGGTATCCAGAGCCAATAAAATGAGCTGCACCTTGCAATGGGGTTTCATTGTATGCAGGGTATACGGCAATTCATTTGCTGAAATATAAAGAGTGAAAAATAGGTATCAAGGAAACCTTTGTGTTTCCAAAATGGGCACAAGATAAGGTGTTGAGAAGCAGTGGTTATTTGCACATCTCTGAATTCCAGGGTACCGATATTAGCATGTGAATTACAGGGCATTTCTCAAATAGACTTCTTTTTTACACACTGTCGTATGTTTGGAAAGAAAAAATGTAGAGAAAGACAAGGGGCAATAACACTTGTTGTTCTATTCTGTATTACCCCAGGTCTCCCGATAAAAATGGTACCTTACTTGTGTGGGTAGGCCTAGTTCCTACGACAGGAAACGCAACATGGACACATCACATTTTTACATTGATTTCTGACGTGTTTTTTTAAAAGTGCCTAGCTGTGGATTTTGACCTCTTGCTCAGCCGGCACCTAAGGAAACCTACCAAACCTGTGCATTTTTTAAAACTAGACACATAGGGGAATCCAGGATGGGGTTGACTTGTGGGGCTCTCACCAGGTTCTGTTATCCAGAATCCTTTGCAAACCTCACAATTTGGCCAAAAATACACTTTTTACCTCACATTTCGGTGACAGAAAGTTCTGGAATCTGAGGGGAGCCACACATTTTCTTCCACCCAGTGCTCCCCCAAGTCTCACGATAAAAATGGTACCTCACTTGTGTGGTAGACCAAGTGCCCGCAACAGTACATGCCCCAAAACACTATGTGGGCACATCAAAATGATGAAATAAAAAACTACCTGTTTTTGCGGGGGCACCTGCATTTATGGCCCTGGGCTCAGCAGCCATGTAGGGAAACCTACCAAAGCCAAACATTTCTGAAAACTAGACACCCGAGGGAGTCCAGGTCGGTGTGACTTGCGTGGATCTCCCCAATGTTTTCTTACCCAGAATCCTAAGCATACCTCAAATTTAGCTAAAAAATCACTTTTTCCCACATTTCTGTGTGGGATCACCTCAACTGGAAACATTTCTTACCACCCAACATTCCCCTCAGTCTCCTGGTAATAATGATACCTCACTTGTGTAGGTGGGCCAAGTGCCTGTGACAGGGCGAGCCAAAAACAAGTTGAAATTGAGGGGTAATGAAAGCGGGTCCAAAAGAGCAGTTTGAAAAAAATATATTTTTAGGCTGACAAGTGGGGCAGAACTTTTATCAATATAGATACGACAATGCTGGGTGGTAGGAATTCTGTGGATTTCTTCAAATTCCAGAAGATTCCATCACAAAAATGAGGGAAAAATGTGTGATTTCCAGCAAAGTTGGAGATTTGCAGGGCATTGTGGGTAAGAAAATGGTGCGGGTGCATGTGAAGCACACCATCCTGGACTCACCCAGATGTTTAGTTTTCAGATGTGTCTAGGTTTGTTGATTTTTCTACCTAGCGGCATCTCAAAGTCTAAAAAGTGCAGCCCTCACCATTCCAAGTGGGACGATTTTGAGAGTTAGACAAGCTTTCATGGTCCAAATGTAAAACCAAACTAATCAAACGTCCTCTTGCTTGCTGTGGGATAAGATGTTTTACTGTGCAGGGGAGAGCTGAAAAACTGTTACCCCCTTCAGTTGGGGTGGGAGCATATCCATGCCCATACTGGTTGATAGCCACCACCCCACTATTTTTAAAAAAAATTCCCTGGCATCTAGTAGGCTTTCTGCCCCCCTGGGCAGTTGATCGGGAGGTAATTGCCCCATCTGCCCACTGGTGGGCGGAACAACTTTGGCCCCGTTTATTTGTGGTGGGGTTATGGCCATACCCCTACTCTTTAAAAATAAATCTTCCCTGGTCTTTGGTGGGCTTTCTGTCCCCCTTGGGGGCATCTGGGCCTTTCAAAAATAGGCCGATCTGCCCCCAAGGGGGACTGATATGGCCAACAGTAATGTGCCCCCAAACAAAACACACACATACACCTCTCAGCCAAATTCCATAACATCTGCGGGGTACCGCAAGGCTCATCACTCTTTTAATATATACATGGTTCCCCTGGCTGAGTTGGTGGAATCATGGGGATTCTCACTTGTCACATATGCTGATGACAAGCAACTGGTGGTTTCGCTCAACTCCAACTCTAGGGAAAACACGGCCTCGCTAGCCTCCTGCCTGTAAGCAGTTGCAGGATGGATGACGAATAGCTGAATGCGCTTAAATAATGATAAAACTGAGTTGCTGATCCTGGGACATAAGTCTGGCCCTCCTCAGACTTTGGAGATTGATGGTTGCAGAGGAGTGATACCGGCCCCAAGTGAGACTATCAAAAGCCTACGGATATGGCTTGACCCATCTCTCTCGATGGATCAACACGCCAAGTAATATCCAGTATCTGCTTTAGCCTCTTAAGAATTCTTAGAAAGGTTTTGCATATTCTTCCGATGGTAGCCAAAAGGCTTTTTGTCCAAGCTCTTATTATTTCCAGATTAGACTATGGAGATAGTCTCTTTGCCGGATCTCCTTTATATGTTAAGAATAAACTAGAAAGAGTTCAAAATGCAGCAGCACGTGTTTTGTTAGAAATACCCAGAAGGAATTCTGTAAAGGCAGGACTGAATCTACTTCACTGGCTCCCCGTAAACCATCGTATTAGGTTTAAGGTTTTATGCTATATGCACAGATCCCTCCATAACAGGGGTCCCCATATTCTAAGAACTATCTCTTCTCCTTACAAACCTAAGAGAGAGTTGAGGTCAGTCTCAGGGTTCCTTGCTAACCTCCCCAGAATTAAGAAATCCAGATGGGGAGGTGCAACTCTTGCTTACCAGGGGGCCAAACTTTGGAACTCTCTTCCCATTGGCCTTCGTAAGACGATCAATGAACTTACATTTTGGAAATCTTTAAAAACTTTACTTTTCAAGGTTTAAGTTTCCCTCTCCCCCCTGCACTGGTCCACAATCCTCTTGCGCTGGGAAGCCAGTCGGTAGCCATGCACTCTATAAATAATATAACATAACATAACATAACACACACACAATCCCTGGTGCCTAAGTGGTTTCTGCACCCCGGGGGCATATCGGTCTAATAGGAATAGGCCAATCTGCCCCCAAGGTGGGGTAGAAATGGCCTAAAAAGATTTTTCCCCCAGGGGAGCGACCCTTGCCTAAGGGGTCGCTCCCCACGTTGAAAAAAATAAAACAGAAAAAAGAAAATGATGCCTGGTGCCTAGAAGTTTCTGCCCCCCCCCGGGCAATAGGCCGTTCTGCCCTTAAGGGGGGCAGAAATGTCCTAAAACAAATTTGCCCCCTCAGGGGAGCGACCCTCGCTGAAGCGATTCCCCTTCCATCCCTGTCCTGGGGGCGTGGAGGTGAGGCTCATGGGGAACGCTAGAGCTCCCCCCATGAGCAGGTCCAAGGACGTAACGGTTACGTCCTTGGTGCCTCAGCGCCACAGCAAAGGATGTAACTGTTACATCCTTGGCTGCAAAGGGGTTAGTATACGGAAATAAACTTCCTAACTTTTACGTAAAGGTGTGGTTATTCATGGTCAAATGGGTCATGGTGCGTGAAGATTTCTGACTCTAAAGGTATTTGATGTTGATTATTGATGTTGTTGATGAAATTATTGTTGTGAGAGGGGTTAATGGTGGCAATCACTCTGAGCGCAGTCAAAAGGTCCATCGAACCTCTTACGAGTCTCCTTATAAATTAACAATAAAAGACCAAATAAGGACGGACGAGCTAGCACTTAACAGCTTGACAAATTACCACAAATCATGCTCCAAGATGTGGTGCCATAAACATTCAAACAATTACAGAATTCTAATTCAAATAGAGCAGAATAAAGAAAATGAGAAAATAGTACTTATTTGGAAAGGAACAACAAACAAAGGTCAGGTGGAATTATGAGGCATTTAAATGTGTTACCTGATTTTCTAATTCTGGTACGATGTCATGATTACGCACTGCATGGGACAACAGTGAAAAGATAGTATGCATAAAGTATCTTGCAAACAAATTACACCAGTGATGGCTAGGTGTACCGCTTGAAAATATTACATTTATTTTATAATAATACAAATTAATTCTCATAATAATAAACATTAATTCCCTCGGGCATACACAGTCACGAGCCAGGACCAGGGTTCTGTCCAAATGGTCTAAGAAAAGGTAATGCTAAGGGAAGTGAGCCCAGTAGGGCACTCCTCTCTAAGGGATCTTCAGTGGTAGAAACCCTTCAAACTGTTGCCAAAGCACTAATTTCAGAGACAAAGAAACAAATGCTTGGGACACAACACAGAATCCTTACAAAAAAGGAGTGTTTTCTGACGATGCTCAGTGTAATTTTTTTTACATTAAAAATGTTTGTTGACCCACAACATAAACTGCCATTTGAGTTTCAATTATTCTGAGGAAATTGTAAGCTAATGATTGGATTTGAATTTATATGTGAGCGTCTGTCAGCACAAGAAGTGAGTCATCAGAACATGCTAGACGTTAGTGTTTGTTTGCTCGCCAAAAATGAGTCGCTGATGTTTAAGGACTAAATACGTTTTTTTTCATAAAATGGTAAACTGATGATTGAGGAATTAGTTCATTTAACCAAAATAAACCAGTAGTCTTGAGAGCAAAATTATTTGCTTTCAGAAAATGGCAAACTAATACAGGGGGAGTGGAGTTTATTCACCAAAATGCAACCTGCTTTCAGTGGGAAATGAAATGTATTTTCAGAAAAGGCTAATCTATAATCTGGGCAAACTGTGTGTATCTATCGAAAATGAACAGTAAATCCTTAACTTGGCTGCTATTCTCGATTCACTCGCGCACAAAATCTCACTCATGAAAGAGTCCATGCTACGCATTGATATTGAAACAAAAGAAGAGAGCAGGAGACCCAAATGAAAAGATGAATCATGAACAGTTCAAGCACAATGTGAAGAATGCTGCACACAAGGTAAGCCAAATGCCCCACTCTCTTAAAATGTCAACATATCAAGTCCCATATTTTGTTGTGTAGCCTGGTACATTGCCGGTAAACGTTGTAGAAGTTTAGTCTCCAGCATTCGTAGAAAATACACATTCTTACGTAGGGACATTGTGACGGGGTAAACCCGATCACCGCGAGACGGGAGGACGGAGATGACGTATCGGACTCCTCTAACACGTCATCTCCGCGTCTCCCTGTTACCGGGGAGACGCATCCCGATGGAGGCCGGCGTCAGGACGTTGCCAGGGAAACCTGGATAGGTTTCCCGGCCACGGATTGGCCACGGAAACACGGCGCCCGTGAAAAGCCGGTGGAGCCGGCAAGAAGAAAAAAGGAGGAGGAGGACGGAAACGGAGACAAGGAGGAAGAAGACGCGGAGGACGAAGAACGGAGGGAGACCGAGGCAAGGGATCCGACGGCAAGCGCGACGAGAGACCAAGAGAGGGAACACCACCTGGAGGACGGAGAACGGGAGCCAGGAAGCCGTGTTGAAGCCTACCTCAGGGAGGACCACCTCAACGCCAGCCACGGCCCTGGAGGGTCGTGGCTTACGAAGGTACGGTCCTTCTGGGCCAATAAAGGGTGCACGACGGGGAAGGGGACTGGGGAAGGAAACTAGGGAAGGGGTAGAGGGTGAATGGGGAAAAGAGGTGGGAGAGCACAAAGAAGCACTAGGGACACAATAACACGCTAGTAAATTAGTAATAAGCACTTCCCTCTGTTCCACACAGACACCACACCCCCTCCCCTTTGTTGTCTACCCCAGTCTGATAAATTTAATAAGAAAGACGTATCTCTTAACGTCCCACTTACCCTCGTTTTCCTTATTTCCTTTTTCCGATATCCACATGGGACGTCCGAGAGACTGACAGTGATAAAAAGAAGAAAGGGGAAAGACACATCATTTCCAAGAAGAACTAAGAGTAACAGCAGAACGAACTCTCACTTGATTTATCCTTTTGTTTAGAGAACAATAAAACACTTACCTGAGCACCACAACTTCTTGTTTCAGTTGTCCTCGTCTTGTTCGGTCGGTCACAGTGGTGTCAGAAGTGGGATCCTTAGGGGCCCTACGACAACCGAACAGGGTATACAATGAGTGACAACCTTTCCCTCGAGGATATGATCAAACAGCTAGCAGAAGGACAAAGACATTTGCAGCTGGTATGGGAGGCTCACCAACGGGAAGCAAAAGAGGACAGAGAGGCTTTACAATCGGCCTTGAAAAGCCAGGCCACCATTCTTGCAAATAACCAGCTGGTACACGAAACGGCCATGACAAAATTAACCGAGACCATTGCCGCTAGTAAAGTCCACCCGAACGTTCCCAGCTCAGTATTGCAGAAATATCAAGAGGGAGAAGACCCAGAGTCTTTCTTTACTAACTTTGAAAGAGTGGCGTCGTCAGCTCAATGGCCTGAAGAACGCTGGGGACAATATGTTGCTCCGTTACTAACTGGCCTCTTACAAGCAGCCTATCAGGCTGCTAATCCCGGAGGTCTCACACCCTACAAGGATATAAAATCCAGTATTTTGGAACGTGTCGGGCATGATACTGAATACTACCGGATGAAATTCCGCAAGGTCAAGTGGGGACCAAATGAGGACCCCCGGACATTTTATTTCCGGGTAAAAGATTTGGCCTTAAAATGGTTGGGGCCTATTGGCGATAGCCGTGAAGAAGTGATACAAATAATTATACTGGAGCAATACTTGGATGCTCTACCCTTAGCCACAAAACACTGGATACGACAGCATCCAAAAGTGGACACTAACACAGCAATTGATTTGGCCTGCGCGTATCATCGCTCCACCGACATAAGAAATATACCACCACGGCCCAACATAAAACCTGTCTTGCCACCTGTAAAACCCCTCCATAAGAATCCACTGGACAATACATTTTCCCGTAGAATACCGGAAGGCCCCCCTGTACAGGGACCCCAATGTTACCACTGCGGGGAATGGGGACATATCGCCCGTATGTGTCCTCAGAAACACGAAGGGGGTGAGCCAATGGAAATAGGGGTTACAAGGCGTAGGGTCCTATGTACAGGGAAAGGTAACCACAAGTTCAAACAGACTGTCAAAATCAATGGACGTTATGTGTGTGCCCTCGTCGACTCCGGGTGCAGCCAGTCCGTGATAAGAGAAGACCTGATAACCACTTTGGGTTCAGAGACAAGTCAGTGGGTACATATTTGTTGTATTCACGGGGACAAGGAACAATACCCGTTAAAAATACTACAGATAGAATGGGGGCCCTACCGGGATAGCCTCCCGATGGGGATAATGCCAAAATTGATCGAAGATTGTATCGTGGGAACAGATTACCTTCACTTTCAAGAACTATTGGATCAGGTTAGAGACTCTAAAATCTCACAGGACTGGTGGGGTGAAGCCCCGTTTTCAGAAAGTCCAATTGAATGTCCAATAACCCGTAGGAAACTGACCCGAAGGGACAAAAGAATAGAAAGAGAACAGTTCCGAAATAGTACTAGTCAGAACACCATAAGAGGATTGGTAGCAGAAATCCACGAAGCACCTGTTAGTTTTGCTCAACAACAGAGAGAAGATCCCTCCCTGTCTCACGCCTGGAAAGCTGCAGTGTCAGAGGAAATGGATGAGGTGGGTCCCTACTTCCTAATCAAAAATAATCTCCTATATCGGGTAAACACCACACGTACAGGGGAAAGAAGGAAACAACTCATAGTACCTGAATACTATAGGGATCACATCCTTACGCTCGCTCATAATCATCCGGGAGGGGGACACTTTGGGAGGGACAAAACTGAAGAATATCTCCTCAGGCGATTTTATTGGCCCGGTGTTTTTGCCAGCATAAGGAAATATTGTGCCCAATGTCCCAGGTGTCAACTGACTGAACCAGGTAAACCAAAAAAAGCACCACTCATGCCCCTCTCCATTATAGATATTCCGTTTAGGCGGATAGGGATGGATTTGGTTGGACCCTTGGTTCCTTCTTCAAAAGGACACACTTACATACTGGTCATAGTTGATTATGCTACCCGATACCCCGAGGCTATTCCCCTGACCAGTATGACAACAAAGACCGTAGCCCAAGCGATGATAACGGTGTTTTCGCGTCTTGGATTCCCTCAGGAAATACTCACCGATCAGGGCACTCCCTTTACGTCCACCTTGATGAAACAAGTGTGTAAAACTTTAGGCATATCTCAGATCAAAACATCCGTTTACCATCCTCAAACGGATGGTTTGGTCGAACGATATAATCGTACTATCAAAACATTACTTCGAAAAGTTGTGCATGACACAGGGAGAGACTGGGATCAGAAATTACCATTGGTGTTATACGCGATCCGAACGCACGAACAGGCTTCCACGGGACATAGTCCATTCGAGCTAGTGTTCGGGCGACAACCGCGTTCCCTTCTGGACATGGCGGTGGAGGCCTGGGAGGAAGAAGCCACGGAGGGAGGGACTCCATTGTTGGAATATGCTCATAACTTGAGAACGCATTTACAGGGATTATGGGACGAAGTACGAGACAATATGGAACAGGCTCAAAGAACCCAAAAGCATTATTATGATAAGGGGAGTAAGTTAAGAGTTTTCCAACCCGATGAACAGGTCTTAATCATGCGACCCACATCCGAACATAAATTGCTTGCGAAATGGCAAGGCCCCCATAGAATCATCCGAGCCGTCTCCCCTGTAACTTACCTAGTGGAAATAACGACCAACCCCAGGAAAACCCAAATATATCATGTAAATCTTTTAAAGAAGTGGGAGACACCCGAGACACCCGACACTGTCCCAAGAATGGTTAGCCTTCTGTGCCCGAGTAAGGAATTGAAAATTGAATTTTGCCCTACCACACTAGCCAAGGGGACAACCCTACCCACTATAGACGAAGCATTAAAGGAAGCGGAAAAGAGGCAGGTATACCGCTTATTGCAGCAATACCAACAATTGTTTTCAGAAGACCCCGGTAGAACCACACTAATTCGTCATAAAATACGAACAAACCCCGACACAGTAGTCCGGGTCAGACCCTATCGCATCCCAGCAGCAAGGAAGCAGGTTATAGAAGATGAAATACAGAAAATGTTGGCCCTAGGAGTAATAGAGCCCTCTACCAGTCCCTGGTGTTCGCCCGTAGTTCTTGTACCAAAACCTGACGGTACGGTCAGGTTTTGCATAGACTTCCGAAAACTTAATGAGAATTCGTTATTTGACACGTATCCAATCCCTAGGGTGGACGATGTCCTAGAGAAACTAGGAAAGGCGAAATATATGTCCACAATAGATTTAACCAAAGGATATTGGCAGATACCCTTAGCCCCCGAAGATAAAGAAAAAACGGCATTTTCTACCCAGTCCGGGCTGTATCATTTTACGGTATTACCTTTTGGACTACATGGTGCACCAGCCACTTTCCAAAGGTTAATGGATAGTATATTAAAACCATACCCTGCTTTTTCAGCAGCATACTTAGATGATGTAGTTGTTTTTAGCGATACCTGGGTAAACCATTTAGACCATCTAAGCCAAGTTTTTAATGCACTCACCGAGGCTGGTTTGACAGCCAATCCCAAGAAGTGCGTTATCGGGAAAACCGACATTTCATATCTGGGATACAGAATCAGTCAGGGAACACTTCAACCCCAAGCTCAGAAGGTGGACGCGATCTTACATGCCCCTCTCCCGAAAACTAAAAAAGACTTGCGCTCTTTCTTGGGCCTAGTAGGATATTATCGGCGTTTCATACCTCACTATTCCACTCTAGCCGCTCCCCTTACGGACCTCCTGTCCAAATCACATCCAAATCAGCTATCACCTTTCTCTGCTATTCAAACTTCTAGTTTTGAACGCTTGAAGAACTGTTTAACCAAAGAACCCATATTGTTATGCCCGGATTTTTCGAAACCCTTTCACCTTTACACTGATGCCTCCGATGTGGGGCTCGGGGGGGTTCTGACACAGCCTGGAGCAGAGGGACTCGATCATCCCGTTGTGTATATCAGCCGCAAACTGGGCCTTCGGGAACGTCGTTTCCCCATAATAGAAAGGGAGTGTTTGGCCATTAAATGGGCCGTAGATTGTCTACAGTATTACCTGTTGGGCCGGCCTTTTGTACTTTTTACGGATCACGCCCCCCTCACTTGGCTTGCCGCTCATAAAGATACGAATGCCCGGATTCTCAGATGGTTCCTTGAACTTCAACCATTCTCCTTTCAGGTCCGACATGTTCCTGGGAGTTTGCAAGTCCCTGCTGATTATCTCTCTCGCTTCCCTGTTTCCGATTCGGTCCTGGAGCAGGACCTGTCTTGGGAAGGGGTATGTGACGGGGTAAACCCGATCACCGCGAGACGGGAGGACGGAGATGACGTATCGGACTCCTCTAACACGTCATCTCCGCGTCTCCCTGTTACCGGGGAGACGCATCCCGATGGAGGCCGGCGTCAGGACGTTGCCAGGGAAACCTGGATAGGTTTCCCGGCCACGGATTGGCCACGGAAACACGGCGCCCGTGAAAAGCCGGTGGAGCCGGCAAGAAGAAAAAAGGAGGAGGAGGACGGAAACGGAGACAAGGAGGAAGAAGACGCGGAGGACGAAGAACGGAGGGAGACCGAGGCAAGGGATCCGACGGCAAGCGCGACGAGAGACCAAGAGAGGGAACACCACCTGGAGGACGGAGAACGGGAGCCAGGAAGCCGTGTTGAAGCCTACCTCAGGGAGGACCACCTCAACGCCAGCCACGGCCCTGGAGGGTCGTGGCTTACGAAGGTACGGTCCTTCTGGGCCAATAAAGGGTGCACGACAGGGAAGGGGACTGGGGAAGGAAACTAGGGAAGGGGTAGAGGGTGAATGGGGAAAAGAGGTGGGAGAGCACAAAGAAGCACTAGGGACACAATAACACGCTAGTAAATTAGTAATAAGCACTTCCCTCTGTTCCACACAGACACCACACCCCCTCCCCTTTGTTGTCTACCCCAGTCTGATAAATTTAATAAGAAAGACGTATCTCTTAACGTCCCACTTACCCTCGTTTTCCTTATTTCCTTTTTCCGATATCCACATGGGACGTCCGAGAGACTGACAGTGCTTCCACCTAAAGAGAAGAAAGGGGAAAGACACATCATTTCCAAGAAGAACTAAGAGTAACAGCAGAACGAACTCTCACTTGATTTATCCTTTTGTTTAGAGAACAATAAAACACTTACCTGAGCACCACAACTTCTTGTTTCAGTTGTCCTCGTCTTGTTCGGTCGGTCACAGACATTTTCTTAGAACATCTGCGTGTTAGTCATAAAAACACTTTCTAGTACACGTCAAGAGGGAGATTCCAGCCAGGGAACCACAACTGTATGCTGAATGCCCGTTGCAGATGCTGATGCAGATTACAGGCCTTTGCTCAGGTATGAGGGTTGATGTCCTCCAGGGGGAACCTGAAAGGCAGGTTTAGAGCTTAACATGCTGTGCTCAAAATATAACATAGAGAAAGAATAATCTAGCAGCACTATGATAGCCTTAGTCTTGTGCTTCACTCTCATCGTTACTATTATAATATTACTGTGTTGTGTAGTCTGGTTATTGCAGCTCACGCTTTGCTATCCAAAATGCAATCGTTTTATTAAACCAATCTTTAAAACTTATACTGCCTTTATTGTATTTTACAGATGAGACCGCACTGTGTATGAGAGAACCCTGTTGTGACCTGAGTGACCACGACTTCTCTGAGAAGTACTGATATGTCTGGCGCTCGGCTGCCCAATTGTCTCTGCCATTGGGAGGAGATGAAGCACTGCTAGTTAGCCGGAGCAAAACCCAGATTTGGGGTGACAAGGGTCATCCACTGTCGGTCAGACTCAGTCCCCCACATTGTGGACGATCTTGCTGCTCAAAATCCAGTAGTCTCATTAAGATAATGAGAGCCTATGCGACATGGCGCCGCCAACGTTTGGTCAGGCTCTAATTTTCGGGTCTACCGGAATATCTCAGTCTCATTTTATAGAATGACACCTCAGTTCCATATACGGAGACGTCTGTGATACTGAGGATTTCCACCACAGCCATATAGGTAATCCTATTTTCAGCTTCAACTTTAATAGGAACATACCCCATCTTGGTGTGCCTTCTCTGAACTCTTAGTACTCTATGATGGCGAATCCCCAGGTTGTACAAATAGCTGTTAACATGAGACAACCACTCACAGCTTACTTACTAGCAAATGGCCTCAAGGCCCACGGAGGTCCATGTTTATGGTGGACGCCCGCGCAGCTTATAGAACCAACCTTTTTTACCCTTAGGTCACATTTCCAGCAGTTGATGGAAACTCAAATACATTTCACACATATACAGTTGCGAACGTGCTTGGACAATACAGAGCATACGCATACTTAGAGATACCTCTATCTTATCAAGAACATAATAATTGGCTTGATGGCGCCCTGCCCCATACAATATTACCAGTAAGGTTAGGTCCACTAAGCAATGACGGTCCTACCTGGCCTTTATTGGCCACATATACACCACATCCTGTGGTTGCGACTTTAGCAGTAGCTGAGGTTTGACGATTATACATTGTGTTAATAGCAATATACAGACGATTAGTACAATTTGTGATGCAAACTTTAAATACAAACCCAGCACGTGCTGCTCCAGCACAACCACATGCGGTAACACCAGGTATAAATCCGGTGACTGTACATTAAATTATGGGTAAGGTCCCGGCCAAACAAGAGGAGACTCCGTTCTGGCTAGCACAAAAACTTAATACACTGGAAGCAGTATTTGCCCATACGGGACCTTGGGATAAACATAGAATATTGACTATGTGCTTGCCCTTTGGGATGGTCCCTATAGTTGAACACTGTTAATACATGGGGCACAGTATTTGCTGCGCTCTATACAATGGCACACAGTACACCGACACTTGCCAACTTACCGGAAGTGCTTAAACAAATTCAAGATGAATACGGGGCTGCCCCAGCCCTAGATTAGGGAATGCAACTGATGGGAAATTTTGCCACAGTTTCTTCAATCATCCTAAGTAACCTTAAAGGGGAAGCAGTTGCACTTGCAGTGCGCTTGCGGCTCTGTGATGTTCCGCAACAAGATCAGGAACGGGAGCAGCCTAAAAAAATAGCGGAAGCATATTCGAGTATCGGTCGAGATAGCCTTGGGGCTAGACCACAAAAACCTCAATTTCAGGGTAAAATTAATAAAATAATACAAAATAACAACCTGAGGGCAATAAGAAATGCAGGGATAAAAAGCAACAAATGCCTAAAAAAGAAAGGGGAGAATCTCCACGGACGGAGACTCCACAGAATAGGTATAATCTCAGGAATACAGATAATATAAAAACGCCGGATAGATATCAATATACTGAAACACGCCAATCTCTTTCCTTTCAGGACTCATCGGAAAAAAGAAATGAGAGTGGTGGGCAATCAGAGAGAAGAACAGAGTACGTGAAACCGAGACAGAAATCACAACGCTCTTCAGAGGTTTCTGTTAAAAAGGAAGAGAAACATGTACAGCAAAAACAACAATTTAAAAAGAAAAAAGTGGCGGCAGTCTCACTGCTAGACAGCGCGGCAGAGGTCACAATAGTTCACCGGAATCTTCTAGAGCATCTGGAGGTGAAAGCAACTGATGACTTTATACAAGTAGAAACAGCGGACATGCGTGTCTCGTAGCCTGATAGGGTATACAAAGTAACACTACAATTAGAAGGAGACATTGAACACATGATACACGCAATCTTTTGGGACTGTGTAGTTAAAGTGTACACACAACAAGTGATGGACGGAATGCTGAACATTGTCAAGCATTCACCCCCAGTACAGTGATCTGGGCCTAAATCCATCGTTTTTTTCTGCCCATGCCATTCCAGTTTGGACCCAGCCATATGCAAATCAGTCTTGACCCTGTTCCCCATGGGAACAGTCCAGCCCGAACTGCTAGGCCAGGTCTTCCCTGGACTGGAAACAAGCATCCTGGGACCGGTTTCGGGGTTTCACCCCTCATCAGCCAGGCTAGCTTGAATCCAGTGGCATGGGAAGCACAGGACCCACGTCTGGGCATACCCTTCCCACTTAGGGCGACAAAGCAAAAACAATAAGTGATGGACGGAATGCTGAACATTGTCAAGCATTCACCCCCAGTACAGTGATCTGGGCCTAAATCCATCGTTTTTTTGCTGCCCATGCCATTCCAGTTTGGACCCAGCCATATGCAAATCAGTCTTGACCCTGTTTCCGGTCCAGTGAGGACCTGGCTTGGCAGTTCGGGCTGGACTGTTCCCATGAGGAACAGGGTCAAGACTGATTTGCATATGGCTGGGTCCAAACTGGGGTGGCATGGTGAGCAAAAGAACGATGGATTAAACCCAGATCTGTGACTGGGGGTGAGTGTTTGACAATGTTCAGCATTCCGTCCATTGCTTGTTGTTTTTAGTTAAAGTGTACGACATCTTGTTGGCTGAACAAGATTGGCCGCCTGATTTCGTCCGTATCTGCCCATATGGAGAAGAGGTCATTAAACCTTATTTCTCGCCACTTGTTCCGGAGGAACTCGGCGAGTCCTATTCTATAGAATGGGCTAGAGCACAAGCACCCGCGTTATATAGAAATCACGAGGGATGGGATAGGGACTCTCCCTACCATGTCATTCCTATTAAAAGTGAACCTAAGCCACAACCGCAGTATCCCATAAAACATGAAGCAAGGGCACCGGTGAGAGAAATACTTACACAATTAGAATACCAGGGTGTGATTGAACCCTGTGTCTCACCGATGAAGAACCCTTTATTCCCTGTAGCTAAGCCGGACCATTCATACAGAATAGTCTTAGACTACAGACATTTGAATGGACATACACGTACATATGCTATACAAAAAACACTTAGCACTGCACTAATGAGCAACATAGTGCGGAAAAAATACAAAACAACTTTAGACATCTCGAATGGGTTCTTCCGTCAGAATTTAGCACTTGAAAGCAGGGATTTAACAAGCTTTAGCGCATTAGGCTCTCAGAAAAAATTCAGTTGTTTGCCCCAGGGGTATAAGAACAGCCCAGGACTGTTTGCGGCTTGTGTGACTGCTATTTTACACGAGATAGACACTGAAGCATTGTCATATGTGGATGATATATATCTCATGGATGACGAGTTACTACGACATTTAAGAAGGGTAGCACGCATGTTTGTAGGATTTGCCGAACTCGGCTACAAATGTAACTTTAAAAAATTGAAAATTGCCTTCCTCAGCGTCCTGTTCCTGGGATATGAGCTGTCGAGTGAAGGGAAGAGCCTAGCGCCAGAATTTCTAGAAAAATGTGCACAATTACAACCACCAAATACGATCAAAAAGCTTCAATCGTTGTTGGGTTTTCTAAATTTTGGCAGAACATACATCCCTGATTATGCAACACGCATAAAACCCTTATATGACTTAATACGTCCTGATTTTTCAAGTAAATTCTTGACAGTTGAACATACACGTACTCTTGGAGAATTGCAGACAGACATGCTAGCAGCAAAACATTTACACACAAGGGACAACAAAACACATTTGGTCATCAAGGTAATAGCTGGGGCCATCGGTTTCACCTATGTGACATTTAATGAAGGTGAGACAGTCCCGATAGCATACAAATCACATTTGTATTCAGCTGCTGAACAACGCTTTGCACCCACGGAGAAAATTCTCACTGCTGTACAGATGGCTGTTATTAAAGAAAGACCTCTTGCCCAAGTGAAACGCATCATAATCGTTTCTATAATTCCAGCCCTAGAGGCAGTTACAAAAGCTAGTGTTCCGAACGCAAAAGCACTACATCCACGTTGGATACAATGGGCTACGTCTCTAACAGCCACTGATGTAGACTACATTTTCGATCCAAAATTGCAAACTCAAGAATTTCTACAATATGAAGTAGAATATCCAGTTCCAGCGAATACCTTGCCCATTGATCAATATCATAGAGTCATGTACACCAATGTCTCTGCGCAACCAGCGATTGGAACTAAACATCAATACTCTGCTGCTTGCGCAGTCATAAGCGGCTATATGGAGGGGGAGAAATTCTGTCCCCTACATACCCATACGCAGACCTTAGGGGATTGTACAGCACAATTGGCTGAGCTAAAAGCTCTGCTGATGGCACTAGAACATACAGATCCAGCGCAGTTCACACTGATTGTTTGTGATTCATATTACTGTGTCCAGTCCTTTAATGAATATCTGCATTACTGGCATCAGAATGGGTTCAGAGATTCCAAAGGCAACGCCATAAAATACAGACTCCTGTGGGGGAAGGTAGCAGACCTGAAAGAAATGCTACTGAAGGTCCATGTTGTGCACACACTTGGAGACCAGCGCGTTGGGATACACGTTACTGGAAATACATTGGCCTATGAAGACGCAAAGTCAGCAGTGGCAGTTGCCACTGTAGCTGCAGTGACTCGTTCGAGTACCAAAACAGACACAGACATTATGGCTCCCATAAAAGCTACGGTTGATGGTACGCCTTATCCTAAAGGATTTCCTAATAAATATCAATACTTGATGGGAGGTATGCTGAACGCCGAAGTACAAATTCCAGGTGTAGGCATACGCGACATCCCCAATAAAGATGTAAGATCACAATTGATTAAAGCAGCGCGTGAGGGGGTGGCATCTGCACATGCTGGTGTGGCGGCTACAATTTCACTCTTACAGGCCCGTTATTGGTGGCCCGGTCTCTATAAAGAGACTAAGCAGTGTGTCCTTTGTTGTGACATCTGTCAACAAATTAAAGTTTCCATGGCCAAGCGTCCACTGCAGACACCCCTCTTAATTTCCAATAGACCATTACAATGTGTGTACTTGGACCACTGCGGTCCATTAGCACCTGATAGTGCATACAAATATATATTAGTCGCTGTTGATTCATGCTCTAGATTTGTGTGGGTGGGGCCACAACGCTCGGCTGACGCTCGGTCTGTTATAAAAGATTTGCGAGTCTTTATTTGTACATATGCAGTTGCGGCGTTCCATTCGGACCAGGCCCTGCTGTCGCCTCAAGGGCATTCAGGGACGCCATGGCTTCATTGGGGGTCCAACTGCAGTACTCGTCTCCATTTCATCCGGAGGGAAATAGTGTCATGGAGCGATTAAACCGCGATTGAAATCAATCCTTACCAGCCAGAGTCTTAGGTACGGGTCGTAGTTGGCTATCCCATGTGTATGGAGCTCAGAGAGCACTAAATAACCTACCTAGAAGGTCCCTGGGGGGGTCGTACTTCATATGAGTGCCTGTTCGGAGCACAAATGTTTGTTCCGGATCTTGATGGTCCCGGGGTGGAGGCAGCAGAAACACCTTTTGACATAAATGATTGTGTCACTGTTTTACAGGAATTACAGCAGTTCCATGAGGAAAACTCTTCTAAAAGTGTTGCCTCCACAGGAATTAAGGATGTGCCTGTAACATCTACCGGCTGGATTCCCAGGGTTGAGGATCTTGTACGTGAAAAGGTCGTAGTGAAAAAATAATTTGCTCCTTCTTATCGGGCACCAGTCCCTGTACTGGGGATACACGGTACCAGAACGGTTATTCTACCACCGTTGCCAGGTGCCAAAGAAAATCGTTTTGTTTTAATTGACAATGTCAAACTACAACATGTGGCGGATTCTGCACAGCCGACCAAGAGGAACATCCAGTAGTAACCGAATCCCTCTCACTGCTGGAGAAGTTCTGCTTCAAGTTTTTTACACCAACACTGACATCTCTCTGAGCTTGGGGAGGGTGGATGATGATCTTGCATTAGTTCCACTAACAACAAGCAATCTAGAAACATTTGATCAAGTCATCACGACTACTAGCCAGCCGGATGGTGCTGTCTACAGTGTACCACCACAGGAAGCACCAACTCCACCATTGACTACGGCTGTGCCATTTGCACAAACTGCCTCTGGTTACTTTGCCGACTTCAACGACGGTCTATCGAACTCGTTTGCCTCTTCGACAGCTGACTTGTCAGGTGCACGTAAGCTAATACATTGGCTTAAAGACATATATTTCGTTTTTCCATGGAACTATGTATGGCTTTCTTTGACTGTCCTAGCCTTTCTGCTTTGGATTGTTTTTTTATTACCTTTTTCTTGTTGATGCACGGTCATTTTCTTCCCAAGAGATCAGCGGTTGAACAGGTGGAGGAGGTTTTGAAATTTTTCATCACATAAGCTCCTAAGAGACTTATCCTTTGTGAACATTTCCGCAGTGTCAATTCATGATGGGATTGTTTGGGACAAAATGATGTTTGATATATATGGTCCCACAGAAATCATTCAAATACCGTATGTGTTAAAATTATCTGTGAATGATGTAGTCATACCAGGCATTGTGTCTGATGATTGGGATGTGAAAACAGTTAATTCTATGATGACAGAATTGCAATATTACACTGTCTATGAAAACGAAGATGTTTACCAGTGTAAAGAAAATTATGGTGATATGTTTTGCTATAATTATTATGGGCACCACTTCATACATAGAGCGAGTAGTCCCAAAACGATATTTAATTACACGCAATGGGAACATTGTCCAACTCCACCACAAGGGAGTTCAAAAACTTATACTGAAAAGTTTGCGTATTTTTCTGGGCATCATCAAAAAAATGCTGAATCATATAATTTTAAAGTAACTCCAACTCAGGACATACATATGTTATTGACCAACACGAAATTTATATATTCGGAATCCTTTGTTTCCCGGTTATCAATTGAAGGTTATGAATATTGGTCCAAATATATTGATTTGAAAAGTGTTTGGGGAACAAACAATTGGCAGACTAAGGGTACAGAAACATTGTTTAGAGCATGTCTCATCCCTGTTCAAATGATCTTTTTAAATGAAACAGTGCAACAAACAAGTTGTTTAGGCTTAGCGACAATTAGAGAATTAAACATGCCCAGTATACCTGCACCAGCAAACTTTGACAACTGGCAAAAATACACAAATGCAACCATACACAAGCTTAATGAGTGGGTTCAGAATGGCACGTTTAATGCTTCACTGACACGTCCAGGTGGGTGGGTATTGTGGCCCATAGATACCAACGCGTGTCATCAACGTTTGTCACTTCCTCTGGGGGTTTCCGGACGAGTAGGCCAGACCCTCGCTATATATCACCAGAACATGCTGACATAATTACAACATATAGGGCCTGATTACAACTTTGGAGGAGGGTGTTAATCCGTCCCAAATGTGACAGATATACCACCAGCCCTATTACGATTCCATTATATCCTATGGAACTCGTAATACGGTGGGCATGATATCTGTCACATTTGGGACGGATTAACACCTTCCTCCAAAGTTGTAATCAGGCCCATAGTGTAGGAAAATTGTGCCAACAGTGGCTAAAATCGTCCTCACCTGATGCAGTTAAAGCGCACCTCAATCTCTTGTCTAACAACACTGACTTCCAAGATTTCTTGTCAGGCCCCAAGATACCACGTAGGAAACGTTTCTTGTATGAAGTATACAATGAAATATGGAAACTTTCTCCTCAAGAGGCTGCAGCCCAGTTGAGGCAAATAGATCAAGAAAATAGATCAAGCATTAGCTGTTGTGGATAATGGGATGCACACCTTGTCCGACCGGATATATACAATTAATAACATTGTTTTCTGCTATAGATATTATACGATCGGATATGTCATCTTTATATCATGGACAGAGTCAGACCAGGTCCATTATGCAGTTGGGTTGGACACTTCAGACATTGAAGGCGGGTCACGTTCCATGGCAGCACATTCTGCAAAGGAAATATTTTGTTCCTTTAGTTTGACGCGGCAACAACAACTAATGGCTAAGAAAGAAACGACTTATGTCATGCTTAACATTGAAAAGATAGAAAGACTGCCTTTTACCGTGGCCGAGATTCCTTCGGCAGAGTGGTTAATACACAGGGTTATTAATCTGCCTATTTCAACATTACAATTCACTTCTTGTTTGAAACACGTTCCGGAAGGCAGATATGAAAATTTGAGAGATAGTTACATCCATGAGGTGTGGGAGCTTCCCTTCTCGTACAAATGCCTCAATGGCATGAAAGAGGTCTTTCTTAGCGGTAGTGAATGCAAGACTTCAGTCAGCCATTCGATGATTTGTAAGCAGCTGTCCTTGCATTGGGTATGTAATGCCTCGGTTGCAAACTTGGCTGGCTATCTGAAGGGAGTTCCAGTCCCCTTGATTAAATGCACGTTCCAAGTGCTTTCAAACAGCAGCTACGTCCTTCTCAATAGTGAAGCCTGTTGTGGCATGCGAGCCGGAATAGTTTACGTTGTTTCAGTCTCTAAGGTCGTTACATGCTGCGGGAACGTGTTGTTTCCCCCACACTAAATTAAGGGAGGTAGTTGACATCTGGCCTCATATTGCTACTTCCAAGGTGAATTTTGACAAGTTGATTAGACTCAAGGCTTTATTGTTTCAGAAGCATGTGGCCGTTACATCTGCACGTGAGACCTACGCACTTCAAGTGGCAAGGTCGTCGGCAGAAATACAGTCCCTGTTAAATACGAACTTTCCGGGACACTTTGGTGAACTCGTGGAACGTATATTTAATGCGTCCAGCATGGCTGGATTAGCACACTTTTTTAAAGCTGTTGGTATTGGTTTTGTTCACACCTTTTCCTCTATTTTCGGTTTGATTCCTTCAGCTATTCACTCAATTTTCGGAAGTATTTTTTGGGGTTTTCCAATAACTTTGGCTTTATTGGCCGGCATTTTGCTGTTGCTGTTGTTTTTCCGCAATGGTTGTCCCGCCGCAACAAGGACAAATGAAGGCATTCCCATCAGCGCAGCTGTGTCGTGAACGCATGATGCAGCAGTTTGGAGCAACACTCCTGGAACATTTGGGGTATGACTGGTCTTTGTCATTCAGACCGGTTTTGGATTGTGTGCAGCCCGTGTTTCGGTGCCTTTGGTGCTCTTTTGAACATGCACTAAAAGTTTGTCTTTCACCGCAACGCCCCTCAGTGATTGATGCTGATCTATTGATGTTCCCGTTGAGGGTTCATTACCAGACATGCGCACTGCGGCTGCGTTTGCTGAGAGAAGCTGATTACGAGCCACCCTTCCTGGAGGAAGTTAACATCGACTCGTTAATGGGCACTGCACAGGATGCCGCCTTGGTTGATACTGGGGCTATGGAACACACCTGCTTCTAAGTCGTTTTTGGTGTGGATTTACTGGTTCTGTCTTCTGCCGAAGTGAAAGATCTCCTGCTTTCCTTGAATTGTGATTGATTCGGAACTGTTCTAAATTTCAATTTGAATTCGTCTCTGAACCACATGCTCATTTCTAAATTGTCAAGTAATATGCTTGTCTGTCCTCTTAACTTGTCAACATTTTGTAGGGTTTTAAATATATTTTAGGTTAGGGCAATTTAGCTTTGGCTTGAACCACTTTCTACCGACAAGGGGAAGGTGTTGTGTAGCCATTTTATGTGTAGCTCCATGCACGTTAGTTTAACATAGTAGGCCGCTGTGCACTTTGCCCTAGATATATTTTATTCAGCTTCGCACTGTTATTTTACAATAACCATTTTTTATGGTCTTGTTTTATTTTCTTCTATCACACTGTTTAGCTTAGTTCAGCACTGTGTTCTCAAATAATGCATTCTTGATCGCCCTGTGCTTCAGTCAAGGCTTCAGTCTGGTACGTTGACGGTAAACGTGGTAGAAGTTTAGCCTCCAGCATTCTTAGAAAATACACATCCTTACGTAGGGACATTTTCTTAGAACATCTGCGTGTTAGTTATTAAAACACTTTCTAGTCCTAGTACACGTCAAGAGGGAGATTCCAGCCAGGGAACCACAACTGTATGCTGAATGCCCCGTTGCAGATGCAGATTACAGGCCTTTGCTCAGGTATGAGGGTTGATGTCCTCCCGGGGGAACCTGAAAGGCAGGTTTAGAGCTTAACATGCTGTGCTCAAAATATAACTTAGAGAGAGAATAATCTAGCGCCACTATGATAGCCTTATTCTTGTGCTTCACTCTCATTGTTACTATTTTAATATTACTGTGTTGTGTAGTTCTGGTTATTTCAGCTCTCGCTTTGCTATCCAAAATGCAGTTGTTTTATTAAACCAATCTTTAAAACTTATACTGGCTTTATTGTCATTTATAGATGAGACCACATTGTGTATGAGAGAACCGGGAGTGACCACGAGTTCCCTGACTATTGATATGTCATGTGCTCGGCTGCCCAATTGTCTCCGCCATTGGGGGGAGATGAGGCACTGCTAGTTAGCCGGAGCAAAACCCGGATTTGGAGTGACAAGCTTCATCCACCGTGGGTCAGACTTAGTCCCCCACATTGTGGACGATCTTGCTGCTTAAATTCCAGTAGTCTCATTAAGATAATGAGAGCCTACGCGACATTGCCTGATCTACCCAGGTCACATGAATGACATATACCACTGCCATTATGCAAGCACTACCACAATAGTAAAGGGAGAAAGATATTTAAGACTATCTACTCGGATTTCAATAATTTCCTTTATTCAGAATACATCACACACAGAAAGAGGAAAAAACTAGTAGAAATAATCTTATTTCTACTTGTTGTGCCTCCCTGAAGGTTTTTCACACATCCCCAGGTTTACAAAACCTTGTAAATCTGGGAATGTGTCAAATGCCATGTGTGTTACGTGGGAACAACAACCATAATGCCCATGGCATGCCTCCCTGTGGCAGGGTCAGTCCATATTTATAAGCCCATGAAAAGCCACGAAAGGTGACTTTACGTGGCCTTGTAAATATGGCCCTGCAGTGTGTGCCGCTGGGCTGCCTCTAAAACTGATGTTCCGGAGGCGCAATGGGCCTTGTAAATATGGCTCTTAGGTTATGACTCTTAGGGTATGAGATATTATTCTCTAGTCCTCTTCAAATTACCATCCCTAACAGGCATAACAAAAGGATTTTTTTTACAGCACAGTTACACAGTCATTCTAAGGCATAAGAATGTTATGTGAGGCTCAAGGTGTATCTGTGAGCTACTGTGTCTGGCATATATCTTATTTTTTGTCATAATAACAATACATTTAAAATCCGATTTTAAGGTACCATGGTGCTAGGTAACAGTTACTTAAATCTGTTTTGAGAGGAAGAAGGGAGATTTCCTTCTTTAAATTTACTAAAAATATGTTTTATAGAGAAAAGAGAGGTTGTGTGTGTGTGTCCCATAATTAGTGATGTAACCGATTTATGTTGTTATATAGGTTCTTAATTAAAGTGGCTGCACAATACAATCCACAAAAGTAAAGTGCTGGGTCCTTCTCCATAACTGATTTATTGCACACTGCTCTTTATATACAAAGTAATGTTCTTTGGGCATCTCAGCCGGCATCGTGACCATTGAGGAGACTGCCAGTCCAGGAATACATTTTGTGAGCATTTAATTCCATGGAGTGCCGAGTCTTCCTCTGATGAGAGGAGGCCTCAGAAGGCTTACATTGCAGCAATAAGGCATAACAGCGTTTCATGGCACCACCTGCGATCAGGCTGCATGTGGCAGTACGCTTGCTGTTGTGAGGATATATATATATATACATACATATATATATAAACCAAATGTTACAGCAATGATATAGTTAGGTTCTGAATTTACTCGTAAAAAAACATAGAAATTCAGCAGGCTTAGAGTTCATTCAAGCAACTATAAGTCATTCCCTAAGGTAACTATAACATGTGCCCACACCATGCACAGTTTGTTCTTCAATAATTTGACTGATAATGTTTAATTTATATTTTTAATGATGTTACAGCAGTTGTCATGAGTGCTGTAATATCTGGGGTAATTAGCAGTGCATGGAGAAAACGTGAGTTATAGTTATCTTAGGGCATGAGTTATAGTTGCTTGAAAAAATAATAATAACTGCTGAATTTTTATGGTTTTGTTCGAGTAAATTCAGAAACTAACTATAATGTCTTTGTTTTTTCAGTGAATTTCTAGGATTTCTTCAACATAAAGTTAAGTGACATTTTAATTAAATTTTCATTACTATTTGTTAGTCCAACCACCACCCGGCGGTGGCCGCTTAGCCTGCAATCAACCCCTGTAGCCACCCAACCATCCGATGCGCTATGCACAGCCGGTGTTGGCCACAGTGTCTGGCCTGCGGCTAATCCCTGCAGCCAACCCCTATAACAACCCAACCTCACATGGCACCCCCTCCCAAGGCCTATCTCAGACCCAGGGACCTCTTCCCTTGAGCCCCAGCCTAAACATTTTTTGTTTTTGTTTTTGGGAGGGGGTCTCATGGCCAATCCCTGCCCAATCTCCCCCAGGGCCTGGCCTAAATATTTAACTTTTTTGGAGGGTTGGGAGGGTCACAAAGCCTGCTCTCCCAGGCTAATCATGGCCCCGGGGACCATAACCCCCAGGGCCTGGCTTTTATAATTATTTATTTTTTGTGGATGGATTTATGGTCCCACCTCCCCAGGCCAAGCTCAGCCCCAGGGACCCCATCTCCAGATGCCCACCTTAAATATAATTTTTTTTTCAGGCAAGGGGGGATAATCATTTCTTTTTTGGGGGGAAGGGGGCCATTCGGTCCCCCTCCCCAGACCGATCTCAGCCTTGAGGACCCCATTCTCCGGGGCCCGGCAATGTGACCTGGGTGCCCCTCACCCTGCCACAATGTTGGGGACCGTGGTGGGTGCCTGAAGGCTCCCACTGTTCCAGCTGTCTCCCCACCTCCTTTGGAAGCCAGCATTGGTGTCACAGAGAAGTAGCTGACCTTTGTGAGAGCAATTGTTTCCCATGTCTCCCTGCCTGCCTCTTTCCAGGCAGACAGAGCAAATCCCCGCTCTCCCTTCATTGGACCCGAGTGTTTGCTGTGGCTTGGTGGCAGCCTCAAACCTGCAGCTAAGTCACAGCAAATAACTATGTACCAAGAGGTGGCACCAGAGACATAGCAGGAGCTAGCCCTGGGGTTTGGAAGTCCCCAGGGCCATCAGTGGTTCCTCAAGGGGGGAGCATGCAGCCCTCCTTCAGGGTGCATAGCCCCAGGGTGGCAGTGGTCAATGGAGCTGTAGGTGGTCCGAAACTGACCCCCTATCTATGTGTTACACTTTGCATTGGGAAGGTGGTGGTCCCCAGGGCCGCAATGGGGGTCCACGCACCCCCTGCATAGTATTTATGTTATGCCCTGGGGAGGTGGGGTCCCCAGGGGTGAGGGTTTGGTGGCACAAGGCCCCCCTGCATAGTATTTAAGTTATGCCCCAGGGATGTGGTGGTCACTGGGGCTGCAGGGGGCTTCACGACCCCCGCATATTATTTCAGTTATGCACCGGGAGGTGGTGGTCCCTGGGGCTGTGTGGGGGGGGGTGCGTTCCCCTCCTATAGTATTTCACTTATGCCCTGGGAGGTGGCGGTCCCAGGCATTGAAAGGGGCCAAGAGGCCTCCCATTTAAAAAAAAAATGCCCTGGAACCTGCTCCATTCAGGGGCTTATTAAAAAACAAGCTCAGAAGCCCACAGTTGTTTTTTTTTCTCTGGTAGGGTCTCTCTGGGACCCTAGCACCAGAGCTAAAGGGTTATGGTGTCCGTACCTTGGCCCATTTTCTTTTGTTTTTACACTTTGTTTTATGGGACTTGGCTCAAGTTGAGTCCCAAGATAAATGTCAACACGTCCTGGTTTGAAATGCTGGCAGCCGATCAGAGCTGTGCATTTCCCTGCACAAGCTTGTCTTTTTTCACGAATCATTGCGAACGATCTGCTTCCCTGCATAGACACATTTATTTTCTATTTAATTTCTCAAAAACTACTGAACTTATTTACACCAAATAAGCAAAAGCATACTCTATGTGGTGAAAGCTTGCTTTCTGCCAAATTAGGGCAGGAATTGTGTTTAATGGTCCTATTGGAATTAACATGGGATACACAACTTTTTTGAACCCCCCTTTTTTCTCTACCCCCGCTTGACAGATTATCTTGAAACTTTTGTGTGCAACAAGAATCACTGGGCCACTGTTTTGGTAAAAGTTTGTGAAGATTCGTCAAACGGTGCCAAAGTTTTAGGCAAGTCAAAAAACACTTTTTCTATGGAAACAGGGTCCTAACTATAACTACCTAGTAGCGACCCCCACCTCCCCGGACCTTTTATTATTTTATTTATGGAGTGCACATCCCTGCCGGTGACCTGGGGAACACAACCTCCCCAGGGCTTTCATTTTATATTTGGGGGCCCAAGGCCCTCCCGGGGACCACCACTCCCTGGGTCTTCTATTATATCATGCTCAGGGGGCCTGTGCCCCCCTCTGCCCTGGGGACCACCACCTCCCCAGGGCCTATTATTAAATATAAAATTAAATATATGCCCCCCCACCCCGGAGACCACCACCCTCAAGAACTTTGTTTAAAATGGATGTGGAGGGCCTTTGCCCACCCCGTGCCTGGGGGCCACCACAGCCCCGGGCAAAGTGAAAAAAAGTGAAGCTATTCTGCTTTGGACCCCCATTAGCCCTGGGGACCACTACCCCCGGGGCTATGCCTACGTTGGAAGGGGGCAGTGTGGCTCCCTCATGGAGCCACAGATGGCCCTGGGGACCGCCACCCTTCAGGGCCTACTCATGCTACGTGCCGGGGGTGCCAAACCCAGGGACATAGTTGTTTGCTGTGCCTTGGCTGCAGCGCTGCAGCAACCCACAGCAAATAATCTGCTCTTTGACAGCGGGACCTTTAAAGCAGGTCCCACTGCCAAACAGCAGAGGTTTCATCTCTGTCCCCTGCACACGAGGCACAGAAGCCTTAAGGCTTCGCGTGCAGTGCCAAGTAGCTGATTAGGGCTTCTCATTAAAAGAAAAGATGAAAACAAATTATATTTTCCCATGCAGTCCCGGAAATCCCATAAAGGGCTTAAAAAAAACACAACACAGACCTTCTCAGCTTTGGGGGTTCGATTCCAGCTTGCTTCATTTCCCTTTTTTTAAAAATAAAAATATTATTTGTGCAATGGGCCAGGCACAGCATTGGGTTGGGTGGTTAAGAGGGTTGGCCACAGGGTCTGGCTTCAGGTCAGCTCTTGCGGGTAACCCTACTGCACACAGGAGAAGGCCTTGCACAGTGCAAGGTTGAGTGCTTATAGGGGGTTAATCTCAGAGGCTAGAGGCAGGCCAGGCCCTGTGGCATAGAAATTCACTGAAAAAACAAAGGTTACAGTGACGTTATGGTTAGGTTCTGAATTTACTTGTAAAATACTATAGAAATTCAGCAGTTATAGTTACAGTTCCTTCAAGTAACTAAAACTTGTGTGTTAGAGTTACCTTAGTGCACAAGTTTTAGTTACTTGTAACTATACCTGCTGACTTTCTATGGTTATGTATGAGTAAATTCAGAAACCGAACTATAACGTCCCTCTTTTTTTCAGTGATATACATATATATATGCCCTTATTGACACCTAACCCCTAAACTCACCCAGCCCTAAGGTTGGGTGTGTCCCCCATAATTGGTGTGTCCCCCATAATTAGTGATGTAACTGATTTATGCTGTTATATAGGTTTTTAGTTAAAGTGGCTGCACGTATATAAACTGCAAAAGTAAAGTGCTGGGTGCTTCTCAATAACTGAGTTATTGTGCACTGCACTTATTCTATATAATAATTTCATAAATTTCAAATTCATAATTTGGTATTTGACTATGTTTATTTTCAAGAAATGCCCTAGTGTTTTGTTCTATGTTTTTGCCCTTTTATATTTCGCACTTCCTTCCTCCCAACGTCTCTCTTTCTTTCCTTTCTTTTTTTGTATTCGTACTTATGTAGGTTATGTCCACTTCGAAGGCACTTGGTTTTTATGTTTGAGAATTTCAAGCCGGGTCTTGCTATTTCAATTTGCAATGAAGGGTTTTTGAAACCATTGAGTAATATTCAGCCTCTTGGCTGGTGAGCTGATATGTGACAACAGTACCTGTGGTAGTCACTGTAATAAAGTATGCTCCATACGAATCATACATTCTCTATTTGCTACTAGCAGACGCTTACGTGTTAAATGTTTTCACATTCAATTATATTTTTTCTGAGCTCTCTCAAATCAAACCACCTTGCGCTAATTAGATTCAAGTTAGGCATTCCCATCGACAATATGACGCTAACCCCCTAACACCTGATTTGTACTTTGGAGAAAAAATGACGTGCACAGAGTAGGCGGACCCAAAAAATGATGATAAGCCTGCTTAGCACCATTATTTAACGCCTGGGTTTGACCAGGCGTTATGGGACATGTGGCCCTATTTGCATGGCTAAACACCATGTAATTGGCCACAGATGATCACCCCAAGCCCCAGGAAAAACCCCACCAGCACCAGAGAGACACCATAGGATGGGGACCTCATCCTAGGTAAGTAGAGGTAAGTATGTATATTTTTTTATTTCATTGCCATTGGGGGCCCCTTACATGGGGTCACCTGCCTAGCACTGGGTATGATGGCCATGCCCAGCGGACACTGGTCCCTTGGGCTGGCCATTGGGGAGGTGGGCATGACTCCTGTCTTTACCAAGACAGGAGTCATGTTTGGGTGGTAGTGTGTCACAAAATGACAGTAAGCTGGTTAGGGGCATATTATATTTAACCAGCCTTGCGTCATTCCTGGCCCATTAACCCCTTTTCCCCTCCCACCATCCCCCCCAGCTAGCATCTTTTCTGTAGGTGCTAGCCTGTCTTTTGCACCACCATGCACCATTCCATTAATATGGTGCCCGGCTGGCGCTATGGAAGGGCACTAGCAGGCGCAATGGATTTTGATGCAAGGCTGCTCTACTGCTGTCTTGCGATAAAATCCATAAATATGGGCCTATGTTTATTATGACGTACCAGTATTTGTTAAGGGGATTTGGCACTTTCTTAGTTTTGTGACACGGCTTTGACAAAGACCGGAAGGTCGAAATGCATCCACCTTAATACAATTTGGGTGGTTGATACATCTGAGAGTGCTGATCCCTCTTGTGTCGGACGATATACCATTTTCTTGGTACATCGAGCAGGTCCTGCGCCAGCTGTAGTTCACCGACCCTGTGAGGTGGGTGAGGTTGGGTGGATTGCAGGGCAATAACCAGTGGATGCCAATTTCTGACCCCCAATGCCATTCTTCTTGGAATTTTGAATCATTGGAGGAGCAGAGGGTAAGTGGGTGGTTGGGAGCTGGCTCCTGCGTTAGTTTTGTGAAGCGGGGCCTGGCTAACTCCCTCCCTTACACCCGTAAAGACTTAGGACTTGCATGCACATACAATAATTATAGGGGTTCCATCAAGCAAGTGTTATTTCTGCTCTAAGATGCCAGGAGATGTTCACCTATTTGTGATTGCTAGAACTGGGCATTTCTTTGAGCACAGAATATGTGTGAGGCAATCTAAAAGAGACTGGATGTGTCACACAGCTTACATAATGGAAATGATGAGGGGCTGTTAGATAACTCTGGGATCAACACTGACAGTACTCCAAATGTGACAAAGACCTTGCACCGGCATTTGTCCCAATATGACAGAGGATATTAATCTCAGTTGAGAAGTGATGTCTCTAAATAATTTTATTGAAGTTGGGAGAGAGATCTTCATGTTTTAAGAATCCTGATTACACCACCATATCAGAAACCCCACCCAAAGTTGTTAGAGGAGTAGTCTTTCCTGGTAAGAGCATGTTGGCACTGTTATCAAAGTATGCTGCGGTGGAGCTAGAACAAGTGAGTGAGGTGATAAGGAAACAAAAGGATTTATTAGAGAAACATCCAGCGTAGGAAGATATTCAGGGCCCAATTTACAAGAAACTGACAGGATAAGTATAATCCTGTCATCCTCCCATGATAACATTGATACATTTCATGAGGTTGCTGCTTCTGAGCCACTAAAAATATGGCACGGGTGTGGCAATGATTTTCTCCAAATTTGACTAAAGGCCAACAACGAGCCCTTAATACCTTGAGTAAAGCCACTATGTTTGTCATTAACCTATGGATAAGGGTGGCAATATAGGGGGTCATTCCGAGTTTGGCGGGCGGCGGTTTCCGCCCGCCAAACTTCCCCCGTCGAAAGATCGCTCCGCGGTCAAAAGACCGCAGGGGCCATTTCGACTTTCCCGCTGGGCCGGCGGGCGACTGCCAAAAGAGCGCCCGCCGGCCCAGTGGGAAAGGCCCTGCAACATTGAAGACGGCTCCGAATGGAGCCGGCGGTGTTGCAGGGGTGCGACGGGTGCAGTTGCACCCGTTGCGATTTTCACTGTCTGCAAAGCAGACAGTGAAAATCCTGCTGGGGCCCTGTTAGGGGGCCCCACGACACCCGTTCCCGCCATCTTGTTTCTGGCGGTGAAAACCGCCGGAAACAGGCTGGCGGGAAGGGGGTCGGAATCCCCATGGCGGCGCTGCAAGCAGCGCTGCCATGGAGGATTCTCCCAGCCGGGGGAAATCCGGCGGGAAACCACCGGACCCGGCTGGGCGACCGCGGCTTTACAGCCGCGGTCGGAATAGCAAAGGAAGCACCGCCAGCCTGTTGGCGGTGCTTCCGTGGTCGTCGACCCTGGCGGTCGATGAACGCCAGGGTCAGAATGACCCCCATAGTCTTGTGGGACAAAGATAAATTCGGGTGGACGGCCAAAAGGCAACTGGAACTCTCAGGGAGTTATGAGAGGACATTACTGGCCGCATATACACAAACTATTACACTGTCCCACACAATATTATCTAGGTGGCATGAGCAGGGACTGTTGGATGTTGAGGAGGTACAATTCCTGTTAGTTAAGAAAGCTACCGCACATTGCTTCTACATGCTCCCTAAAATGCATAAAAACAGCACAGACCCTCCAGGCAGCCCAATTATATCAGCTAAAAGCCTGTTAGAAAATAATTCTGTCTACTTGGACCATTTCTTGTGTCCCTCTGTTTTGAGTTTACCAGCGTATTGCAGGGACAGCCTGAATTTCGTAACTAAAATCTAAATCATTCTATGGAAACCGATTTATATCCTTGTCACAATCGATGTAGAGTCTTTGTATACTTACATAGATCATAATGCTGTGGAGCAAGCTTGTAGATACTTTTTCAGGGACAAACCTTTATTCTTATACTATCACTCCATGATGCTTCTTGTTTAGAGCATAATTTTTCTCTTTTTGAGAACCAATGGCATAGACAGTTGACCGGGACGGTAATGGGGATCTGTTTTGCTCCATGTTATGCCAAAATCTTTATGGGGTGTTGGGAGACAGCACATCTGGAAAGATGACAATGAGAGGTGAACACAATGCATACCATTTTGGACAGGCTACACTGATGATTTATTTTTGATCTGGGATGGTCCACAGTAGACATTGGACATGTTTTTAGAATGAATTTCAGATAATATTCTGAATCTCAGGTTTACTTCTAAAACTCATAGGTCTACTAAGGAGTTTATTGATGTGTGTGTGTTACAGTAGAGGGTGATGTAATACATACTTGCCTTTTTTAAGAAAGAACACTGCAGGCAACAGCATTCTAAATGCCAGCATAAACCATCAGCTGAACCTTAAATGGAGCATCACATATGGGGAACTGCACAGGGCAAAGGGAAGCATCAGTACCCACCAAGCATTTGAGAGAGAGTACAACAATATTGTGAAGAGGTTTAGAGCTAAAGGGTATCCCTGCAGAGTCATTAATATAGCCTGTGAGAAGCTTTCTAAGGTCAGCAGGGACATTCTGCTTATGCTTAAGCCCAAGGATAAAAAAGAGAAGGAGGTAAGGATGATCACTACACTTAACAGCAAATCCAAATTTGTGAGTTGCATATAAAGGAAACACTGACACCTGATAAAGTGTGGATCTGGTTATTGGGAAACTTGTCACCCCTCGTCCATGAGTCACATACAGGAGAAACAAGTCCCTGAAGGCCATATTGGTACATAGCTACCTGAATAAGCAGTATGAGAAAGCAGATACCTGGCTTAAGGAGCAATCAGGATTTTTTAAATGTGGGAGATGTAAGATGTGTACCCAGAGCCCAAATAGAATTTACATTACCCATAGGTAGGCAGGTAAAGATCAGAAAATTCATCAGCTGTAACAGCGATTTTGTAGTGCATGTTCTAGTGTGCGTGTGGACTTCAATATGTGGGAAGTATGATCTTCCCTATCCAGAAGAGGATCCTAGAGCACTTGCATGCGATTAAGAACAGGGATCCAAGCTATGCGGTTGCTTGGCATTGGCACAGAGAACAAACCACAGGCACTCGTGAGATTTCCTTTTTTGGGATTGACAGGCTCATGGTGAACATGAGAGGAGCTGACAGGGAACTGATTTTAAGGAGACTGGAGTCGGAATACATTATCAAGCTCAATAGCAGACACCCGGGTGGCCCGAACAAGGGTGAGGAACTTCTATTCACATTGGTGAAATCTGGACTACATGTTTCTTTTTTCCATGATTACCTTATACATTTAGAGTAATGGCTTTTTGTTTACCATTCTGGATTATTGAATTCCACTGCTGAGGTTTCCATATATTGTTGGAATTAGATGAAATCACGGAAAATCTTGATATTTTTTATTTGCAAATTATTGGATGTTTTAACTGAACTTGTTTTCTGATATTTCATAATTTGATATCTGACTATGTTTACTTACAGGAAATACCCACATCTAGTGCTGCGTTTTATATATTTGCCCTTATACATTTTCCACTCCCCTTTCTTTCCTTTTCTTCTTTGCATTCTTATTTAAGTGGGTTATCTTCACTTTGAAGGCACTTGACTTCTATGTTTGAAAATTTCAAGCAGGGTCATGCTATTTCAATATGCAAAGGAGGGGTTTTGAAACTATTGAGTAATACTCAGCCACTTGGCTGGGGAACTGCTTTGTGATATCAGTATATGTTTGGTAGTCTGCAATATAATACGCTCCTAATGAATCATGCAGTTCTCTATTTACTACTCCTGTAGAACTTTTCAGATTTTGGGGGGGGGGCAAGCGGTCTCCTTCCCCAGGTCGATCTTAGCCCCGGGTACCCCATTCCCTGGCCTGGACTAATTTTTTTTGGGGGGGCACACGTGACCCCTCTCCGGGGGCACCCCATCCACAGGGTCTGGCCATGTGACATGGGTGCCCCTGAGGGCCCCCAGTCACAGTGTTAGTGACTGAGGGGGGTGCCTGAAGGCTCCTCGTGGTTCCAGCCGTATCCTCGCCAGCATTGCTGTCACAGGGAGGGAGCTGCTAAATATGCAGCTCCCGGTCTGTGAGAGCAATTGTTTCCTCTGTTTACCCTGCCTGCATCTTTGCAGGCAGGTAACCAGATAAATCCTCCACTCACAGCAAAAGAAATCCACTTGTTTGACAGCTCCCACAAAGTCAGAGCAAACAGCTATGTCCTTGGAGTTGGCTCCCTGGGACATAGCAGGAGCTGACCCTGGGGGGTGGGGGGTTTCCCCCAGGGACATTATTGGCTCCACAAGCAGGCTAAATGGCCACGTCCAACATTTCAATTAGCCCTGGGGAGGTGGTTGTCCCTGGACACGGGGGCAGTGGCCTCCCTGCATTTCTTCAAACACATTCTGCCCCGGGGAGGTGGAGGTGGCCAGGGCTAGGGGGTGTCAGGCAGTACCCCAGTTTTTCTTAACACACATTCTGCCCCATTGAGGTGGTGATCCCTGGGGCTGAAGGGGGCTGGGCGCCCACCCTGCATATCTTTCCACCCTGCATTTCCTTACGAGCATTCTGTCCCGGGAAGTGGTGGTCTCCAGGGCAGGAGGGGGCTAGGCGCCCTCCCTGCATTTCTTCAAACACATTCTTCCCCGGGGCATGGCAGTCTCCAGCGCTGCGGGGGGTCACGTGGCCCACCCACATTTCTTTAAACATATTCTGCCCATGGAAGGGGGTGGTCTCCGGGGTTGAGGTTGGCTGGGTGTCCCCCTCATTTCTTCAAGCACATTCTGCCCCAGAGAGATGGTGGTTCCTGGGGTTGGAGGTGGCCAGACTCCCTGCCCTCATTTCTTCAAACACATTCTCCCATGGGGAGGTGGCAGTCCCTGAACCCCGGTACTGCGGGGTAGACAGGGCAGCCCCCCATATTTCTTCAAAGACATTATGCCCCAGGGAGGAGACGCTCCCCGTGGCTGCAGGGTTGCTGGGCAGTCTCCCTGAATTTCTTTACACACAGAGGTACCGGGTGGACAGCCACATTTCTTTACAACCATTCTTCCCCAGAGAAGTGGCAGTCCCCGGGGCTGTGCGGTAGCTTGGAGGACCCCTGCATTTTGTTACACACATGCTGCCCTGGGTAGGTGGTGGTCCCCAGGGCTTTGGGAGGGACTGAGTGACCCCCCCAACATTCAAAATTCCACTGCCCCCAGACCTGGCCCACCCTGGGCTACATTTAGGTATTAAATCATTTTTACTAAGTTTATAGTAATATACAACAGCACCACCTACAACCACTGGCTGGTGGAGGTAAATATAAACAGCAAAAAAAAAGAGAACCTGCAAAACAGGACAAACACAGCTGCATCTATAGTAATTTATTACTGCATAATCAGTTCATCACTATCCCCTATGCCAAACCTGTACATCTCTATGTAGTGGATCTTGTTACAGTCAAGTGTGCCCCCGAGCTAGTCAGGTGTAGGACCCATAAGTAACGCGGGCATGTCAGTTCCCTAAATTCATTGGAGAGTTAGGCAACACCGGGGCCGCATATTTGATCAAAAATGAGTAGGGATCTAGTAGCCACCGATGCCAGTTTCTCCATCCCCAATCTATCCCACAATTTGTGTAGGCAGTCAGTGTGAGTGAGGATTGCCTCAGTACCCCAGTGAGCCAAAAGGAGGTGTTTAGCTGTTCGAAGTGCTAATGTGATAGCTCTGCCTTTCAGGATTCTGAGGGGTTATGTCTGTGAATTTGGAAGCCCTAGCAGCACATAGCAAGGGAGTTGTGGTATTGTAGTGTCATAGACCTCATCAAAAACCTTTAATATGTGGTCCCAAAGGGGGGCAAAGCCACAGAAGATGCGTCAACGTGCCCAACTGCCTACAATTTCACCTACCCTCCACCACCATGCCGGTGTGAAGTGCCAATAGTGCGCTATTTTCAAAAATAGTTCTTTAGTGTTTATATTGTGGCTGTCACTTGCGCATGATGTAGCACATCCCGACATTCCCTGTCTGTGAAGAAACGCCTGCATTCTGTTTCCCATCTGCACTTCGCAAGCGTCTGAAGCAAAAGTAACAGTGTGGTCAAAAACCATAAATGTCAGATCTGAGTTTCTTATCATTTGTGTGCGTTAACATCCACTTCTCAAAGGGGAGGAGGGACCAGCTCGCATGTGGTTGAATTCCTGAAGAGGACACCCAGTGTCTTATTGCTAGGCATTGCCAGTAACTTTTTGTGGGAAGCCATATGCCAACCGCAATTGATTAAAATCCATAATGCCTTGAGTCAAAGAAGTCATCAATCCTTTTACAACTGGAGTTCTGCCAATCCTGGAATGAGGCTCCTGCGAGAGCTAGGGGGAAGTCAGAATTGCTGATAATCAGCATTTGCGGAGATATGGGAGAGGACAAGCCCTTAAGTGTTTGCACCCTGTCCCAGACGTCCACCGTGGTCCGCTGGATGGGGGAAATGTGGACTCCCATCGGTCGTGGCACCCGATGGAGCCATGGGATCTTCCAGATATTCTGTCCTGCCACTGCCTGGTCAATAAAGCACCAGTGCTTCTCCGTGCATTCCTGCGACCATTCCAGTAAGTATCATAATTGAGCAGCCTGGTAATAACTGACCAAATGAGGAATCCCCAGTCCTCTCTCTGCCTGCAGGCGATAAGTGTGTCCGCACCATTCTTGCCCTTTTCCCGGCCCAGATGAACTCTGAAATCAACTTCTGTATAGTGTTGAGCACCCCATTCGGCAGTGGCAGGCTTTGCATAATGAACAACACTTTGGGTAGAAGCGTCATCTCTATGAGTGCTACTCGACCCAGCCATGAGAGTCTGTAACCCCTCCATTTGGCCAGGGCATCCCTCACTTTACTCGGTAAGGCAGTGTAATTACGTTGGGCTGTAGTGGCTGGGGTAGTGCTGATCTGGAGGCCCAAGTAGGTCACTGCTTGCTTGACCCAGGCAAAAAGCAGGGCAGGCCTCAACAATTCCGCCTCTGACTCCGGTACCGTTAAATTGAGAATGGAACATTTAGACAAGTTGGCTTTAAAGCCAGCTACATCCCCAAAGGTGCTCGGTTCCTCCAGCACTGCCAGGAGCACTGCCAGGAGCGACACCTCCGGTTGTGACAAATAGAGTAGAACATCATCAGCGTATATCGCTATTTTCTGGGCTCGGCCCTCCCTTTGGGATGCCGTGAATAGTCTGGTTTAAACGTATGCATTCCGTGAAGGGCTCCATGTAGAGTGCAAACAGCCAGGGTGACAGCGGGCAGCCCTGCCTGGTCCCTCTGGTGATAGGGAAGGATAGACCAATATTAACGCTTATTCTGGCCCAAGGGGAAGTGTAAGTACACTGCACCCATTTGCAGAATCTCAGGCCTAGTCCATAGCGGAGTAAGACCGCGAACAGAAAGTCCCAATGAACTCGTCAAAGGCCTTGTCTGCGTCAAGAGACAGCAATAAGGACGGTATGTGGGCTCACTGCACTTTATCTAAAAGGTGGCATAATCTCTTAGTGTTATCAGCACAGGTTCTCTCTGGGATAAACCCGGTCTGGTGGGGATCTTTCAACCCTTGCATGTAAGGGCTTAGCTTGTTTGCCAGGACACTAGTGAAAAGTTTGGCGGCCACATTTAGTAACGTGATAGGTGGATGGGATGAAGAGAGAGTTGGGTCCCGCCCAGGCTTTGGAATAACCATGATTATTCCTAAGTTTATCGCGGGGGTAAGTGTTCTGGTAAACGCAAAATAGTTCAAAAGCCGTGCCAAAATGGGTGCTAAGAGGTCCCCAAATATTTTATAAAATTCTGCTCCAAATCCATCCTGCCCTGGTGCCTTTCCCACAGAGAGGCGGTGTATAGCTAGTAAAACTTCAGTAGGGTTGATATCTTTATCCAGTGCTGCAGCCGTCACCCGTGGTAGCTGGGGCAGAGGCATCGTATCCAAATAACCTGTGATTGCTTCAGCATCCAGTCCTTCTTGTGCGTAAAGGGAGGCATAAAACTTTTCAAATTCCTGCAGAATCGACCCATCAGTATTAACGGCAATGCCATTTTGGGTTTGGGTCATGTTCACCTGACACTGCATTGCCTGTGCCCGTAGTCGATGGGCCAAAAGCCGTCCCGCTTTGTTCCCCCCCACATAATACATTTGCTTGGTACTGGGCTACATTTAAACAAGTGCGGGAGCCTGCGCTTGTTTTTTTAATTTTTTTATTTTCACTGAGATTCACAAATCTGCTGTGACTGTCAGTAAAAACTTTTTTTTAAAGGCTTTTTTCTCTGGAGGGGTCCCTGTGGGACCCCAGCACCAGAGCTAATGGGTCGGGTGTACCCACCTGGCCCTTTTTCTTCTTTTAATCCTTTTTAACATGGCTGCCAACACTTCCTTGTTGAAGTGTTGTCAGCCAATCAGATTTCAGCACAAAATCAGAAGGGTTTTTAGAGTCTTTGCATCCCTATATATACAAATTTGATTTTCTTTAATTAATAAAAAAAACTACTGCATGGAATTATACCATATCACAAAAAGTAAACTTTCTGAACCAAGAGCTTCCTTTCTGACAAATTTGGTACAATTCCATCCATTGGTTCAGACGCTATTGCTTTTCAAAAGCCCTATGAAAAAATGCATCGGGAAAAAGCATTTTGGGGCCCCCTTGTTTTTCTCGGCCGCACTTCATGGATCACACCCAAACTTTTCAGACAGCAGCTGAAGTGAGCAGTGTTTCTTTTGGGAAAATTTTGTGAAGATTCATCAAACGTCGCTAAAGTTATTAGCAAAACAAGAAACGCTTTTTTCTATAGAAACTAGGTCCTAGCTATAACTACCTAGTAGCAACTGCAACTAGGTAATACATATATATATATATATATATATATATATATACACTTAACTGACTATTTTATTGTAAAGGCATCCTTAGTAAGGCATAAAGTTGGTAAAGGCAATGCGTGGTATAGGCATTGTGTAGTAATGGATGCGTGGTAAAGGCACTGCAAGGTAATAACTGCATTGTGAAGGATGTTTCCCGATGCATTTTCCCATTCCAATCTAATCAAATCATGCCACTTAGTAGCAGATTTCACAAATAAAACACAGATCCACGTGTGAAAGGGGAATGCAAATTTGGAGTTTGGCAGACTTTGAAGCTTAGAAACATCTGCCTGAATGAATAGGAAAAGTCTACGCCTCAGTCAAGGAAACAGTTTTTTTTAATGCGCATCACGAAAAACAATACACTGTCTTTCTAAAACTAAGCATGGTATATGACAGACATAGGCTACCGGAAGAAGCCAATATTCTTGATGTATTAATTTTAATACAGATCTTTCTATCACATTTAAGGTCAGGAGTGTGAAACATGAGTTGCATATACCACAGGATAAAGTTGACGGTTCTGTTTGTCATACACAAAGCATACAGAGGCTTGGGTCCAAAGTACAAGCAAATACTACAATCCATGAATGTTTTAACCTAAAATTTGTACTAGGTAAATTTATAGAATTCTTGGTGAGCTTCACAGAGAAGTTCAAAAAGACAAAACAGAGGAAAGTTATCCTGGGGACCTTTTTTCCCTGCTGTGGTGCACTCTGGACTTCTTAGGTCAGCACTAAATCTAACAGGGTTAGTGGGTCAAGAAAGGACCTCTCTGTGGCTCTAGTAACCGTGTGCTCTTCCTTGTGTTTCCCCACTTGAGTTTCTGTTAGTTTTGAACATTTGAGCCTCAGTACACATAGCAAGCACGCCAGTGTGCCGACGGCCCACTGTGACATGGAGTGAGACCTATAACTGTGCTCCATGGAATGGAGAAACACCAAGTACACAGTCTTTTGCTGAGCATGACTACGGGCAGCTCATTTGGCTGTAGAAGATGGACAGCTGTAGCAGCAATAGATGAAAGTGGTCTATTTGTGAGTCATGCCAGGAAGAGCAGCTTACTGGTTTGTAATGTGTTTTTAAATTGACTTGCCAACCTCTGTAACCAGTTCCTTTCTTCCCTGCATGGGGGACATGGATGAAATGTGTGTGCAGCTCATGTATGTGCAGTAGATGAATGTGAATGCAGTGTCTGAGCAAAATATGGTTGTGATCGCCTAGCAATTTATTTTGAATTTCTTCACATATGTGGTACATAATGAAGAGATGGGAGAGAGTTCAGATGGCAACGCGTATTGCAAGGTTTCTACTTTAGCTTATGTAGTCCATTTCAGTGGGCCTGACACCAAGATGCAGAGGGTAGAAGGCAGAGACCACAGGAAGATTGGGGAACATTCCATTCCTTTCCTACTCATTGTGCCTCATAAGTGTGAACTCCCCCCAAATGTCTGGTTAAGTGGGAAAGCCTATCTGTGCCCATTTATGGGTTTCAAGTGAAAGTAGAATTGTTTAATACACAAACCCTGTCTACAGTGCTGGGCAGAAACCACCAGACAGAGTGCCAAGATTTTGCTAAAACCAGAATACGGGGTCACACAGTGGTGGAGGCTGAGAAACTCTTCTGTGATACAGGGCTGGGGTTGCTGACTACCAGCCCCCTTTGCCATGTTCCAGAACAGAAATCTGGAAATTCTACCTTCTTCCACTTTGAGGGAAGGAGTTGACTGACTGTTGTTGCTGAAGGTATCTTTGCATGAGGAATATACAGCTTGGAAAAGGAAGACGGAGAGGAGCTGCAGCAAGAAGAGCTGGAAGTTACCCACTACAGCCTAGGGGAAGGATATGCACTGCCAAGCTGTGTAGCGAAGCTTTGAAACCCTGTTACCCCTGTGGTGTACCAACAAACAGGAGAGCCTGTGACAACAGTGCTCACAGAGACCACAAATGCATTATGAAATTTTCCCTCAAAAAAGATCTACTGCTTGTGAGTATTAGCAATTAACAAGAAGGAAATGAAGCTTCTTGAGATGCTTTCCCCAAGACCCAGTTCGTTCAATGCAATTGACAGTGACTTTTCCTTCCAATTTATCACTCCTATGATCCTTAGCGTGCTGAAGGTTGTATGTCACACTTTACACAACCCCAAAATAAATAGGAGAGGACACGTTTATGATGAAAACAATTGTGCTTTCTGAACATGACAATTGGCACAAACATGAATGACTCTCCAAAATATGAATAAAGGTAATATTTGAGTTATTGGGGGCACCTATTGTTACAACATCCCGCTTCGGTGTCATAGAAAACGGATTTGCTCGTACGATTGTTATGTTTAATTCATATCGGCATTTAAGGATCTATATTGGTATTTTTATGTCAATATTGTCACCAGATTTAACTCTGCTGTCTGCAACGTGAGCCAGTGGGAGTATTGTCATTTAAAGTGTTTACTATTGTCTGAATGTTAGGTCTCGCGCATATCACTTCTAATGACCAAGCCTGAGCGATCTATCTGACCTGAAAGCCAGCTTTCCTGTCCAAGGTCTGTGACTTTTGGGTAATTACATGACTTATAAACTACATGGGAGATGAAGAATGGGAAAAATAATGTAGGTAGAAGGTAGACGTGAAGGAGGGAGTGTTATACATTTTGAAAAATTATAGCACTACATTTCAAATCGCCCTTTAAATTTTTGGAACTGCCTACAAAGCCTATGGATTAATAGACAGATTTTTTAACGAAATGTTAATACAAAATTGGCATTTGGCCCCATCGCTTTTCAAAATACCTAGGAGGAACTCATGCTTGCTTCGCTCTAAGCAATTAGGACATGCAATTGCGTCACCAGTTTCAAAGCTCACCAGATGACACTGAATGGGGAGCTTTACAGGACCATACGGATGTCAGGGTTTGGCACGGTCTATGCGAGGTCATTCTCCCACTTCTTGGGAGTGACTCTTCCGATAGTAGGAGAACTATGTGATGGTGCCATTGTTGGCAGTGTCTGAATGTCTGAATTCAAGCAATAGGAGTGTAGTGAGGTACGAAGCAAAAATATCTTAGAAACACTATATTTAAAATATTTTCATTACCTTGTGGAAACTAATATGATTTCACATTATTAAACAATTTCATCTTCTGTTATAGGGTATGAAAAATAAATCTCTGCACACTTCATTTTCTATGCACACAACATTCCATTAAATAACTGTTATACCTACAATGTCTCAAAGTGAGACAGCACAGGTAAGATCTTCTCAGAGCGAATATAAGTCTTGGCTCTTCCTTCCACCACTTCCTACTCCAGGATGATTAATGAAATAGAAGTGGGACACAAAGCTAATTAAAAAATACTTTAGTTCCTTAGAGGAAAATCTGAACCCCGAAAACACTTGTTAAAACATGCAGACAGGATAGGGGTTCCGAAGAACTAATGAGAAGAAATAGAAGAATCCAAGAACTGGTAGATCTGCCAAAGTGCTCCTACACCCTGGGCAGACTAACTAGTCTCCATTTGAGATCTGACCTGGTATAAGCCGTGATGTGGGAACAGGAACAGCAATGATGACCTGGTGTGAATACTTAATGATATCTTTTCTTTCACCTCTTCCGGTTCCAGGACAGTATCTGGAGAGTAATGGAACTAAAAAGTAGAGAGAACTCTGCTCCTTTTAGCAAAAAGCTAAAGTCAGAAAACACATCTAAAGAATATAGGCAGGCCAAGGGTACACCAGAACCAGAGAAAATTATATGGAAGAATCCAAGGGCCTGGATGATCTACCACAGCGTTCAAAAAGCCAGGAACTAGCAACGTTCCTATGCACTGAGCACCCTAACCAGTTTGCTTATATAGGGCTGCTAAGATTTGACCTGGACCGGAAGAACTGCAGGAATATAAAATGGAACTTCCATGACGGATTTCTGTGAATACTTAGGGGCCTAGTTCTAATTGTTTTGCGGCAAAAAAGTTTTTACGCAAAACCGGTGCAAAACTAACTCTATATTTAAACTTTGGTGCTAGACCCGTCTAGTGCCAAATTTATGGAGTTAAAGTCATTTTTGGACGTCGAAACATACTTTGCACAATGAGATGCAAAGAAGGCATTCCCATGCAAAAAATGACTCTATGGCCTTAGCGCCATATTTATCCCCCGTGCTAAAATCACGTTTGAGAGAGAGAAGGGGTCAAAAAATGGTGCAAAGCTTGCATTGCACCATTTTTTAACGCCTGGGTCAGAGCAGGCGTTAGGGGACCTGTGGGCCTATTCCCATGGTGGAACACCATGGAATAAACCCACAGGTGCCCTCCCCAGGCCCCAGGTACACACCCACCCACACCAGGGGGACAGCGGAGGATGGGGGACTCCATCCCACTAAAGTATAGGTAAGTACAGGTAAGTATTTTTTTTTAAGTGCCATTGGGGCCCTGAAATGTGCCCCCCTACATGGCACTGGGTGCAGTGGCCATGCCCAGGACCCTGGTCTCCTGTGCTGGCCATTGGGGTGGTGCGCATGCCTCCTGTCTTTTCTAAAACAGGAGTCATGTAGTATGGATGGTTTTGCATCAGAAAATGACTCTAGGCAGGTTTGAGTCTTTTATTTTTTAGTCTAACCTGCCTAATGTCTTTTTTTGGTGCAAATCCCCCTTCTTTCGTACCGCCAGCCCCACCCGACTAACGTCATTTTGGACCGGCTTTCACAATTCCATAAATATTGTGGCCGGCTGGTGCACAGAAATGGTGCAAGCCGGTGCTAAAACTTTTTGGTGCAAAACTGCGTTAATGCAGTTTTGCACCCAAAAGTATAAATCAGGGCCATAATGACACTTTTCTTTATGTGTAAACTATGACAAGGAAAAACAGGCAAGAAGGAAAGCGATGCACGCCCATGGAGTGCTGTTAGACAGATGAGAAAGATAGTCCAGTTACTTCAGAAACAGAAGGATGAAAGTCAGCACTGGCTAGTAATGCCCTTGCAACCATAATGTTCACACATGCAAACACTCTGTTGTTATAGCACAAATACATTCAGCAAAGCCTTTACATTCTTGCACCATCTTGCACCAGTCATGTGCGCTAATCAAAGCTAAAGTAAAACCCACACAACCCGAGCCCTCAGCAGCTGGCCATGTTCATCACTGAAGTTAGACTTCACCCCAGACAGCTGCACATGGCGACAAACATCGCCCCAAGCCATGGATCAATAACCCATGTTTACAAGACAAAGATGGATTAGCAAATTGATCCTAATTAGTCATCAAGAGTGCTATTCTTTCATTTTGCATTTTCAGTACTGGGTGGTCTTGAATGAGCTTTTAAGATTTGGAAGGGTGTCATAACTACTTCACACCCTCAATCCCATTCCCTCCACCTTTTTGCTCTCTTCCCATGTCATATGAAGATGTAGAGGCCCTGAACAGTGCTCGGAAATGTAACATAAATATTCAGGATAACCGGAAACTTGACAAAGGGGACGTAATTAAGTCTGGTGGCAGATATGACAGTTTGCCTATGGTCTGCTAGTATACATGTAGGTCCACATTTATAGACAAGTGACAGAGCACACTGTGTCATAGGGGAAGGGCAGGAATGTACCATATTTGATAGAATACTGTTCATTCCTGCATTTGTTCCTGCACTACCACCGTTTTGGCAGCCTAGTACCAATGCAGGCACTTTATCACCGTGGTGCAAAGGTCCCTTCGTTGTAAGGAGGATTGTTTTTGTGCAGAACAATCCTTTGAGACATATTCCTTTTTCTATGTGTGCTGCAGAATGCAGCACATATAGAAAGAGGGAATACGGAGGAGAAAAAATGTATATTTCTTCTTGTTACGCCTCACCCAGAGAGGCATAGGTTTTTGGTACATTCCCATATCTACCACTTCGGTAAATCTGGGAGTACGTCAAAATCCATGGATGTTGCATGGGAACACCCATGCAACTGGAGCAGAGTAATGCAATGCAGTGATTTGCGCTGTGCCGCTTTACTCCTGATTTATGAAGCCACTCTGGGGCATGCAAGGTGGCCTTGCATGGCTCCATAACTTGTATTTTGGGCTTGCAATGCTCCCACACCACAATGTGTGGGGCAAGAACAATGCCACTCCCTTCATAAATTTGCCTGTATTATTTTTGTGAAAATCACTCTAACCACAAAGAAATTGACAAGGCATGTCTTTCTAAAGTAATCTAATAACTACAAATATTGTATTATCAGATTCCGAAATGAATTGTAATTGTATATGGTTTTATATATCTCTTATGACTTTTAATGAGGCATTGAAGCGCTTTGTTGGTGAGTACCACGTTACTCTGAAACAATGAGATCTAAACAGAAAAACTGATGGCAAAACTTCTGGCATATTTTAGTAGTCACAAATAGTATTTTTATACAGAGTAGTTGCTTAAGATGTCTGCAAGTCAGGCGCCTGTTATAGACAACTTTGTGTGTCCATCAAGTCTCAGGGTAACATAAATCAGGTGATAAATGCACGTGGTGTAATGATATTTGAGTAATCGCTGGCCACAGGTTTGAACCCATCATAAAACAAATAGGTCAGTGTGCCTAGTGCAGGGTATTGTATGCAACCCACAGGTCTAATAGACATATCACAGTAAGATAACTGTGGGTTAATTGTTGTAGTAGAGATTTTTGTGTAACTTGCAGAGTCAGCAGTCTACGAGTACTCTATGAACAACTACTTCTCCCTTGCAAAGCATGAGCTTGAACCAAAAATGTTTTAACCTAATCTTTCATTCTTCAAGGGTTGTTAAAGTGAGTGCCATGAGGTGGGCAGTAATCAATACCTATTATTAAGTTCCAAACAACAATTTAGTTTCTACTCCTTACTACATGAATGGACATTATTTGTATAATTGCACGTGTGAGATACATGTACTCTATATACTTGTGCAGCTTGAGAAAGTGAACGGCTTTCATGTTTCAGTTCATCACATGATCAAGTTAAGTGACTAAAAGTGCACCTCTTTTCTTCTTTCTGGATATTAAGCTTACTTCCAAGTTATGACACTAACGAGCTGTTCTGAGTTCCAATACCTGCTCCTGGCCAGATAGAATTCAGACAACAGGACTCCTTGAAATCAGGAAGTTACAGCCAGGCATGGTGATGGACTAAAGAGTCGCCAAGTAGCCAGATGCCCCACCAGGATCAGCAGACTCGCTGCGTGTAGGTGTCACTTGCATCTATATCACTCGATTTCAGCACTCTGGACTGGGACACAGTCCAGACGATCTGATGTAACCTGCCCTGAACTGGTGAAGTGGCCACGCTACGACGACACCAATAAGGATGCAGATGGTAGTATTTTGCTCCTCTTTATTTAGCATAAAAGCTAACAGGAAACAGGTCCAATGGCGACCACAGCGAGGCCCAAGTGACATGAATAGGTTCCATGCGTCACAGACGTAATAGAATCTACCCATGTTATAATTCCTCAACACTCTACATCTACCTAAGCACACACAACACATCCTTCCCCTTTTTTTAAAGGAATAAAACCACATTTATAAGAACAACACACACACTGCACCAACACAAAATACTAAACCACAAACTACACTAACACAAAATGCTCAACACACAAATTCACCCATCATCCCTGACCATGAGTATTCTGAGTACAGGCAATATGCCTCAACACCTAATCTTTCAACCAACAAGAAGGTGTCACCTTCTTTTTTCTCTCACGCAACACACACCCCGAAGATTCCATCACAGAGTCCAGATCTTGCCTTCCACTTTCTGCACAGCCTTCACATTCACTAGTATCACCCTCACAACCATCATCCACCCGATCAAGATTAGAAGAATAATCCTCCACAGCCACAAAAAGTCCTCTCTCCTCATCTTCCAACCAATCAAAGGTTTTGCTTCCATTCATTACATTCACACCCCCTTTCACAACCTTTAACATTCTGTCTATTATTACATCGAGCAACACGTTTGAGATTCCAAACTCTACCATCACTCAATCTAACAGCGTTATGCAATACCTCCATCACTTGCTCTGGTACAAAATACTGACTCTCGACCTTCCTGACCTTAATGTTTTTTTTTTTACACAAACCCAATCACCTACATTGACCTTAAAAGGTATTACACTATGAGACTTATCATACTAAGATTTCGTTTTTTCTTGTGTCCTACCTAAACAATCCATCACCAAATCCGGTGACCAATGTCTAATTCCAGTATCCACCAAACAAGCAGGATTAAATTTACTTCTTGTATTCCTTCCTCCCATAATCATAAAAGGACACAAATCTGTAGCATCATTTTCTATAATTCTGTAGGCCCAAACGCCTTAAAAACAGCAGTATGCCAATCAATACGTTTTTCCACAGCCCCCTGAATAACACCTTTAATAACCCTATTAAACCTTTCCACTGTGCCATTACCACTCGGATTATACAGAGACATAGTTTTGTGCTTGACACCTACCCTCTCAAAAGACGCCTTAGCTGCATCAGAAACAATTGGACACCAGTGTTGCTTAACAAACTTGCGGGAATACCCTCCGACAAAAATGTTTTATCAAGAAATTCCAAAACTGTATTGGTGTTGTTTTTTTCCACTATTCCAATCATTGGCCACTTAGAATATAAATCTATCATCACAATCACATACTCCTGTGCCTCACCCACCGGACCAAATAAATCCACTGCAACACATTCCCATGGCTGTTTGGGTAAAAGTTTCTGTCCCATTGGCGGTCTTAAAGTACGTAAACTTTTATCTGTTGTAGAACACACAGCACAAGACCTGACAAACTTTCCACAGTTTTGTCCACACCTGGCCGCCAAAATAAACCCTTAACAACCTGCTTAGTCCTAACAATACCGAAATGACCTTCATGACAAAATTCCACAATCGCCTCTCTTACTCCACACAGTGGAACAATTTTATCTCCCCTCAAAATAATATCCTTGTCGACTTAAAGTTCCGATCTAACTTCCCAAAAATGCCTACAAGATTCTGTCAAATGATCTTTCTTAGGCCAACCTTCCAAAACATACTTCAAAACAGACTGCAACACAGCATCTCTTTCCATTTCGTTTTCCCACAATTCTTTTTTTTATAGCAGGTCTACCAGAGTCATGTACCAAGGCAATACTGAAATCATTCCATGGATCATCCACACATTTCTCTAATGGGCTAGGCAACCTAGACAAACTATCAGCCACAAGATTATTCTTACCAGGTACATACCTCATGCGTTACAAAAAATCCTTCATACGCATGGACAGCCTTGCAATTCTTGCAGAAGCCAACCCACTACCCTCACATGTGAGTAACTTAATTAAGGGTTTATGATCACACTGAATTGTCACATTCTTACCCCACACAAATGCACAGAAATGCTCCAACGCCCAAGCACAAGCCAAAGCCTCCTTTTCAATGACCGGATACTTCTCCTCAGTTGGTGACAAAGATCTGGAAGCAAATATAATAATCCTTTCTTTCCTATTCTTATCTTTCTGAGATAAAACTGCACCAAGTCCTTTGTTACTAGCATCCGTGGTCACAAAAGTATCTAGTTCTGGGTCAAAACTTTCTAAGCTAGCTACTTTGCTTAAGTCACTCTTAACCCTGACAAATTCTTGTTCACGAAGCTTGTTCCACACAAACCGTCTGTTCTTTTTTAGCAAAAGTCTCATATTATAAACCTTGTCTGCAAAATTTGAGACAAATTTTGTGCAAAACTCCGCCATCCCTAGAAACGATCTCACATCACCCTTGCTTGTAGGAGTTGGTGCATTAACTATAGCATCAACCAAGGATGATTTTGGTCTCACTCCATTTCCACTGATCTCATGTCCCAAATAGTCCACACTCTTCTCAGCAAACTTACATTTACTCAACTCCACTGTCAAACCCTTACTTTCCAACACTCCCAACACGTGCCGCAATCTTTCATCATGCATATTCCTACTCTCCCCAAAAACTAAAATGTCATCCTGGAAACACATTACACCTTCAAGTTTCCCAAATAACTCATGCATTAAACGTTGAAAGACTGCAGCAGCTGACGCCAGTCCAAATGGCATTCACTTATACTGGAAACACCCAAAATGTGTAATGAAGGCCGTAAGCTTCTTTGACTTTGCAGAAAGTTGAATCTGGTGGTAGGATGCAGATAAGTCTATTGTTGAAAACCAACGAGCACGTTTCAGACTTGAAACCATTTCTGTGATCTTTGGTAATGGAAAATGGTTGACGATAATATTGTCATTTAAATATCGTAAGTCAATGCACAAACAAATCTTCCCATTGCTGTGCCGTGCTATTTACCACTGGTGAAATCCACTCTGAACTCTCTATAGGTTCAATGACATCCATTTGCATTAATTTGTCCAACTCCTTTGATACGTCGTCTCTTATCATAATTGGCACTGATCTCACTTTATGGACTTTCGGCACAGCATTTTTTTTAATACAATATCATGTTCAAACCCTACTAATTTTCCCAATTTTATCAAATACTTAAGGAAAATCCTTCTCCATTTCTGCAACCAACGACAGTCCTTCATTCACCACCAACACTTTCTCCTTGCTATTAGGATCCAAAACCATTTGTAATGGTCGTTGATCCTTCCTCCCGAGCACAGATGGCCCTCTTTTTGCCACATACAATTTACCTCTGGCACACCTATTCTTGAATGAAAATAATAGCCATCTAAATCCTAATAAATCAACCTTTCCACCCGCTTTCAGGTTGTAGATTCGGTCGCAATAGATGTGTGCCAATTTTGTCCACAAATGTTTTCTTCCATACTTCTTCATTAATTATGGTGTAAGGTGAACCTGAGTACACATACATTACAATCGAAATGCCTCCTGTTTCCATTTCACACAATGGCTTACCATTTGTATTCTCGTCAGTTATGTTCAAAACAAATTTTCCTATTCTGCAGCACAACTGGGTTCAATGTTAATTCCCTCGTATCACCTTCCATTTGGTCACCGCCTTCATATATGCATTTAATTACCTTCTTTTTACTCCTGCACACTCTTGGGAAGTGACCCATAATGCCACACTTGCTACACTTTTGTTTCAAGGCTGGGAAAGTTTTAGCGTACACCAGATGCTCCTTTGCTATCACATCTATAACACCTCCATTCACCATCCCAGCTCTGTGGAATTCTTTGCTCTTTTACAAATTCCCGATTCATCACCTTGTAGACGCCATCAGCTCCTTTCTCTGACGACTTAAATTCTGAAGCACACCTTTCTGAAATTTCCACCTTCCGCACTATCGCCAAAACATCCTCAAGTGGCAAATCACCATTGATTCACAATCTTTCTTGGATGGACTGATTGTTACTGTGCATGACCAGTTGGTCCCTTATTAGATCATCATGGATCTCACCAAATTTGCAGTCAATTGCCAGTTTATTTAAATCGGCAACAAAATCATCCACGTACTCCCCCTTTTCTTGTTTCTGTTGAAAAAATGTGTATCTAACAATACCAATGCATACTTTAGGTGCAAAGTATCTATCAAGATCCTCCATTGCAGCTCCAAAAACACATATGTCACCACTCGCAGAACACCTTGGCATTTTATTATATGTCTTTAGTCCAATTGGACCTAACAAATGCAGTAAAATTCTCTTCTTCTGTTCCGCAGTCATTTTATTTTCCTCATCAATTGCACTAATGTAGTTGATAAAATAGTCCTTCCATTCCACCCACTTGATGGTTGGCGCATTTCCCGCAAACCAAAACGCCTGTGGCGGAATAATAGTAAAGGTAGGTTGTGCCATACTGTATTGCCCCCAGCGTTTCACTGCTTGTACCAGTTGGACTTCTTAAAATTCTCTCCTTCTTTCCTTTTTTTAATTTTTTTTTTTAAACAGTCAATACTGCCCAGCGTGCCATTAACCTTTATACTTGTTGTCTTCTTCTTCTTTAAAAAATAATAATCAATAATTCAGTTCCAACCTGGACCTGTTTCCAGGCACAATGTAAAAATTGAGGAAACCAAAAACAAACAATACGAGCGATACGTGTTATCCGGAGCACGTCAGCGCTGTTGGTTGCTACATAATTCTTGGAAAAGAGCATCCTTGTTGCCAGGCTGGCGTCCACAGCTTAGTGCGTCACGTTACTATGGCAACCAACACCTAAGCGTATGCCGCTGCTGTGCGTAACACAGCTAACACAACAGCTTCCACTTGCGCGTCTTCCCTATAACAGAGCGCGCGTGCAGCTTAACGCTTGCATGAAGAAAAAGAAGGGAAAAAACAAAATTGTGCCCCTATTCCTCACCAACCACCGACAATTAGTATTGTCGTCTAAAAGATATGCATCATCTAGATGATATGTGTCATCCTTCTCCTCACGCTCGTCCAGCACTTTCAGAATGAAGAGATGGAATTGAGTGAGACCGCCAAACCTTCGTCGCCAAATTGAAGTGGCCACGCTACGACTACACCAATAAGGATGCAGATGGTAGTATTTCGCTCTTCTTTATTTAGGATACAAGCTAACAGGAAACAGGTCCAACGATGACCACAGCGCGGTCCAACTGACATGAATATGTTCCATGCGTCACGGACATAATAGAATCTACCCATCTCATAATGCCTCAACACTCTACATCTACCTAAGCACAGACAACAACTGGCTAGTGCACAGGAAAAGCTGATTAGACCAGAATGCCTGTAGTTCATACTCCATGCTAACACTGTCTCAAACTTAGCTCCACTGCAAGGCGCTGGGCATAAGCTGCTACCAGCAACCCATTTCCAGGTCAGCAAAGTGATGCAGTGTCAGCCAACATCAGACAAGAGGGCGGTAAGAAGCATCATGGGAGAATACAGGTGATACAGCGAAATGGACAAATCCGACTACAGTTCCTAGAGGGATCCGCAAGTAACCAAAATAAGGGGCTATAACCTTGTCTGCAAATAGTGGAGAACTAGACTATGGAGGTTAAGAGCAAGATCTAGAATGCGGACCATATGTTTACTCACTTCCGGGTTAAGCCCACCTCTTCCAGGACAGTGTAGGCAGTGTGAGTATTTAACCTCAACGTTAGCTGCCTGGTAATCAAATCAGTTGTAGAGCTTCCTGATTCAATTAGTCCATCATCATTATGGCTTCTAGCACTTCCCTTGATTATCTCCTCTTCTCAGTTCCCTTGTACTTAGCATTGTTAGGTAGTTATTCCCTTGTGCTTGTTCTTGTTCCTTACCTCATACAGTTTCAAGCTCTGCTGGCATCCTAGAGTTCCGCCACAGAGTTTGGTTAAAAAATGCACATTTTTTACCATAGCTACTGACTTCTTGTTTTTACTTGGCTATGCTATTCGTGTATATATCTGCCTCTCTCACACAAAAGACTCATCTCCATTACTGAACCTGGCAACTCTATAATAAATTCAAGAAGCAGACATTTGTACTTTTTTTCTCTCTCTGTCTCTCTCCTCCCCCTTTTTCACTCACCAACTCCGTTTCACGTGTGTATAAGTTACCTATCAATAGGGAGGAAGTGGAAGGAGATGGGGTTCACATCGGATTCACATCGGAGCCCGGGTAATCACTCCAGCATGCCAGGTAATGCGTACCGATACAGTTGGGGAAAGGTCTGCTTTATAAAAACCGTAAGCAAATAAAATATGTGACACTCGCTACAAACACTAAATTCAGAGATGGTCTGGGAATTAGAGGGAGTGGATGGTACACTGGGGCTTCTGACATGCTGGGCGGGCTGACGCAAAGTTATTCAATTGTGAGGCCACTCTTTCCAGTCCCATGGGTCTTTCTCTGTCATGTTGCCCGATAGTCTCCATTCCACAGTCTCGTGGAAAACTTAACATGCTATGTATCCCATCCATCAAGTCTCGGTTAGTGCTATTTACATACCCTCCCTAGGGAAAGACACCAACGTCATCTTTACTTCACCATCTGGCCTTCCTCTGACCTGTCACAGTGACAAAGATGAATCTTTAATTAGGAAAGGATTTTGGCAAACCTGCTGTCAATTACAAATAACTGAAAATGCTGGATGTGCACATCAAATATTCAAACATGTCAAGCACATTAAGCCTAAGAGACCAATTCAAAAATGTTAAAAGAGGTGGAAGGTCCTTTGACAGCTGAGCACAGGGTGTTCTCTCCAGAACGAGCAGTTTCCTGCTTCCCTAGGTCTGAGCACTCCCAGACACAGATCCACCAACAGTCAAAACATCAAGTGTGTCCATTGATGAACGAATTTCGGGTGCTGTCGCTCTCCGGTGCGTGTGATAGGCCGGGTCCTATCTGTTTCTTGTGAACTGCCAAGATTTTGTTGAAAAGAGAGCAGAAAGATATAAAAAAAAAGTCAAATTGCATCCAGTCCTGAACAGGAAACTGAAATTAACCAAAGGGTAAATTGAAAAAAAGGTATAAGATTTGGGAAGGATGGGCTTAAAATAAACAGCATTAAAGTGACCTAGTTGATTGCCTTTTCTTTATTCCTGAAAAAAGGTTGCCATATATCCAAGCAGTTTTAAGACAACTTGGAACAATGTTAGCAAAAACGTATAGAATTATCGATGGGTAGCTGTCAATGACGTGTTGTTATCCACTTAAAAATTCTTAGTGATATATAGAGATAATGTACTGAGTTGTAGGGCGTTTGTATGCCACAATTTATGAGCAAGTATGTATCTTTAGGTGAAATTTAAGTTGTCTGTAATGGCAGTTGGCTAACAGTTTAAATGTAGAGGAGTAGTGAAAGAGACATGCACAACGTGGCCTCACCTCCTCAGTCTGCCTTAAAAGTACCTTGGGGTATATTTACCATTATCTTATGCAGCACAATGCATCAAGACTGCACTGCTGCACTGCGTTGCAAGAAAGGGAGACAGAAGAAATGCACCATATCTACTAGGATATGGCACATTCCATCCGTCTCCTAGTGCTGGCTCACTTGTGGCAGCATAGCACCAATGCAGGCACCCTTGTGCCATTCTGCAAGGTAATGCAAAGCAGCAAAGTGCACTTTCTTGCGTTACTTTGGAGCAACTATAACACGCTGAGCTACAAGGTGACTGTGTTCACAAGTAAATACCATTTAAGGACTTGTGATGACTTGGTCACCCATGGACAATGGAAACCCTTAGTAAACATGTCCCTAGTGTCCTGCCACACACACTTCTACTGTCTGGTATCTGGTGTCCCTCCGCCACTCACCCAAAAATAAACAAAATGGTATCCTGCCATCTTCCCTCAACTCTTATCCGCCTCTTAGACCAGAATGCATTTTCATGCCAGCAACAGATCTGCATAGATAAACAGGTCACAGAGAAAGTCTTGGTTGGGAATGAATCCCCCATTTTCCTCGGGTTTGGAGACACCCTGGGAGGCGACCCCACTTTTGGTGCGCTGATAGGAGAGCAGAGAAAAGCTAGTGATGTATTACTTCGTTCAAAGGCAAGTAAAGTTCAGGCAATTGCAATATCAAAGGGCCCTAGTATTGTAAGCGTTTCAATCTCACGTCTGATGTTGTTGTCTCTGATGAGGATTTCCCTGGATCGTAAGTCATGTCCAAAGGAAACTGCAGAAAATTCCATCTATTTGATACAAAAACCTGCCTTGTAATTTTCAGATTTCAACAAAAAAGTATTTGAATCTGAAATGGATTACAAGCTTCTAAAACACCGCATATGGAAAGCAATGCACCACTTGCCACTTTGTAAAAGTTATAAAGACATCTTTCACCTTTTGCTATATTCAGGCAATAAAGGTATGAGAATTTTACAGATCTTGTTTAAGGCCCTGGCTCGGAAAAGTACGTTTTTATGACAACAATTAAATGCTCTGTGATTTTCAATACATTTTAAACAGGACGTTTAACTGGTGCACTATGGACCGCATTTACGAAAAAGTCAGGCAGCACAGGTATGTGTGAAATTCTTCTCTGCTGCATCGCGAAAAATATACCTATGATGCGAAGATGAGCCAGCAGTGTCTTGTCTGAAATATTACTCAAGGTACGCACTACAGTACAAATTTCAGTGTAATGACAACCGGCCTATTGTAAGCCGCAAGTTCACAGGGATATCACTCAACATTTCTCTTATCCATGGTTTGTGTCTGGCAGGGGTGTAGCTTCGGGGGTGGGAGTGGTGTTTGGGGTCTTACATCCCCATATCAATTGATTTACAGGTAAATAGTTGGGTTCAAGTGCTAATAGTCGGGTATGGTGAGGTTTCTGTCGAATTTCACCAGGAACTTTTACATATACCCAGACAAAAACACACACACACTCTCTCCCTTTCTCTGTTTTGAAAGTCTTCAAAAATGTTGGTGAGTTTACAAAATACTGGGCCTCATTTACGAGGCCCTTGTGCCACCGGAGTGTCACTTTCAGTGACGCTCCCGTGGCGCTGTCCATTCTCTAAATTTACAAGGTGGTGTTAAGGCACCTTTTGTGGCTTAACACCGCCTTGTAAATATGGGCCGCCCTTTGCAGTTTTCTGTGGCAAAGTAGAGTTCAATGGGTGTTGTTGTGGGCGTACCCACGCAAAACCCATTTCTTTTTGATGCTGCCCCAGATTTACGAGAAATTGTAAACCTGAGGCAGAGCCAATAACTAACATCACCCAAGGGGTGGCATTAGAGTGGCTCAACTAGGAGAAATAATTTTACTTCTCCTCATTGCTTTGTTCTTTCTATGTGTGCTGCATTCTGCAGCACACATAAAGAATCAAATCGCCCTTAAAGATTGTTTATGTGCAGGAAGGTGTGTCTTCTTTCACATAAACAATCACCCCCGCAACACAGCCATTCTTGCACCACGGTGCAAGTGTGGCTGCGTTGGTGCAAGGCATTGTGTCTGGGGGCCAGGGAAGGAAAGACAGGATTGTGTGCACTACGAAGACTTTCCTTTGAAGTTTACCTACTTCAAAGGCAGAAATTAGTATAAGTATTGGACCTCTGAGACCACCACTTTAGAACACCTTTGGACTGAGGACATTCTGCCAGGAAGAAGAGTTGGCTGCTGTAGGTGGGACTGCTACTCTACCTGTTGCTCTGGTGTGCTGGCCTGCTGTTTCTATCCTGGGAGTAAAAGGACTGGACTTTGCTTTCTACATCCGGCTTTTCAAGGTTTTCCCAGGGCTTGAACAGAGTGTGCCAGTTGTTAAGAAGTTTCAGGGACATCAAATACTTCATCTACAAGTGTCTTGGCTCTTCTGATGAGAGTCCTGACTTGCCAAGTGGTGCCAAATTCAAACCCTGAGCCCTTGTAAGTGGGAACTAGTGTCCTGCAGAAGAAAATCCACACATCGGAGTGCCATTGCTGAAAATCGGTGCAGCACCTGCCTTGCCTTGGAAGAATCAATGCAGTGCCTGTGGAATGACGCAGCACCTGTTTCACCGCAGCTCGATCATTGCAGTGTGTCTGGAATTTCCATGCAACGTCCTGGGGTGTCACTTTTTCATCGACCCCCACACTGCAGTAAGGAACCAAAGCTGCTTGACTAAAAACCAACACATCATCTCTCTTGTGAGGAGAGAACCGACACATCACCTCACCTGCCAGTAAGGAACTGATGCATCACCTCCCCTGCCAGTAAGGAACTGACACAATGCCTCTCCTGTGAAGAGAGAATAGAGGCATCACCTCCCCTGCTAGTAAGAAACCAACGCTTAACCTCCCCTGTGCAGTTAGGAACCAGCGCATTGCTTTGCTGTTTCCTCACCTTCCCTGCAGCCCGCATCTTCTTTGTTTTTTTTATGCATTCCAGGTATTGTGTGTTAAAAGGATACAACCATTGATTCCTATGGATTTACACTCATTTTAACCTTTAAAAAGTCATATCTTCACTTGTGTATGTTGGATTATTGGTCTTGTTTTATTCAGATAAACATTGGCTAAATATTGTCTATTTTTCTAAACGGGTGTGGAGTAGTTTTGTGGTGTATTCACTGTGTTACTTTGTGTGTATGTGTGTGTGTGTGTGTGTGTGTACAAATACTTTACACATTGCCTCAGAGATAAGCCTGACTGCTTATGCCAAGCAACCAAAGGGGTGAGCAGGTGTTAGCTTAGCTGTGTGGCTACTTTACCCTGACTAGAGTGAGGGTCCCTATTTGGACAGGATGCAAGCCACTGCCAACTAGAGACTCCCGGCCAGATCTACAAGAAACTGACACAGCACGGTGCTGTGATAAAAATAGCAGTGCTGCACTGCACTAGTGTTTAAATGCAGGGATGCACCGTATTTACATGAATACGGCACATTCCTTCATACCCCCACCTGCGGTGGCGCTAAATTAAGCAGACCACGCCAATGCAGGCATGCTTGCACCATAGTGCAAGGGTGTCTCCATTGAGGGGAGTGATTGTGTATGTGCAGGATGTGTCACTTCCTGCACTTAAGCAATCTACACTGGTAATTTGGCACTTGTAACTTGCAATGGCAGTCTGCATGAGGGTTTGTGGGGCCTCTCAGAGTGGCACAATTGGTACTGCAGCCCTGGGAGGCCCTCTTCAGGACCCAGGCCCTAGGTTCCAGGGGTACCATTTACTAGGGACTTACAAAGGTGGCTGAGGTGCCACACATAGTACATTTCTGGGGAAAGAGATCTGGCCCTGGGGACCTGTTTAGCAGGTGCCCAGGGCACTTGCAGTTCAAAACCATATAAGACTCCAGGAAAAAGGTGTGTGGGGGTACTACCACCAAAACCCAGCTTCCCACACTGTGCCTTTCGAGTCTGTGGCAAAACCGTCCAAAAGAGACACAAAGCTAAGCAAATATGCAGCTCAGCAGCATGATACACATGCGGCTACACCTACAGTTGTCTTGCCAAATTATGCATATCCAGATATTATTGAGCTCTTATGCACATTTGCTCCTGTGCACTGCAGTTTCACTCCCACCTCTAGCTGTTGAAAATCCTAACCCTTTCCATCAAGTTGTGGTTTAGAAGCAATATGTACAAGTCCCCTAGTCTGTTAGCCCCTCATGTACCTTCCCTTATCAGTTAAGAAACGGGCTGAAATCATACTTCACAATCTTCTTTGGGGTAGCTAAAATTGCCATTTAGAGACAATGACATTTTGCCTACCCTCAGCCTACCCTCTGATGTCAGTCACTCTGTCCTTTTACTAACCAACATATCTGGGACAACTGCAAGTGAGCAACTGTCCTGCTTACACATAAAGTGGTCCACTGGCTGTCTAAATACCAGCATTTTATTGTTAGCTACTCAGAGCAGATTGCAAAAGTAAGAAGGTAGCCTCGATCTGCTACTCTGCGATATGCTATGGGTATGATTGCATTATAGTGAACTTAGAGACCCTGCTTCTCTTTAGTAACCACCTGCTAAGGGCTCATATCCTGCAGTAGTCGAACAGTTCTACCAACATTCTATCACTGGGGTGTTTTTATCGGCCACTCGCACCCCCACATACAATCATTTGTCCTCTGGCTCGGGATTTTGGTACCGAATCTATGTAATCCCTTGGACGGCCTTGATCAACGGGACTGACATAGCACCCCTCTACTTAACTTACTGAAAACAATTATGTTTTCAATGCCCAGTCTGTCTCTGTTGATTCTACCACCTTTGCCTTCAAGTGTAGGTTAAAACTAGAAAATTGCAACATTACAGGAATCAATTCCAAGATTGACCAAGCTGACTGGTCTTCCTTTGTGAACTGCTTTGATTTTATTTTGTTTCACAGGACCTTGCTACTATTGATCTGTATTTTGATGGCTATGAATATTATTCTAAACGTATTGCTCCTTCAGGATCTGGAAGGGCAAAGGGGTGGGTGGGCTGTCTACATGGACAAGTTAACTCTCTGTGCTCAAATCACTGAAATGTTTGTAGGTCAAAGACGAATTCAAATGTTTTCTGTCACAGTTAATAATTTTGGGTTCTGTCTGGTTGATTGTTTGAACAATGGTTTTTCTAGTCATGGTAATAGTAACTTAACAGAATTATTTGATGTGGTGGATTATGTTAGTGTAAGACTCACAACCTAATAGAGCATGCACACCTTGGTTTTTTGAGGTGATTTTAATGCAAAATTATCTGTAAACACAATGGCCTGTAGTGATAGTAATGGGTGGGCCAACAAGGACATTGTGCTTTTATATAAAGATACTCTCGGCACTCAGTTCTCTTAGCTTATTGTCGAATGGGACCTTGTCGATGCCCTGGAAACCGACGCTGTTATGGCCAACTCTTCTTAAAAATTTTTGGCCACGGTTGTTGTTCAACAATTGATTGCATTTTCAGTTCTAGAAACCTGTTTTGTCATTCCTTTAGAGTGCTGGTCATTGACAACAATTTTGACAGTCACAATTCCTCCCTTTTGCTCTGCCAATTTTTATTGGTCACCAAAATCCCAAGATCATGCACCGCCAGGTACAGTGGCCTATGTCTGGCTTGAAAACTCCCAGGTTCTATTGCTGCTTAAGTACCATTGTGAGCAACAACAACAATTATTTTTATATTTCAAACGACATATGTAGTAAGACGGTTGTAAAGAACTTTGTTAAGTCAAATTGCTCAATCAAGAATTCATTGCCCCAACCAAGGTATGACATCAGAGACAGCTCCCTCAGATGGCCTAATGTTTCCTGTTCTTAAGCTAATCGCCAGTTGCATGCTGCCCTCACTAAAAAGCATTGTAATAGGGTTGAAATAGTACAATGCAGTGCCCTTAATAAAACTGCTCTTAAAAGAGGGTAAGTGGGAATCAAAATAAATCACTGGGGCGATCTTATAGTAGCCTGTAGCTGAAAAGACATGGGGTGACTCCTCCATTAGAGCACTACTAACTAAAATGCCCTGAGAGATGAAAAATAAAATGTTAATAAATTAAATTTATTACCATTTTATGTTTCATCAACCCAGCCCGAACTGAGTGTCAGGATAGGCCAGGGCCTGCTTAGTGACAGCAGCAGGGAGGAATGGTTTGCTGCCTGTGCACTTAAGTTTACATTGTGCATGTCTCTTTGTCCGGCTGTCTTGTGACTTCTTAGCTGTCTTAGACAGCTCGGTTGAAAGCTAGCACAGGCCTTCAGTGCAATTGAGAGTGCTGAGAGACACCAATTCCTTCAACCCTGGCGCTTCTCTCATGCTGCTTAACAGCCTGAAAGCAGCACCAGGATTGGTTGAGGGAGTTGACTGGGGCATGTGCTGGAGCCTAGTCAAAAGAAGATGCTAAGGACACACAGGCAGTCTAATGTGACTCCAGCTCTCTAATGGTCCCCATCAGCTTAACATTTCATTACCAGGAGGTTGGCCTTGCTCTTTCTCTTAATCCTTTTGGCAAAGCCCCTGACTTGGATGAAGAACCTATGTCCCTACATAATGGTAACCTAGATCTCTGGGCCCACTTACTCATGAATGTCTTAATTTGTGCCTGCAACTCTGGTTTAAGAATTATTGTTCCCTCTTTATTATTATTTCCATTTTTAATAACGGCAAAAGATTTGATCCGTGTTGCTATAGGCCTATTTCTTTGATAGAATGAATGGTAAAGGTTTAGCATAATTTTGGATTGGTCTAAGTACAATAGCATATTGTGTGGAAACCAGTATGGATTCAAGGAAAACCTAGGAACAGTTGAACAGTGCCTCAATCAGCATATTATCATTGGCAAGTACACTTCTGCCAGAGGTTGTTCACTGTACCTGGCCTTCATGGACCTATAGAGGGCATTTGATCGAGTTGACTGTTCGAAGTTCTGGAAGATTTGGCTGTTTTGGGGGTTTACCCACCCATTGTGAATTTTCTGCTCATTTTACACTCTAATCTAACTGCTAACATCAGGTATGGGAGCAGTGATAAACTATCAGGCCATAATATTACTAATAATAATAAACCTTTATTTGATTATAAACAGATAATCAAAAATGAATGAACACAATATATAAAAGTTTTAAAACACAAATAATTACATAGTTAACAAATTAACATGTTAAAAAAGAGAAACATACAACATGGTTAGATCATCAGGTTATTAAAAGCTGTTAACATTCCAGAAGCATAAGGGATTTTTTTTTAAAGCGCCAATTGAAGACCATACGACAGGCTCATCAAATTAAAATGCTGTTCTGGAGCAGCGAAGTCCAAAGATCTTTAGCAGTGGCACAAGGTATCTTCTCCTGAATGGCTCATAACATTTACAGAACAAGCTAAAATGCATAAGCGTTTGTGTGGAAATATTATTGCATGGATAGATCAAAATATGTTTTGAATTGAACTGTTCTAACAGGAAACAAAGACTACACCTTATTGAGCCCATCCTGAACCTAGTCAAAAGAGTCCTTTCCCAAAAATCTTCTGCATTAAGGAGCTACGGCTCAATTCCCGGGAAAGGATTTATTAATCAGATAGCTAATCTAGAGAACTCTTTCTTAACCTAAGGGACCACACCTGTGTTCAGGATAGATGGAGATAGAAACAAATCTGGCCTGCCCAACCTGTCAGACATATTCGTAACATAGCAGAGCAAGGGACTTTTACAACAGAGGTCACAAGACAAACAATAAAATTTACCTCCCTATCAAAATCTGTGAACTCTTTGGTCCAAGCAGAAAACCGCAATAAAAAGGCAGCAAGTGAAAAAAATCCTTGATATAACCAATACCTAATTCTTCATGGAGAACACAATTTTGGGCTCCCGGGCCAACTCCTAGCAGACACTTACAGAATCTATTTTCTTCAAGCTTGAGGCTACTGCAGTCCTGAATTCCCCAAATAAAGGCCTCAAAAGTTAAAATAGGAAGGCACTTAAGTTTATACTTCTCCAACAATGGAGGTTTATTAAAGACTCTAGCAGCCAAGTCAAACACTGCCCCTGCCGAGGAATCAAAGCAGGAGCATCTTTTGGATAGGCTAGGAAGTCAGCTCCCCCTGCAGCCAAAAGTAACTCTCAGATAAGGAAACTCCTTCACTTGACTGATGGAATGGCCCTTGATGGTCAATGCACGGGTAACTCTCCAACTAGCCTTTCTGCAAACCATGTAGTGGGTTTACCCTGAAATCGGTCCCAGGATGCTTCTTTCCAGTCCAGGGAGGACCTAGCCTGGCACTTCAGGCTGGACTATTCCCATGGTGAGCTGGGTCGAAACCGGGGTAGCATGGTGAGCAAAAGAAGGATGGAACAAGTGATGATTTCTGGAATGTATATACTGAAGCACTGGCTCGCACGAGTAAACAGTATTCAGATGAACCTTCAGTCATGTTGGAAAGACATAGGGGGTCATCACAACCCTGGCGGACGGAGTTAAAGTGGCGTTAAGACCGCAAACAGGCTGGCGAAAAAAAAAAGGGAATTATGACCGTGTCGGAAACAGCCAACAAAGACAGCCACTTTAACACTCCGACCGCCACGGCGGTCACCGCCAACAGACAGGCGGAAGACAAAGTACCGCCCACAGTATTACAACAGGCCAATCCGCCACCTTTTCCGGGGTGGATTCACCGTGGATAAAAACACGGCGGAAACAGACATTTCAAAGGGAAAACGCTCAGCTCAAACATACCACGAGGAAGGAGGACACCATGGAGCCGGAACTCCAAATACTCCCTGCGATAGTGTTCCTGCTCCTCTACGAACATCAGCAATGGCGGCGCAGAAGACAACGGTGAGTACTGCACCTACGACATAGGGGAGGGGGGAGGCAAAAGTCAGGGACACACACACGCAACACCCTCACCCCCACCCCGACCCTCGCACACTACAACACACACACCAATGCATTTCCAAACATCACAGTAACAACCCCCAACCCCCCTGGAAGAATGCTAACACAAAAGGAAATTAGTACAACCATTGTAATGTATCACAATACAGTAAGCTAATATATACAGAAATATACACAAATGCCAAAATATATACATCACGGTCAGTAGTGCAGGTATGCACCATCCAATGTCCGTGGACCACTGGGCCCAAAATGCATGGGCGAGGTCCACACTAAATACCTGTCCAGAAATGGAGAGAACACTGCAGGGACATCAGATAGAAATACAACAGGCACCTCAGGGGGAAGGGAAGGGGGGGGCACCTCAGCCGGATGACAGCACCACTCCAGATCCACAACGGGACTCCATGCCCATTGATGTATCCTGGGGAGTGCAAAGCCACAGTCTCACAAGTCTTTTCAGTGGGTGGTTGGCCCACTGTACCATCCTGGGGAGTTCAAAGCCACAGTCTCACAAGTCCCTACAGTGGGTGGGTTTCCCACTGGACCATCCTGGGGAGTGCAAAGCCACAGTCTCACAAGTCTTTTCAGTGGGTGGTTTGCCCATTGTACCATCCTGAGGAGTGCAAAGCCACAGTCTCACAAGTCTTTTCAGTGGGTGGTTTGCCCACTGTACCATCCTGGGGAGTGCAAAGCCACAGTCTCACAAGTCTTTTCAGTGGGTGGTTTTCCCACTGTACCATCCTGGGGAGCGTAAAGCCACAGTCTCACAAGTCAATAACAGTCTCCACTGGTTCTGGAGGGGGACTGGTGCCCAGAGTGCTTCACTCTTCCCGTGACGGTCCCAGTTCCGTCACTTCCCCTGCTGCACATGGGCTAGCGATGCTTGAGTTGGTGGTCCTTGCCCTGTTCAGCGGTGCTTCCCCTGTTCAGCAGTGCTTGCCCTGTTCAGCGGTGCTTCCCCTGTTCAGCGGTGCTTGCCATGGCGGTCTTTGCCCTGTTCAGCGGTGCTTGCTCTGTTCAGCGGTGCTTGCCATGGCGGTCTTTGCCGTGTTCAGCGGTTCTTGACTTGGCGGTCCTTGCCCTGTTCAGCGGTGATTCCCCTGTTCAGCGGGGCTTGCCATGGCGGTCTTTGCCCTGTTCAGCGGTGCTTGCCCTGTTCAGCGGTGCTTGCCATGGCAGTCTTTGCCCTGTTCAGCGGTGCTTGACTTGGCGGTCTTTGCCCTGTTCAGCGGTGCTTGCCCTGTTCAGCGGTGCTTGCCATGGCGGTCTTTGCCCTGTTCAGCGGTGCTTGCCCTGTTCAGCGGTGCTTGACTTGGCGGTCTTTGCCCTGTTCAGCGGTGCTTGCCCTGTTCAGCGGTGCTTGCCATGGCGGTCTTTGCCCTGTTCAGCGGTGCTTGCCATGGCGGTCTTTGCCCTGTTCAGCGGTGCTTGACTTGGCGGTCTGTGCCCTGTTCAGCGGTGCTTGCCCTGTTCAGCGGTGCTTGCCATGGCAGTCTTTGCCCTGTTCAGCGGTGCTTGACTTGGCGGTCTTTGCCCTGTTCAGCGGTGCTTGCCCTGTTCAGCGGTGCTTGCCATGGCGGTCTTTGCCCTGTTTAGCGGTGCTTGACTTGGCGGTCCTTGCCCTGTTCAGCGGTGCTTCCCCTGTTCAGCGGTGCTTGCCATGGCGGTCTTTGCCCTGTTCAGCGGTGCTTGCCCTGTTCAGCGGTTCTTGACTTGGCAGTCCTTGCCCTGTTCAGCGGTGCTTCCCCTGTTCAGCGGTGCTTGCCATGGCGGTCTTTGCCCTGTTCAGCGGTACTTGCCCTGTTTAGCGGTGCTTGCCATGGTGGTCTTTGCCCTGTTCAGCGGTGCTTGACTTGGCGGTCTTTGCCCTGTTCAGCGGTGCTTGCCCTGTTCAGCGGTGCTTGCCATGGCGGTCTTTGCCCTGTTCAGCGGTGCTTGACTTGGCGGTCTTTGCCCTGTTCAGCGGTGCTTGCCCTGTTCAGCGGTGCTTGCCATGGCGGTCTTTGCCCTGTTCAGCGGTGCTTGACTTGGCGGTCTTTGCCCTGTTCAGCGGTGCTTACCATGGCGGTCTTTGCCCTGTTCAGCGGTGCTTGACTTGGCGGTCCTTGCCCTGTTCAGCGGTGCTTCCCCTGTTCAGCGGTGCTTGCCATGGCGGTCTTTGCCCTGTTCAGCGGTGCTTGCCCTGTTCAGCGGTGCTTGATTTGGCGGTCCTTGCCCTGTTCAGCAGTGCTTCCCCTGTTCAGCGGTGCTTGCCATGGCGGTCTTTGCCGTGTTCAGCGGTGCTTGACTTGGCGGTCCTTGCCCTGTTCAGCGGTGATTCCCCTGTTCAGCGGTGCTTGCCATGGCGGTCTTTGCCCTGTTCAGCGGTGCTTGCCCTGTTCAGCTGTGCTTGCCATGGCGGTCTTTGCCCTGTTCAGCGGTGCTTGACTTGGCAGTCTTTGCCCTGTTCAGCGGTACTTGCCCTGTTTAGCGGTGCTTGCCATGGCGGTCTTTGCCCTGTTCAGCGGTGCTTGACTTGGCGGTCTTTGCCTTGTTCAGCGGTGCTTGCCCTGTTCAGTGGTGCTTGCCAAGGCGGTCTTTGCCCTGTTCAGCGGTGCTTGCCCTGTTCAGCGGTGCTTGCCATGGCAGTTTCTGCCCTGTTCAACGGTGCTTCACTTTGCTGTCTCTGACCTGTGCAGCGGTGTGTGCCATGGCGGTCCCTCATTGCCCAGCGGGGCTGTGGCTGCCGGGGCCCTCCAGGGCATTGACTCTGGCGGTGGTCTCCTGACCAGTGACAATAGTGCCGCCCTCCAGGGCACTGACTCTGGCGGTGGTCTCCTGACCAGTGACCATAGTGCCACCCTCCAGGGCACTGACTCTGGCGGTGGTCTCCTGACCAGTGACGATAGTGCCGCCTGTGCTGCCCTCCAGGGCACTGACTCTGGCGGTGGTCTCCTGACCAGTGACGATTGTGCTGCCCTCCAGGGCACTGACTCTGGCAGTGGTCTCCTGACCAGTGACGAAAGCGCTGGCGGTGGCATCCTGGGCAGCGGGGATGATGGCGGCCTTCTCCACCGTGCTGCTCTTCCCAGACTTTGGCACTTTCATCTGCCCCTTCCCCACCTTGGGAGGAGTCACAGCTGACTCGACCCTTGTGAGCGGCTTTGCCGGCAGGAGTCTTCACCCTCTCCCGTCTGGCACTGTCCAACTTCTGGTGCTTCACAGGGGGGGGACTGGCTGTGCTTTGGCTCCGTGTCACACTGGCTGCCCTGGTGCCCGGTGCACTCCACATACCTCTAACAGGCACCACTGGTACCTGACTTTTCTGGGCTGAGGTGCTCCTACGGGACCTATGAATTGGAGGGGGGGGGGGGGAAGAGGTCAACGTTGCTCAGGAAAAGTTTCTGACGAACACTGGGACGGGTAGCTGGAGGGGGTCTGGGAGTGGAGGAAGAGGAGGTGGTTGTAGGAGGTGTAACTTTAGGTGATTTGGGTGCAGGTGCATGTTCTGGAGGCTGTCGTGAGGTGGATGGATGTTGGGTGTGTGTGTGCCCGCGTTTGTGTACTTTGGGAGGGGGCGTCACAGACACACTCGGAGAGGACACGGGGACGTGTAAATGGTAGTGGGGGTGGTGAGTGCAGGTGAGCGGGGTGTGGTGCTGGGTGTTCTGGTGCGAGTCCTAGTGGCTGTAGTGGTAGTGCATGCAGGTGAGAGTGTAGATGACACTGGGAGGGAGGAGGGAGACGACGACGAGGGGGACACAGTGGAGGCAGTGGATGTTGCTGTGTCTGTATGTGGGTGATGCTTGTGTGAGTGCCTGTGGGATGTGTGGTGCCTATATTTGCCTGAGCTGCCCTTGTGTGTTGACATGTGTGCAGGCTGGTCTGATGTTGTGCTTGGGATAGGCTGAGGTACAGGGGATTGGGTCTGGGTGGAGGAAGTTGGAGGGGGGAGGCTAGACACAGGGACAATGGCTGCCATTAGTGCTGAGGCCAGAGATTGCAGGGTTTGATGATGGGCAGCCTGACCAGAATGAATGCCCTCCAGGAATGCATTAGTGTGTTGCAACTCCCTTTCTACACCCTGGATGGCATTCACAATGGTAGACTGCCCAACAGTGAGTGACCTGAGGAGGTCAATGGCCTCCTCACTGACGGCAGCAGGGGTGACAGGGGCAGGGGCTGAGGTGCCTGGGGCGAAGGTGATGCCCACCCTCCTGGGTGAGCGGGCACGGGCGAAGGCTGAGGGGCTGCTGGGAGGGCGGTGCTGGTAGGGGGGGTAGCGGCTGTACCTGTTGAAGTGGGGGGCACAGATGGTGCTGCCACCACAAGGGAGCTCCCATCGGAGGACGAGTCCGTGTCACTGTTTGCTGATCCGGTGACCGCCGTGAAGCTCCCCTCGCCCTCCGTCCCACTGGTGTACTCAGAGTCCATGGTGTGGCCCTCCATGGCCATGTGGGATGCAGCCCCCTCGTGCTCCGGTTCCACTGTACCTCCGCCTGATGATGCTGATGTACAAAAGAACAGGGAGAGCACAAAAAGGGGGGGGGCGACAGAAGAAAGACAGGTTGAGTGCATGGCTTACTGCTACCGTTGGCGGACAATACAGACACAGCAGCCCCCTGCACTATGCCGCGCTCTTGGCCTCTACAGATGCAGTTCCTGGGATATGGCCTACATGGCTATGGCCGACATCTGCACACATAGATGACACTGGGGCATGAATACCAGTACTTGGCACTCTACAGAGGTGGGGTGGGGTGCCACATGGGCTGCATTACGGAGGGGCCTAGCCTACGGAACTCGCCCTGGCCTAGGGAGACCCACAGCACTCCTCCCCCACCCAGACACCTCCACTGCGCGCAAAGTCAGCAGAATGAGTGTGTACTCACCCCCCTGTGTATGCTGTGATGCCCTCATGCGCCCATCCAACTCAGGGTAGGCCACCGCCAGGATCCGGAACATCAGGGGGGTCATGGTGCGACGGGCACCCCTCCCACGTTGGGAGGCCATCCCCAGCTGAGCCTCCGCCGTCTTCTTGCTCCAGTGGCGAAAGTCCTCCCATCTTTTACGGCAGTGGGTGCTCTGTCTCTGGTGGACCCCCAGGGTCCGGACGTCCTTGGCGATGGCACGCCAAATATCCTTCTTCTGGTGGGCGCTGACCTACATGACATGTACAGGGGAAGAAGAGAAGTCATTAACAACTGCGCCGTCGAAGTGAGTGGCCCACAACCCTGCCCTTGCCATGTGGCACATGCATTCACACTCATTCATGCTCGCTGAACTGTGCCCCCTTCCTTCTTACATCCAGCCCTCTCCACCCAGGCATAGCCCATACAACTTGCACCCTATGTACTCACCTGTTGGTCTGGAGGACCGTAGAGTAGCGTGTACTGGGGAGGACCCCGTCCACGAGCTTCTCCAACTCCTGTGCAGTGAAGGCAGGGGCCCTTTCCCCAGACGCACGTGCCATAGTCTCTTCCAGACCGAGGTCACAGCAGCACTTGCAGTATAGGTCCTCTCCTGTCAAAGATCAGGTATCGAGTGATTGAACAGATAGAAAATGGCGGTCACGTCCGCGGCGGTCACGTCCGCGGCGGTGCGTATCATCACCGCCTGCGCACTTCGTCATTGGCTCCTGGGACCCATAGGGTCCAATGTTAACCAATGCAGCATTGCGCCGCGGTCTACGACTGCCTACCGCGACGGTGTACAGCGCCAGCGCAGTTACCTCACATCCCATTGTCCCACTTTAGAGGTCAGGCAGCCGCCATTTCAGGGGCCCACATGGCTTCATTTTCAACTGCGTCACACATACCGAGGCCTGGACTCAACACACATACAGACAACTCTTTTGGAATTTGTTTTGTGTTCTGTGTAGCTGTGCGTACATACCTCTGAATAGCTTGACTCTGTGGTCGCTGTTGTCCTTCCTAGGCACCGTCAGCTGGGACATGTGAGGAGATGGCGGAATCCTTCGGTGTACCGACCGCTGGTGGACCTGTTGACAATGGAGGAGCGACATTTAATCATCACCTACAGGTTTGACCGTGCCACAATCCAGGAACTGTGTACCCAGTTGGAGCCAGACCTGATGTCACCAATCCGCCATCCCACAGGAATCCCCCCTCAAGTGCAGGTGATATCTGTGCTCCATTTCCTTGCCAGTGGGTCATTTCAAACAACTGTGGCCATGGCATCAGGGATGTCCCAGCCTATGTTTTCCAACGTGTTGTCCAGAGTGTTGTCTGCCCTTCTGAAACACATGAGGAGCTACATCGTTTTCCCTCAGGTCGAGGATTTGCCTACAGTAAAAGGTGATTTCTATGCCCTGGGACATATCCCTAAGATCATAGATGTCATTGATGGGACCCATGTAGCTCTGGTCCCCCCCCACAGGAGTGAACAGGTGTACAGAAACCGGAAGAGTTATCATTCCATGAATATACAGATGGTATGTTTGGCAGACCAGTACATCTCCCAGGTAAATGCTATGTTCCCTGGCTCAGTGCATAACGCCTACATCCTGTGGAATAGCAGCATCCCTTATGTGATGGGTCAACTCCAGAGGCACCGTGTGTGGCTATTAGGGGACTCTGGTTACCCCAACCTGTCATGGCTACTGACCCCAGTGAGGAATCCCAGGACCAGGGCAGAGGAACGCTACAATGAGGCCCATGGGCGGACTAGGAGGGTGATCGAACGCACCTTCGGCCTCCTGAAGGCCAGGTTCAGGTGCCTCCATATGACAGGGGGTTCCCTATTCTACTCACCAAGGAAGGTGTGCCAGATCATCATCGCCTACTCCATGCTTCACAATCTTGCTTTGCGACGCCAGGTGCCTTTTCTGCAGGAGGATGGTCCAGATGACGGTGTTGTGGCAGCTGTGGAGCCTGTGGACAGTGATGAGGAGGAAGCAGAGGAAGAAGACATTGACAACATGGACTCAGTCATACAGCAATATTTCCAGTGAAACACAGGTGAGAACACTTTCTTTACTAATACTTTTACTTTCACACTTCTACCTCTATCCTGTCTGTAAATTTCAAGCAGTATTTGGTAACTGAGTTGTACATTTCCATTATGGTTTCACAGGTGTGGTTACCAACGTGTGTCATCTGCTTGTATCTTTCATGGACTTATGATGTGTGACATAGGTATGTTGACATTACTATTGAGAACGGATTTTGTCATTGTTATAGCTAATACACATTTTCTCAATCACAGACTGACTCCAGATTGTTTTGTGGTTCAAGGGTGTTTATTGCAGTGCAAAATATTGGAGGGGGTGGTAAAATGGTGATGGGTGATGGTGGAGGAATGTCCATGGCAGAGTCCAGTCTATTAGTCTCACAGGTGCACTGCCCATATGGGCATAGGAAGTGGAGCTGGGGCAGTTCCAATATGGACAGGGTTACAAAGTGGGACAGTGGGATGACAATCAGGGTGGTCGCATTTCTTGGCGGGGTCTTGCAATCGTGCTCTGTCCTGTTCCTGGATCTCAGGGACCGCTTGTGGGGTGGTTGTCCGTCTGCAGGGGGTGGGGTGCTGGTGTGGTGGTCCTGTGGCTGGGCGTCCTGTCCACTAGCGCCGGCGGAGGTGGTGGGCAGTTCATCGTCCATGCTAGTGTCAGGGGCCCCTTAGAGTACCACGGTGTCCCTCATGGTGTTATGTATGTCCTTCAGCACCCCTACAATGGTGCCCAGGGCGGAGCTGATGGTTCTGAGTTCCTCCCTGAAGCCCAAATACTGTTCCTCCTGCAGGCGCTGGGTCTCCTGAAACTTGGCCAGGACCGTAGCCATCGTCTCCTGGGAGTGGTGGTATGCTCCCATGATGGAGGAGAGGGCCTTGTGGAGAGAGGGTTCCCTTGGCCTGTCCGCCCCCTGTCGCACAGCAGCCCTCCCAGTTCCCCTGTGTTCCTGTGCCTCCGTCCCCTGGACCGTGTGCCCACTACCACTGCCCCCAGGTCCCTGTTATTGTTGGGGTGGTGGGTTATCCTGGGTTCCCTGTAGTGGTGGACACACAGCTGATTGACGTGTCCCGGGTACGGAGGTATGGGCCCGCTGGGTGGGTGCTGTACTGGTGTTTCCAGAGGGTGGAAGGTCAGTGTTGGGCTGTGCCTGTGCGAGGGGAACCGACTGTCCCGAGCCCCACGATGGTCTGGGCTGGTCATCTGGATCCAGTTGGCCAGAGCTGCTGTCATCACTGTGGGCCTCTTCTGTGGGTGGGGTAGAGAGGTCTGGACCCTCCTGTCTGGTGACGTTAGGTAGTGGTCCTGCAGGGGTATAAAAGCATGATTATTGCATGTGTGTGTGTCATGGTGTGCAATGGGTGGGTGAGCGTGTACCCCAGTGCTAGCATTCCTGTGTGGGGGCTTGTGTGATGATGGTTAGGGGTTGTTATGGGTATGTGCAGTGGGCATGCTTTAGTGATGGGTGTCCATGCTTTGTTGTGTCATACAGGGCTTTGTGTTGGGATGGGTGGTTTGTGTTATTAGTACATTAGTGAGGAGTTGGAGTGATAGGGGATGGGGAGAGGGTGGGGGTATGTGATAGCATGCAGGTAGGGTGGGGGATATGATAGTTAAGATTAGACTTACCAGTGTCCATTCCTCCACCGACTCCTCCGAAGCCCTCAGGATGCATGATGGTCAAGACCTGCTCCTCCCATGTTATTAGTTGTGGGGGAGGAGGTGGGGGTCCGCCGCCAGTCCGCTGAACTGCGATGTTGTGCCTGGAGACCACGGAACGCACCTTCCCCCGTAGGTCGTTCCACCTCTTCCTGATGTCCTCCCAATTTCTTGGGTGTTGTCCCACTGCGTTGACCCTGTCGACTATTCTTCGCCATAGCTCCATCTTCCTAGCTATAGGGGTGTGCTGCACCTGTGATCCAAATAGCTTTGGCTCTACCCGTACGATTTCCTCCACCATGACCCTGAGCTCCTCCTCCGAAAACCTGGGGTGTCTTTGGCGTGCCATGGGGTGGTGTAGGTGATGTGTGGGGTGGTGTATGTGGTGATGAGTGTGGTGATGTGTAGTGGTGTGTGGTGTTTTTCTGCGTGGATGTTGTGTGGGTGATGGTGTTGTGTGCCTCTGTGTGGTGGGGTTGTCTATTGCTGTGCTCACTCTCTGGCCTTTGTCTACAATTTTGGGTCGTAGGGGTTTGTGGGTGATGTGGGTGTGTGTTTTATATTGTGTTGGATGTGTGGGAGTGGTGTTTGTACGTGTATCAGGTGTGTGTAATTCGAATTGTCCAATGTGGCGGTGTTTTGGTGGTGTTTTGGAGATGTGTGTGTATTTTGAGGGCGGCGGTGTGTACCGCCAATGGAATACCGCGGTTGAAAGACCGCCGCGTGGATTCGTGGGTCGTAATAGCATGGGCGTGTTTCTGTTGGCGTGACGGTGGAGGTTTTGTTTTCACCAGTTTATCACTGACCTTTGGTGTGGCGGCCGCGGCAGTATGTTGGCGGTCTTCTGCACGGCGGTAAGTGGCTTTTACCGCCAATGTTGTAATAACCCCCATCATTTCTTTAAAAGGAAGCAATTTGTGATGAGACTGTAGAAGATTATTTGGCTGGGCTGAGAGCACTAGCTGCAAAGTGTGAAATTGGTACCAATTTGGATGGATACTTACATGGCCAATAGATTTTTAATTGTTCTAACAAGAAGATTCAAGAGTGCATTTTGATGTGTAAGAACCCCTCTTTGACTGAGGTGATGGATATAGCAAGAACTATTGAGGGCTGCCTAATTTCTTCCAAAATTTTGATGGAGGATCTCAAAAGTAGTGTACAAATGGGTGCTGTAGGTGATGTGAATATGACAGAGGTATTGGTTGTTTCCAACAGTAATAAAACCAGGAAGGGTTTTGAAAAGAAGTTTATTGGACCATGTTATAGATGTGGCTCAAAATTTCACATGGGTAATAGTGTATCATGCTCAGCCTAGGGGAAGAAATGCAACAATTCTAAGAAGGTTGGGCATTTTTAAGGTGTGTGTCGTTCAGCCAGAAGGAAAGCTAAGGTCAGCCAGTTGAATGTGGATGATGAACGTTTGTGTGACACTCTAAACAATGTTTTGCTGACTGTGGAGGTGGATGTGATAAATACTTTCCATAAGAAATGTAAAGGGCTGATTTGCAAAATTATGACTGGCTCAGTCAATTTGGGGATTATGTCTGATTCAGGCTCACCTACCACTATTTTCTCAGAAGTGATGTTCAGAAAGTTATGGTCAAGAAAGCGTTTGAAAGGAATAGTTGTTCAGAAAGTTATGGTCAAGAAAGCTTTTGAAACGAATGGATGTTAATCCAAACGTTTTTGGTGACTATGACATCATCATGAGTGGGTTTTCTTATAGATGTTTTAAGGGAAGAGAAGTATTTACTAAAACAGTGGTTCCCAACCTTTTGATTTCTGTGGACCCCCACTTTTACAATGATAGAACCCAGGGAGCCCCCACTGAATCATCATGGGAATCCGGGGACCCCTGCCTGAGTCATTACTGGAAGCTGGGGACCTAATTTGTCAATATTTGTTAATATTTTTTAATTTTCTAGGCTCTCAGGGATCCCCTGAGAAGGCTTCGGGGACAACCAGGGGTCCCCAGACCACAGGTTGAGAACCACTGTACTAAAATATATGGGCAGAAAATGGGAGAGAAATAATGGGGTGACAGGATAAAGCAGATCTAGGAATCATATTAAAAACTGGTCATGATGAACCTGTCATGCATGGTGAAGCACCAGTATTGCCTATGCAGAATTCTCCTGCATCTGAGAGTTATGATGCAATTGATAACTTGATTAATAAATATGACAAAGTTTTCAAGGACAGTGTGGGGTTGGTGAAAGGTTTAGAACACAGAATCAAATTGAAAAATAATGCCATTCCTATTACTCAGGAAGCTAGACCTGTACCTCTTTCTGTTAAGAAAGATTTGAAAGATTTGTTAGGTAGACTATGTAACCAGGGCAACATCACACCCATGGAATCTTCTGAGTGTGTTTCTGCCACAGTTATTGCTCCGAAGAAATCAGGAGACATACGTCTGTGTGCCTATCTTAGAGTTTTAAATCGCATCATTTTAGTTGAGTGTCATCCTTTGCCAAGGAGTCATGATATGTTGGCTAATGTAGGCCAAAGTAGGTATTTCTCTCCCATAGTCTTACGGTCAGCATATCACCAAACTCCTTTGGTTAAATAATCTCAACCATTGACCATATTCATTACACCTTTTGGGGCGTAAATGTATTTGCAGATGCCTTTTGGATTGGCATCCACCATGAGTGTCTTTCAAAGGTTTATGAATGAATTATTCAGAGAAGAGTGCAATATTCAAGCTTTTCAGGACGATATCCTCATTCACAATGAGAGTCTTTAGCAGCAATATAAGTGATTACATCTGGTGTTAAGTAATTTAGATAAACATGGAGTTACTGTTAACAAGGAAAAGTGCATATTTCTAATAAGTCAAGTCGATTATCTGGGGCAGTCAAACCTCAAATTTCCCTTGTGAAAGCTATAGCTGACGTGTCAGTGTCAAAACATAAAGATTCGTTCAGGACATTTCTTGTGATCAGTGAGTACTATGGCAGCATTGTGCAGGGGTACACCTTGGTGTTACAGCCGCTAAGAGCTTTGTTAAAGAAGAATAACAGGTTTGTGTGGTCTGATGTGGGACAATAAGCCCCTGCCATTAAACCATTAATGCATGGTGAAAAAAGTGGATAACTGTTGATGCAAGTTTGCTGGGTCTCGGTGCTGTATTGAGTCAGTTTGTGGAAGGGCAGGAATACACTATGGGGGTCATTATTAGTTTGGTGGTACCAAGACCATCAATTGGCAACAGCGGTCACACCGCTGAAGGGCTGGCGGTGAAGACAAATTATGACCATTGTGGTCTTCCCAACAGAAGACAGCTAAACCACCGCCTGTACCGCCAGTGCGGTCATGCCACCACAGACGGCGGTAGCCACCTCAAGGCCAGCAGACATCACTGTTCCCGCTGGACATATTACTAGGCTGCACACTGCCAAGGTTCGCACCGCGGTCATACCACCACGAAAACCCTGCTGGAAACCAACTCTATAGAAGGAGACACTGGCCTTCTGGAAGACATACCTGTCTGGAGCCTGTCTGGAGCCGTCATGGAACCTGAACTGCACGTCCTCCCTCTGCTCCTGCTCACACAACAACTCTGGAATCAGCGAAGGCGATGACGACAACAACCGTGAATACACACACCTACCAGACACTGTAGGGAAAAGCCAAAGTACACATACACACACAACATTCACATCCGGGATGGCAGGCGACAGCGATCACACACATAACCACACACCCATACACACACACACACACACACACACGCACACACACACACACGCACACACACATAGACACACTCATACTACATACACCACGGACAACACACACGTAGAATACACACACCAACCCGCAGACACACAGTACCGGTACAGTCCAACACAACAATACACAACACCACCGAGTCACACAACAACACCACACCAGCAACAACACAAAAGCTTCGGCACGCTAACACATTACACACCTCCACAAGACACTACGGGGTCATTCTGTCTCCCGCCGGCCGCGGTATCCGCGGGGCCGGCGGGAGCTGCCAGAATACCGCTGCCCGGTCACAAGACCGCCGCGGGTATTCTGGGTTTCCCGCTGGGCTGGAGGGCGACCGCCAGGAGGCCGCCCGCCAGCCCAGCGGGAAACACCCTTCCACAAGGATGCCGGCTCCGAATGGCAGACACTGAAAATCTTGGTGGGGCCCTGTTACGGGGGCACTGCAGGGGCCCCCAGGGGCCCCACAACACCCCATACCGCCATCATGTTCCTGGCGGCCAAAACCGCCAGGAACAGGATGGCGGTATGGGGGTCGGAATCCTGCGCCGCCATGGAGGATTCCCCAGGGCAGCGGAAAACCGGCGGTACACCGCCGGTTTTCCGTTTCTGACCGTGGCTGTACCGCCGCGGTCAGAATGCCCTTGGGAGCACCGCCAGCCTGTTGGCAGTGCTCCTGCGGTCCCCGGCCCTGGTGGTCCATGACCACCAGGGTCGGAATGACCGCCTACATGTATAAACAACACGTAACAACACCTGACAACCAATATACCCAGTCACACAGCTATACAACGAGGCATACGCCATACCATGCTAACACAATACACAACGCTTCTGACATACCCATCACCACACACACACACACACACACAACAACCACACAAGGGCACACAACACCACCATTATACAAGTCAACATAAACAATACACAGATTATCAAACTACATGCATGTTACAAACACAAACATATCCTACACACAACACACAGCCATCTCAGTGGGACACTTGGCAGGGCCACACCCACACATGCTGCCCAGACACTACAACTAGCACAACCAACACACACACACACATGCCACTCACACACAAATCAAAGCAGGCAGGAACAAAACATCCAAGTCTAAAGAAAGGCAGGACAAGTATGTTACCATCGAACCAACAACTGGTTGGTCCAGATATAATAAATATAAATATATGGCAATAATAAATAACTATTTACAACGAGAAAGCCATTGGCCAGTCCAAAGCACAAAGTACACAAGGCACAAATAGCACTTCTGTGTTCCCCTACATGAATCCTGACTGCTAGATGACCTCCACAGGGTAGGGGCATCAAAGGGGGCAGGCAGGAGCATGGTCACTAGAAGGGGGGCAGGGGAGAACTTGGAGGTGGAAGGACTGGACTTGGGGAGGGACACAGTCCGTTTGGGTGTATCACGGGGTGGGAAAGGAGTAGGGAAAAAGGAAACCTCCGAGACGAACACCTTCTTAGACACACGGGGGCGGCCACTGCAAAAAGGTTCGGGGTGGAGGAAGAGGGAGTTGTTGTAGGAGGAGTCTTGCTGGATGTCTTGAGTGCATGTGCGTGCGAGGAATGCTTGTGGGTGTTGGGTGTCTGTTGGGTGGGTGAGTATGAGCATTTATATGTCTTGGGAGGAGGGAGGAGGAGGTGCTGGGAGATACCATGCTGTATGGGTTACTGTTGGGGTGGTGTCTGCAGGTATGGAAGATGTGCTGGTCTTGAGCTTGCAGTCACTTGATGGCATTCACAATGGTCAACTGAGCTTCATGAGGTCAATAGCATCCTCAATGAGGGCAGCAGAGCTGACTGGGGCAGGGGCAGAAGTGCCTGTGGCGAAGGAGACACCCACCCTCTTGGGTGAGCTGGCACGTGCAACTGGGTGGGGAGCTAGAGGGTGGGCAGTGGTAGTAAGGGAGGTGGCGGACTGAGATGGTGCTGGGGTGGCCCAGAAGGGTCCACCTCCACCAGGGGCTTGTTCATTGGAGGAGGATTCCAAAGATGATGTGGAGGATCCGGTCTCCCTGTGGCACTCAACTTGCCCTCCGTGCCACTGGGTCCCTAGCTGTCACTGATAGCAGCACTTTGAGCCCTGTGGCCTGCAGCATCCCGAGCCTGTGCCCCTTCTCCTTCGCCTGCAGATTCTGATGCACATAAATAGAGAAAGAAAGGGAGGGAGAGAGAGAGAGATAGGGCAAGAAGGGTTAACATATACCTCACATGCACACATGTAAACATGCACATCTGTGAGAGTTTATATCCTGGCTAGGCTATCTCAGGAGCCAATACACATTTCTTACATCATGTCACAACATGTCACTACAACCCACCCCTGTATGCCAACCCTCACACCTATATCTGAATCCAAGTAGGTCAGCACGACTGAAGTCCTCTATGTGATCACCACAAAAGCCATGTTTGCATGCATATCATGCCCTGGATGAAGTACAAATGACTCCCTGATTTCACATCATACTTCTACATACCCCTATCACCCATTGGAAGTGCAGCTGACTGAACAAATGACATCAGGCCTGTACAGTTACATCAGCTGATCAGTCCATGTCCATTCTAAAATATCCATGAAAAGGAAGACTACTCCACTCACACACCACACATCTTCTGCCTGTCACATTACATGGCTGATCTAACACTCTGGACAGCAATGCCAATATAGTTATCATTACTGATTTAGCCTCTACAAGTTAGATAGCCATACAGTTGACATCTGATGTGTACAATACAAGTCTGGGGTATAGGCATGTGATTAGTCTGACCCAATCACAGAGGAAGATCTGCAGGCAGCAAACACATATATATCACAATTAATCAAACATCTAAGTGCCTCTACAATGGCCCATATTGCTCTTATTAGCTATCCATACTCAATCACTGAGTGCAGTGTCACAACTGATCAACTTCAGGAACACACGTATGACATCATGGCCCACATATAATACCACCACACGTGCAGTTTGACCAGTAGGACTTCACAACATGATAACACCACCCTCACACACACATCATTCCAGGTTTGTGAATACCTGTACCTAAGTCCAGACAACACACATCTCAGACAGTACATACATGTAAGCATTATGCACACACCACTGCCTTTGCACTGACAACACATCCCACTACTATATAGGGCAGACTCAGGAGAGAAAATACAACATTTGTTTTACATCAACATCTCATAAGTCTTGCAATACCCTATCCTGTCCTGATCTGCCACTTCAGCTAGGCCAAGGGTACCAGACATTGTCCCACTCTATCAGATGTGCCCCCAAGTAACCATTGAGACATGATGTAGGAAGTAACTAAGCTATGTTGCACTGTAATTGGCAGGTCATTATCATACATGGCACATACATTACATATTGATAATAACGAGGTCTGCCTAGGCACTTACCACCTCTAGTACTATCCCATTGGGTTCAAGGTTTCATTCCCACAAGTCTAGCACTTAGAAATGTATAATGATTGCATTCAGACCAAATCAAACGTACATGTAAAGGTATCCTACTTTAGCAACCTTCACATACCCCATACCTAGCAGATGACCAATATGTGGGTATGCAACTATCAGTTCATTAGTCCAGTCCTATACAGGTCACATCTGTGGCAGAAATGTAATGGCTGCCTTACCTGGAGTCAATACTATTACCAGTACTTGATGTATATAGTGATAAAACGAGTGTCACACAGTTGTCTATACAGGTTTGCTATACAGATGGGATTGGACTGACACCTTAGAGCCAAAAATGCTCAAATGCAGATGGATGGAGCAGGTCATTCTCAATGGGTAGGGTGATACACAAGCTCACATTCATAGTAAAGGCAGGGTGGAGTCACACATGTGCCAATGTCATGAGAGAATCTTTACAAACCAGACATGGAGATGTACATTCACTGACAGCAAACCATCAAAACACATCTACAACTTAGACTCAGGCCAGGTGGTTACTACCCATTCCCACTAGTCTACATACATGTTGCATTGACCACATTGCCACATAAGCTACAGTAAGGCACCTAATCCCATACGACCTGAGACAAGTCTGAATATGAAGTCAGTATTCACCCCCTTGTGGCTGCTGTGCTGCCCCCAAACACCCGCCCACATCAGAGTAGGGCATTGCCAAATGCTGGCTATTAGGGGGGTCAGGGTCTGACGCCCACCCCCCCTCATTGAGAGGGAGGGCCCAGCTGAGGCTCTGTGATCTTCCGGGCCCAGCGTCTCAGGTCCTCCCACCGCTTGCGACAATGGGTGCTCCGCCAGCTGTGGATCCTAAGGGTCCACAGTTGCTTGGCGATGGTACACCAGATCCCTTTCTTCTGATGGGCGTTTACCTGCATGGATGGCACAGACAAAAGGAGAAAGTCATGTACACTGACATCATACTAACAGGAGTGGCCTATACACATCTTACTCACCAAGTGAGTTGCACAGATACCCATCCTCTCTGCTCACATACCTTCACTTTATGCCCTCTGCATGCATATACTTCCTCACCAGTACACTTACCCCATTCACCATCACACGCACCCCTTTCACACATGGCTATGGCGTTGAACTCACCTGCTCCTCTGGTGGCCCACATAGCTGTCCCTGCAAGGGTAGGACCCCTTCCACAAGCTTTGCGAGGTCTTCTGGGGTGAAGGGTGGGGCCTTCTCGCCTGCAGGACGTGGTATCATGCCTTCCAGAGACAGTACACAGCAGCTCAGGTCATGGAGGTCTTGCTAGCAGAAGTGTCAGGAGTCAAGTGAGCAACGTTGTAGAAAATGGCGGTCACGGTTGCCACGTACAGGACCGTCACCACTTGCAGTCATCGCCATTGGCCCCAGTCCACCAGTCATCAATGTTAACCAATGACAAGTTGCACGGCGGTTGCAACAGCCTACCGCCATGATGACATACGCCAGTGGACTTATGTCACTTCCAACTGTCCAGTGCAGAAGGGCAAGCGGTTGACATTTTGTGCACATATCATGCATTGATGTGCCAATATAAGTGTGCCATACACATATTCGCATAAATGGTATAGTAAGTCTATGTTGTGCCATCATGGTAGTGCAAAGACATGTGGCATGCATGACACAGTGACGTGATGTGACAGTATATCTGATAATAGGCATGTTTAGATACTCGGAGGCACATGGGCGTGGCTCTATATTGGACAGCTCAGTCTGCCACGTATGATACATTACACATGTGATATGTGTCCTATACAACTTACAGGTTCAGCTGTGTGCTGCAAGGATGATGTCCAAAGCAATTCAGCATGCCCATAATAGAATGTGTCAGCAGTGCTATGCATGTCCTATAGTGTTAGGTGTGTGCTATTTTGACATGTTCTGCTGACATCTGTCTAGTGCATTTCTCAAAGTACATTTTCTCCTCTCTACCTAGATATCATGCTGTGAGGAGATTGAGACAACCAGCAGTGTACTGTCCACAAGTTGACCTTGGAACCATCGAGGACAGGCATATCATCCAGACCTATCGTCTGAATAGTCAGACCATCATGGATCTATGTACATAGTTGGAGCTTGATCTCTTACCAGCCATTAGCAATCACCATTACATCCCTCCCACAGTACAAGTCTCCTCAATGCTACACTTTCTTGCCACGGGCTCCTTTCAGAATACAGTGGGCTTGATAGCTGGGATGTCACAGCCAATGTTCAGTCTTTGTTCGAAGGATGTACTGTGTGCATTGTTGAAACACCTGGACATCTACATCAGGTTCCCCCAATGTGCGGACTTGGCCTATGTGAAGGTAGACTTTTATGATATGGGACACATCTGTCATGTGATAGGAGCCCTTGATGGCACCCAATTAGCCCTGGTCCCTCACAGTGCCAATAAACAGGTGCATAGTAAAAGGAAGAACTACTGCTCCATAAATGTTCAGGTGGTGTGCTTCGCAGACCAGTACATCTCACAGGTCACAGCCAAGTTTCCTGGATCTGTGCATGACTCTTACATTTTGTGGAACAGCAATGTCCCACACATGACTCCTTGGTATCTATGCATATGAAGGTGTTTCATTATTATGGCACCTGTCATCACATTCTTCCCTGTTGCTGTACCTCTATTTTCAATGGCCTACATTTTTTAACACGGGTGACTCTGGCTGTCCTAACCTTCCCTGGCTGTTGACACCAGTGAGGTACCCTGCCACAGATGGGGAACTCCGTTTCTATGAGGCCCACAGGAGGCCCAGACATGTAATCGAAAGAACATTTGGCCTCCTGAAGGCCCGATTCAGGTACCTGGACCTATCTGGAGGTGCCCTCCTCTACTCGCCCCAAAAGGTATGCCAGATAATAGTAGCCTGCTGCATGCTCCACAATCTAGCCTTTAGATGTCAGATACCATTGCTAGCCGGTGAGGGTGAGGCAGCTAGACCAGTGGCTGATAATGGTGACATCTCCAGTGATGAGGAGGCAGAGGAGGAAGATGCAGCTGACTCTAGGACTGAGCTCATCATTCAGTACCGCCAGTGACATACAGGTATGATGAGTGTGGGTTTGCAAGTGCTGTATATCCACATGAATTGCTGACAATAGTCCTCCTGAGTTGACTCATCAGTGGGGGTGTAATGTGGTCCTATCCCTATGTGTGTGTTGGGGGAGCTGACTGACTAAATGTAAGGTGCACAGTAAAAGTGTCTCAACTCTAACAAGTGTACTCACTGCAATTTCCTACATTCACATTTCAACTGTACAGACCACTATTGAGCTAAGTTTGCCGCATTCACCTGTTGTATTTCATTCCACCCACTGACTGTGGCATTGAAATATGTGCTTCTGCTACCTATGGTTTGAGGCATTCATAGTCATTAGTCATTGCTAAATGATTTGAGAATTGAGGGTTGTACATGAAAGATGGGAGCTAAAGTGATTTGTGATGAATACTCCGTGACTGGTGATGTACAGGTAATCTCTGGGGGCCCTTGTTTAGGATGTATTCTACACCGGGTACAACGTCTATGAGCTGCATATGTGCTTTATGTGGTTCCATCCCTTCCATCCTCATGGTACTGTCTCTCTCTTTTTGCAGGTTTGAATACTGACAATACTCTTGTATGGCCCTTAAGTTTTGACTCTCTAACATCTGTCCTGGCTCATATCTGTTGTACTGTGTCTCCTGCTGAGGATGCCTCCCTCTGCCATCCACTGCACTGCCTGTTGGATGTATGAGGCCATAACCAGATCACATTTTGAAATCACGACATTTGTTGATGTCTTAATGAAGACACATATACAGTGGCTGTGTTCAGTTGGTGTTTATTGTGCATATAATGAAAGTGTGACTACAAAATTATGGTTTATACATTGTCCAACAGGTGATGAGTGAGGTCATGGTAGATGGAATCATCAGAGTAGGTGGTACAGCTGTTGGTTGCACAGGTCCACTGTCCATGTGCCAATGGGAAGATGAAGTTATGTCATTGAACAGTCAAAAGGATGTCTCAGTGGCACACAAGGGAGCCAAATCAGGTGAGGTTCACTTCCTGGCAGTGGGTTGAATCTTGACATCTGCTCCAGCCGGATGTCTGGATGGATGTCCACTTTTGCAAGGCGGTTCTTCAGCTGCAGAGGGATGGGTGTCTGAGGGCTGTGGTTCCTCCAGCAGGTCCTCCATTCCACTAACGTCCCCTGATGTGGATGGTTCAGATGTTAGGCAGTTAGCGGAAGGGGCCTGCTGGTAGGTGGTGGAAGCATGCAGGGTGGTGTTGGTATCCCTCAGCACCCCTGCAATGGAGGCCATGGTGGCACTGTGTACCTGTCACTGCTCAGGGGTCGACTCAGGTCCCTGTACTTTAGGGCACACAATAGTTTGAACAGTCCCTGGGATACAAGTTTGGGGACAAAAGATTGGCTGTGATGTAGAAGCCACAGGGTGGGGGGATTGATGTTGGCAGGGTGAGGCAGGGAGTTGTAGACTGACCAGGTGTCCCAGATGGACCAGGTAGGTTGTCAGTGTCCAGACATCCAGGCGTATTGTCCTCACTAGGGCCTTTATCCTGTGGTGTGCTGGCACTCTCTGGTATCCTCTCCATGGTGGCACTGGCATGGGTACCTGTGGATGGAGTGTGAGAGGGAGTTAAATATTGAAGGTGTGTTTGGTTATCTCTTTATCATATGCATACAGTGACTTGACATGATTCAAAGCAATGACAATGACAGTTGATGCTCAGCATACCATTGGTGTTAGTTAAGGGCCTGTGGCATGTGTACCATACTCCATTTAGGTTGGTGTCATTCAGGTTTAGTAACTTTTGCTCTGTGGATGGGTTCTGGTACCGTCTCATAGTTCACATGTTTATTCTGCACAGTTAGCTTGTGATCATTCAGGCTCGCTAGTTGTGAGAGGAAATGGCTGGACATTTCAGCATGGTGTCCCAGTGGGAGAAGGGTACGTGAGTATGCAAGATTAATTGTCCTTTTTGTCTGTGCATGTTATGCATGTGCATGGAGTCTGCTGTCTTACATTCCATAACATGGTGGGTCAATTTCTGGGTTGTGGATCCTGATTAGTGGCCATTTGGATTAGTCACAGTGCTCTAGCTGTGTTTAGCCTTGTTTGGCACTGTGTTGTGCCATTTCATTGCTGTCATTGCCATGTAGTGGTCCTCAGTCGTAGTACCTAGTTGGTATAGCTAGTACAATAGTCATACATGCAAGGAATGTGATGTGATGTGCACATTCCAGTTATTCCCGTAGATGGGCTAGTGCATTGTGGAAGTCGTAGCCAATGCTATCCGTGCCTTTGCCAAGGGCTGTGTGGACATTTGGGATGGGTGGAGGTGTGGCATGCAGTAGAAGGGCATTAGGTGGATAGGTGGGAGGCGTAGTGAGTCATACAGTAAACTGGGGAGTATTTGGGTGGTGAGGAAGCATGCAGGACACAACAACTGTGTGACATGGAAGTTGTGGCTACTTACCAGAGTTCAGTCCCCCAGGTATTCCAGTCAGGCCCTCAGGATGCACAATGTCCAATACCTTCTCCTACAAAGATGTGAACTTTGGGAGAGGAGGTGTGGTTCCAACACCAGTCTTGTGCATGGCAATCTGGTGTTGTGATGTCATGGAATGCACCTTCCCCCTAAGGTCGTTCTACTTCTCCCTGATATCCTCCCTTGTGCCTGGATGGTTGCCTACTGAGTTGACCCTGTCAACTATTCTCTGCCACAAGTCCATTTTTCTGGCTATCAAGGTTTGTTGGACCTGTGCTCCACACAGTTGTAGCTCTACCCTGATGATTTCATCCACCATTATCCTCAATTCATTGTCTGCAAACCATGGATGCTTTTCTGGGGACATGATGGTGGTTGCGTTGAGGGTGGTTATTGTGTGCGTAAGGGTGCAGTGTAGGGTGATTGATGGTGTGTGGGTGGTGCGTAGTGAGTGATGGATGTTTGTGGTGTGCTCATTATGTGTATTTTGTGTAAGTAGTGTTGTTTGGTGTGTGCTGCATGCGATGTGCATATGTGCCTATGGTGTAATGGTGCTATATATGTGTATTTGCCTGCTCTCGGTGTAGGTGAAAATAATATTTGTAGCAAAGGATTGTGGGTTGTGTGGGGGTGTGTTATACAGTGCAGTGAGTAGATGTGCCTGGTATGTATATGTGTGTCAGGTGTGGATTATTCAAACTGTCCAATGTGGTGTTATGCTCTGACAGTAGTGGATTCTGAGTGCGGCAGTTCGCACCGCCAGTAGTGTTCGGCCATGAAAGAACCGTTATGGTGATTTGTGGCTCGTAATATGGTGGGTGGAATTCTGTCGCGCTGGCGGTGCTGGTGGTGGAACTGCCTCTTTCCTGCCCTCCTGTTTCCTGGCATCGAGGGATTTGTGGCTGTGTTTTGGTGGTCTTCACGGTGGGAAGGTGTGAGTTGTAATACAGCGATTTGATCACTGCCAACATGGCGGCCTTTTTGGCGGCCGCCACCATAGCGGTCTTCTGAAAAGACCGCCAAAGTCATAATGCGGTCCTATGCCTTGTGTGTCAAGATCATTAAACTCAGCTGATGAAAATTACAGCACCATAGAGAGGGAGGCCCTAGTGTGTTCATAAGCAGCATAAAAGTTGCAAATGTATATTTGGGGTACAAGATTTGACTTGTACACAGATCACAAGCCTTTGATTTGCATGTTGGGAGAACGTTTCTCCAAGAAGGCTTTTTCTAGGTTGATTAGGCTTATTTGAGGTTGCAGGAATTTAACTTTAATGTAAATTGTGTGCCAGGTGGCAAAAATATTAAGGCTTTTACTTAATCAGTGCTTGGTAACAAGCCTTAAGCAAATAGACTATCTTTCTTGCTGGCTCCTCACTTAATGTGTCTCACAAAATGACAGTTTCTGTAACTACAACTACCATTTCAGAGGCCTTTTTACTACAACAATAGAAAATGGTGATAGCCTCATTCAAGGTACGTCCCTCTGTCTTCCTCTCCTAAGTCCTCCAAAAGCTGACACAGCTCAGCCATTCAAGGGAACCAACAAAACCTCTACTGTTCTAGGTCTAAACTGTTTCCGTACAGTACTACCAAGCCATCATCTTGTTTGGGAATGTTGCTTCTACACAAAGCAATAGAGTGTTGTGTCTTCCTTTGACAAGGAGATTTTGACATGGGTGTGGGAAAGAAATATTCCATACATTCCAGCCTTGAGCTATGTCAGTGGGCCTTTGAAGCAAGGCACCTGGACAATGTGGCTAGCCCATGGGTGATTCAACATGAAATTAGGAAAAGTAGGGGTGCAACATAGGTGACACGGTTAGCAAAACAATGTTGATAAGCTAATTGAGTGAAATATGCAACCACCATTTTGTAGTGATTACACTCAGTGGCTGGTAGGTTTGAGTGGGTAAGGAGTAGAAAGGTTTTTAGGTTAGAAGTCGGCATAACTGGGGACAGTTATGATGACAGAGTTCGGTTAGTGATCCACCTCTTGTATGAGCCAAGACGGGAGGATTTTTTGGCAGCTAGGGCACAAGCAGAAAGAAAACTGTGTCTGGCTCAGCCCAGTGGGAGGGCATGGTGGCGGCATTGGCTTGCTCACCAACATGGCCCAAGGTACCAAAGTAAGGTGAGGCAGGATTGGAAATTCGGTGCACAGTGGGAGGTGATAGCGAATTGAGCAGCGCAGTTGGGGAAAGTGGCTGTGGGTGTTCAGGAATGTGAGAGGGGGTTGGGCAGAGCCAGGGCTACTTCCTTGTTGGCAATGAGGCCTGCTGTGGGAACTACACTAAAGGGTTGAGGAAGGAGGGTGCAGAGGCTGTGCAAAGGGGAGTGGGTGAGGGAGAAGAGGCCTGAGGAGTCAGGCAGGGCTTGGAGGGCCCCTAGTGAAGGTAGGGTACACTGCTCACAGGCCACAGGTGTGGTCTTTCAGTAGCTGCAGAACTGGGACAGGGAGGGAAGCAAAGGGTGGGGAATGGGGGGGTGGGGTAGCAGTGTGGGGGACACTTGGGCTGGTGGGGACCCCAGTATAGAGCAGGGGAGCACTGGGCCCATGCATGGGAAAGCCTCAGCCCTTGAGGTGGCACTCTTGGAGTGGAGTGCAGATAGGGAAGAGAAAGGATCAGCTGGGGTTAATATGGGGGAGGGGTAACGAGGAAGATGAGGCCAGGACTGTGCAGGGGGCATCCCAAGCTCCTGAGAGTATATTGAAGGTCAGGGAGTGGCAAAAGTGGGGGGTGGGGGTACACAGGGTGCTATGTAGTCAGCAGGGAGAAGGTAATGGGCTGGAACAGTTTATGCCCCCTGAGGAGTGAGGAAGGGGACCAGGTAGAAGGAAGGTAATGGAAGTGCAGGGAAATGGGTTTGGGTACGGGGCAGAGACATCTTGGATACAGGGGTGGAAGGAGTGCCTGCACACCTGCTTTAACTGAGTGTGCTTGTTTACCAGATCACAACACCTGTATGGGCTTGGGAGAGTCTATCATGGCTTTGCTACCTTGAGGGGAACTGATGGCATAGTCTCAGGTCTGGGCAGGGCAATTAAAATGAATAGAATAGAGCTGAGGAAGTTGTGGTGGGGCCTGCTGTAGGAAAGTACCATCTTGCCTGGCATGTTACCCCCATATTTCACTGTATATATGTTGTTTTAGTTGTATGTGTCACTGGGACCCTGCCAGCCAGGGCCCCAGTGCTCATAAGTGTGCCCAGGGTATTGGGGTTCCAAGAGATCCCTATGGGCTGGAGCATTTCTTTTGCCACCCATAGGGAGCTCTGCCAATTCTTACACAGGCCGCCACTGCAGCCTGAGTGAAATAACGTCCACGTTATTTCACAGCCATTTTACACTGCACTTAAGTAACTTATAAGTCACCTATATGTCTAACCTTTACCTGGTAAAGGTTGGGTGCTAAGTTACTTAGTGTGTGGGCACCCTGGCACTAGCCAAGGTGCCCCCACATTGTTCAGGGCCAATTCCCCGGACTTTGTGAGTGCGGGGACACCATTACACGCGTGCACTACATATAGGTCACCACCTATGTGTAGCTTCACAATGGTTATTCCGAATATGGCCATGTAACATGTCTAAGATAATGGAATTGCCCCACCAATGCCATCCTGGTATTGGGGAGACAATCCCATGATTCCCCGGGGCTCTAGCACAGACCCGGGTACTGCCAAACTGCCTTTCCTGGGGTTTCACTGCAGCTGCTGCTGCTGCCAACCCCTCAGACAGGTTTCTGCCCTCCTGGGGTCCAGCCAGGCTTGGCCCAGGAAGGCAGAACAAAGGACTTCCTCAGAGAGAGGGTGTTACACCCTCTCCCTTTGGAATAAGGTGTCAGGGCTGGGGAGGAGTAGCCTCACCCAGCCTCTGGAAATACTTTGATGGGCACAGATGGTGCCCATCTCTGCATAAGCCAGTCTACACCTGTTCAGGGATCCCCCAGCCCTGCTCTGGCGCGAAACTGGACAAAGGAAAGGAGAGTGACCACTCCCCTGACGTGCACCTCCCCTGGGAGGTGCCCAGAGCTTCTCCAGTGTGCTCCAGACCTCTGCCATCTTGGAAACAGAGGTGCTGCTGGCACACTGGACTGCTCTGAGTGGCCAGGGCCAGCAGGTGATGTCAGAGACTCCTTCTGATAGGCTCCTTCAGGTGTTGCTAGCCTATCCTCTCTCCTAAGTAGCCAAACCCTCTTTTCTGGCTATTTAGGGTCTCTGCTTTGGGGAATTCTTTAGATAACGAATGCAAGAGCTCATCAGAGTTCCTCTGCATCTCTCTCCACCTTCTGCCAAGGAATCGACTGCTGACCGCGCTGGAAGCCTGCAAAACTGCAACAAAGTAGCAAAGACGACTACTGTGACATTGTAACGCTGATCCTGCCACCTTCTCGACTGTTTTCCTGGTGGTGCATGCTGTGGGGGTAGTCTGCCTCCTCTCTGCACTAGAAGCTCCGAAGAAATCTCCCGTGGGTCGACGGAATCTTTCCCCTGCAACCGCAGGTACCAAAGAACTGCATCACCGGTCCTCTGGGTCTCCTCTCAGCACGACGAGTGAGGTCCCTTGAACTCAGCAACTCTGTCCAAGTGACTCCCACAGTCCAGTGACTCTTCAGCCCAAGTTTGGTGGAGGTAAGTCCTTGCCTCCCCACGCCAGACTGCATTGCTGGGAACCGCATGTTTTGCAACTACTCCGGCTCCTGTGCACTCAGCGAGGATTTGCTTCATGCACAGCCAAGCCTGGGTCCCCGGCACTCTAACCTGCATTGCACGACCTCCTGAGTTGACCTCCGGCGGCGTGGGACTCTCTTGTGCAACTTCGGGTGAGCACCGATTCACTCCACTTCGTAGTGCCTGTTCCAGCACTTCTGCGGGTGCTGCTTGCTTCTAAGTGGGCTCCTTCTCTTGCTGGGCGCGCCCTCTGTCTCCTTACGCAGTTGGCGACATCCTGGTCCCTCCTGGGCCACAGCAGCATCCAAAAACCCTAACCGCAACCCTTGCAGCTAGCAAGGCTTGTTGGCAGTCTTTCTGCGGGGAAAACACTTCTGCGCGACTCTTCACGATGTGGGACATCCATCCTCCAAAGGGGAAGTTTCTAGCCCTTGTCGTTCGTACAGAATCCTCAGCTTCTACCATCCGGTGGCAGCTTCTTTGCACCCACAGCTGGCATTTCCTGGGCATCTGCCCACTCCCGACTTGATCGTGACTTTTGGACTTGGTCCCCTTGTTCCACAGGTACCCTCGTCTAGAAATCCATCGTTGTTGCATTGTTGGTGTTGTCTTTCCTGCAGAATTCCCCTATCACGACTTCAGTTCTCTTTGGGGAACTTAGGTGCACTTTGCACCCACTTTTCAGGGTCTTGGGGTGGGCTATTTTTCTAACCCTCACTGTTTTCTTACAGTCCCAGAGACCCTCTACGAGGTCACATAGGTTTGGGGTCCATTCATGGTTCGCATTCCACTTCTAGAATATATGGTTTGGGTTGCCCCTATCCCCATGTGCCCCCATTGCATTCTATTGTGATTATACATTGTTTGCACTGTTTTCTATTGCTATTACTGTATATTTTGGTATTGTGTATATATATCTTGTGTATATTTGATATCCTCATACTGAGGGTACTCACTGAGATACTTTTGGCATATTGTCATAAAAATAAAGTACCTTTATTTTTAGTATATCTGTGTATTGTGTTTTCTTATGATATTGTGCATATGACACTAGTGGTACTGTAGGAGATTCACTCGTCTCCTAGTTCAGCCTAAGCTGCTCTGCTAAGCTACCTTTTCTATCAGCCTAAGCTGCTAGACACCCCTCTACACTAATAAGGGATACCTGGGCCTGGTGCAAGGTGTATGTACCCCTTGGTACTCACTACAAGCCAGTCCAGCCTCCTACATTGGTTGTGCAGCGGTTCGATAAGTACTTTGCAACTACTTACCACTTTTTGTCATTGTACTTTTCATAAGAGAAAAATATACAAAACAAGTTCAGTGTATGTACACCTAACCAAAAAGTTTTGCTTTTCTTCTCTCACTTCTTTTCTAAGTGCTGAAAAGTACCTCTAAACTTTCTAAAAAGTTCTTAAAAAGTTTTAAAAGTTTTTTTTCTGCCTTTCCAAAAGTTCTGAAAAACTTTTTTCTCACTTTTTCTATCCCTTAAACACTGTCTAAAATGTCTGGTACAGGCCAAACTCTTGATCTGTCCAACATAGCTTATGACAACCTTAGCTGGAAGGAAGCAAGGAGTCTCTGTGTAGATAGAGGTTTAGGTGTAGGGAAGAATCCCTCAAGACAACTGTTGGTTAATATGCTCATTGAACAAGATAAGACCTTAGGTGGCACTTCTGGTGAGAAATTAGCTGATGGTTCCCACTCTGATTCTGGGGCACCCCTAGCAAAAGATGTGGGAGGGAAGCTTTCCAACCTGCCCCCTAGCAAGCCACCTAGCATAGCTGGTACTGATGTGAATTCACATCACAGTAAGAGTGTTGTCTCACATCACAGTAATAGTGTTGTTTCTCATCACGGTAGAAGTATCACTTCTGTAGGCCAGAATGTTAGTGTGACATCTGTTAGGGCCAGGTCTCCTTCTGTTCATTCTCACCATTCTTCTGTTTCAAGACATGCCCTACCCACCCACCCTGATGACAGAGTGTTAGAAAGGGAGCTCAATAGATTGAGAGTGGAACAATCCAGGCTGAAGCTCATGAAGCAACAGCTGGATTTAGATAGGCAGTCCTTAGAGATAGAAAGAGAAAGACAGAAATTGGGTTTAGAAACCCATGGTGGCAGCAGCAGTATTCCAAATAGTCATCCTGCAAAAGAGCATGATTCTAGGAATCTGCACAAGATAGTTCCCCCTTACAAGGAGGGGGATGACATTAACAAGTGGTTTGCTGCACTTGAGAGGGCCTGTGTTGTACAGGATGTCCCTCAAAGGCAGTGGGCTGCTATCCTATGGCTATCTTTCAGTGGAAAGGTTAGGGATAGGCTCCTTACTTTAAAAGAAAGGGAGGCCAATGATTTCAAAGTTCTTAAGAATGCACTCCTAGATGGTTATGGCTTAACCACTGAACAGTACAGGATGAAGTTCAGAGAAACCAAAAATGAGTCTTCACAAGACTGGGTAGACTTTGTTGACCATTCAGTGAAGGCCTTGGAGGGGTGGTTACATGGCAGTAAAGTGACTGATTATGAAAGCCTGTATAACTTAATCCTGAGAGAGCATGTTCTTAATAATTGTGTGTCTGATTTGTTACACCAGTACCTGGTGGACTCTGATCTGACCTCTCCCCAAGAATTGGGAAAGAAGGCAAGAAAATGGGTCAGAACAAGGGTGAACAGAAAAGTTCATACAGGGGGTGGCAAAGATGGCAAGAAGAAGGATGGTAAGTCTTCTGACAAGGGTGGGGACAAATCTAAAAATGAGTCTTCATCAGGCCCACAAAAACACTCTGGTGGGGGTGGTGGGCCCAAATCCTCTTCAAATCAAAACAAAGAAAAGAAACCATGGTGCTATTTATGTAAAATAAAAGGCCATTGGACAACAGATCCCAGTTGTCCAAAGAAAAGCACCAAGCCTCCTACCACTACAACCCCTGCTGCTACACCTAGTGCCCCTAGTAATAGCAGTGGTGGTGGGAGCAAACCTACTAATAGCCAATCCAAGGGAGTAGCTGGGCTCACTTTTGGTAACTTAGTTGGGGTTGGTCTTGTTAGGGAGACCACAGAGGCTGTGTTAGTCTCTGAGGGGGCTATTGATTTAGCCACCTTAGTTTCTTGTCCCCTTAACATGGATAAGTACAAGCAACTACCCCTAATAAACGGTGTTGAGGTTCAGGCCTACAGGGACACAGGTGCCAGTGTTACAATGGTAATAGAGAAACTGGTCCACCCTGAACAACACCTACTTGGTCACCAGTACCAAGTAACCGATGCTCATAACAACACACTTAGCCACCCCATGGCTGTTGTAAATCTCAACTGGGGGGAGAGGGGGGGGTTACTGGTCCAAAGAAAGTTGTGGTTGCCTCAGATTTACCTGTAGACTGTCTACTAGGAAATGATTTAGCGACATCAGCTTGGTCAGATGTGGAGTTGGAGTCCCATGCAGCAATGCTGGGCATTCCAGGGCATATTTTTGCTTTAACCAGGGCTCAGGCCAAAAAGCAAAAAGGACAGGATGACTTGGATCCTGGAAGAATAGACCAAGTGCTTCCTAAAGCTGGGGTTAGTAGAAGTAAATTACTACCTACTATCCCTCCCTCTACAGTGGATTCTACTTCTGAGGAAGAAGAATTTCCACCCTGTGCAGAACCTACACCAGAGGAGCTGGAAGCAGACATTGCTGAGCTTTTGGGTGAAGGGGGGCCTGCCAGGGAGGAGCTGAGTGTGGCACAGCATACCTGTCCCACACTAGAGGGTCTAAGGCAGCAAGCTGTCAAACAAGCAAATGGGGATGTCAGTGACTCTCACAGAGTTTACTGGGAGGACAACCTCTTGTACACTGAAGCAAGGGATCCAAAACCTGGAGCTGCCAGGAGATTAGTGAATCCTCAGGAGTACAGAAAGTTCCTCCTAACTCTAGCCCACGACATTCCCTTAGCTGGACAGTTAGGGCAAATGAAAACTTGGGACAGGCTTGTTCCCTTGTTTCATTGGCCTAGAATGTCAGAGGACACAAAGGAATTTTGTAAGTCCTGTGAAACCTGTCAAGCCAGTGGCAAGACAGATGGCACTCCAAAGGCACCCCTTATCCCACTGCCTGTGGTTGGGGTTCCCTTTGAAAGGGTAGGGGTTGACATAGTTGCCCCCCTTGACCCTCCTACTGCTTCAGGCAATAGGTTTATCTTGGTGGTAGTGGACCATGCCACCAGATATCCTGAAGCAATTTCTCTAAGGACCACTACAGCTCCTGCAGTGGCAAAGGCCCTCCTGGGAATATTTTCCAGGGTGGGCTTCCCAAAAGAGGTGGTATCAGACAGGGGAAGCATTTTCATGTCTGCTTACTTAAAGGCCATGTGGAAGGAATGTGGTGTGACATACAAGTTCACCACACCCTATCATCCACAAACAAATGGACTGGTGGAGAGATTTAACAAAACTCTCAAAGGCATGATTATGGGACTCCCTGAAAAACTCCGCAGGAGATGGGATATCCTGTTACCTTGCCTCCTTTTTGCTTATAGGGAGGTACCCCAAAAAGGAGTGGGCTTCAGCCCCTTTGAACTCCTATTTGGACACTCTGTAAGAGGTCCTCTAACACTTGTTAAGGAGGGTTGGGAACAACCTTTAAAAGCTCCAAAGCAAGACATAGTGGACTATGTACTTGGCCTAAGATCTAGGATGGCTGAGTACATGAAAAAGGCCAGTAAAAACCTTCAGGCCAGCCAAGAGCTCCAAAAGCAATGGCATGACCAGAAGGCTGTTTTGGTTCAGTACCAACCAGGGCAGAAAGTGTGGGTCTTGGAGCCTGTGGCCCCAAGAGCACTCCAAGACAAATGGAGTGGACCCCACATAATTGTTGAGAAGAAGGGTGAAGTCCCCTACTTAGTTGACTTAGGCACTGCCAGGAGTCCCCTTAGGGTGCTCCATGTCAATCGCCTGAAACCCTACTATGACAGAGCCGATCTCACCCTGCTCATGGCAACAGATGAGGGACAAAAAGAAGAGAGTGACCCTCTCCCTGATCTCTTCTCTTCCACAGAACAAGATGCTCTAGTGGAAGGTGTAGTTTTGGCAGATTGTCTTACTGCTGAGCAGAAAGACCACTGCATAAATCTCCTGGGTCAGTTTTCTGAACTCTTCTCTACTGTGCCAGGCACCACTTCTTGGTGTGAGCACACTCTAGATACTGGAGACAGCTTGCCTGTCAAAAGTAAGATCTATAGGCAGCCTGACCATGTCAGAGACTGCATAAAGCAAGAAGTACAGAAGATGCTTGAACTGGGAGTGGTTGAGCACTCTGAAAGTCCATGGGCCTCTCCTGTGGTACTTGTACCAAAACCTCATTCCAAGGATGGAAATAAGGAAATGCGGTTTTGTGTAGACTATAGAGGTCTCAACCAGGTAACCAAAACTGATGCTCACCCTATACCCAGGGCAGATGAGCTAATAGATACACTGGCATCTGCCAAGTATCTAAGCACTTTTGATTTGACTGCAGGGTATTGGCAGATCAAGTTATCAGAAGATGCAAAAGCAAAAACTGCATTTTCAACCATTGGAGGCCATTACCAATTCACAGTAATGCCTTTTGGATTGAAAAATGCACCTGCCACTTTTCAGAGGTTGGTGAATAGAGTCCTGCAAGGGCTGGAAGCTTTTAGTGCAGCATATCTAGACAATATAGCTGTCTTTAGCTCCAGCTGGGATGATCACCTGGTCCACCTATGGAAAGTTTTGGAGGCCCTGCAGAAGGCAGGCCTCACTATCAAGGCTTCAAAGTGCCAGATAGGGCAGGGGAAGGTGGTTTATCTGGGACACCTGGTAGGTGGAGAACAGATTGCACCACTTCAGGGGAAAATCCAAACTATTATAGATTGGGTTCCCCCTACAACTCAGACCCAGGTGAGAGCCTTCTTAGGCCTCACTGGGTATTACAGGAGGTACATAAAGAACTATGGCTCCATTGCTGCCCCTCTTAATGACCTCACATCTAAGACAATGCCTAAAAAGGTATTGTGGACAGCTAGCTGTCAGAAAGCTTTTGAGGAGCTGAAGCAGGCCATGTGCTCTGCCCCTGTCCTGAAAAGCCCCTGTTACTCCAAAAAATTCATTGTCCAAACTGATGCATCTGAATTAGGGGTAGGGGCAGTCTTATCACAACTTAATTCTGAGGGCCAGGATCAACCTGTTGCTTTTATCAGCAGGAGGTTGACCCCTAGAGAAAAGCGTTGGTCTGCCATAGAGAGGGAGGCCTATGTTGTGGTCTGGGCACTGAAGAAGTTAGGCCATACCTGTTTGTCACTCACTTCATTGTTCAGACAGACCACAAACCTCTACTTTGGCTAAAACAAATGAAAGGTGAAAACCCTAAATTATTGAGGTGGTCCATATCCCTACAGGGAACGGATTATACAGTGGAACATAGACCTGGGAGTACCCACTCCAATGCAGATGGACTCTCCAGATATTTCCACTTAGACAATGAAGACTCATCAGGTCATGGCTAGTCTTATTGTCCTTCGTTTGGGGGGGGTTGTGTAGGAAAGTACCATCTTGCCTGGCATGTTACCCCCATATTTCACTGTATATATGTTGTTTCAGTTGTATGTGTCACTGGGACCCTGCCAGCCAGGGCCCCAGTGATCATAAGTGTGCCCTGTATGTGTTACCTGTGATATGACTAACTGTCTCACTGAGGCTCTGCTAATCAGAACCTCAGTGGTTATGCTCTCTCATTTCTTTCCAAATTGTCACTAACGGGCTAGTGACCAATTGTACCAATTTACATTGGCATACTGGAACACCCTTATAATTCCCTAGTATATGGTACTGAGGTACCCAGGGCATTGGGGTTCCAGGAGATCCCTATGGGCTGCAGCATTTCTTTTGCCACCCATAGGGAGCTCTGACAATTCTTACACAGGCCTGCCACTGCAGCCTGAGTGAAATAACGTCCACGTTATTTCACAGCCATTTTACACTGCACTTAAGTAACTTATAAGTCACCTATATGTCTAACCTTTACATGGTAAAGGTTGGGTGCTAGGTTACTTAGTGTGTGGGCACCCTGGCACTAGCCAAGGTGCCCCCACATTGTTCAGGGCCAATTCCCCGGACTTTGTGAGTGCGGGGACACCATTACACACGTGCACTACATATAAGTCACTACCTATGTGTAGCTTCACAATGGTAACTCCGAATATGGCCATGTAACATGTCTAAGATCATGGAATTGCCCCACCAATGCCATCCTGGTATTGGGGAGACAATCCCATGATTCCCCGGGTCTCTAGCACAGACCCGGGTACTGACAAACTGCCTTTCCCGGGGTTTCACTGCAGCTGCTGCTGCTGCCAACCCCTCAGACAGGTTTCTGCCCTCCTGGGGTCCAGCCAGGCTTGGCCCAGGAAGGCAGAAGAAAGGACTTCCTTAGAGAGAGGGTGTTACACCCTCTCCCTTTGGAATAAGGTGTCAGGGCTGGGGAGGAGTAGCCTCCCCCAGCCTCTGGAAATGCTTTGATGGGCACAGATGGTGCCCATCTCTGCATAAGCCAGTCTACACCAGTTCAGGGATCCCCCAGCCCTGCTCTGGCACGAAACTGGACAAAGGAAAGGGGAGTGACCACTCCCCTGACCTGCACCTCCCCTGGGAGGTGCCCAGAGCTCCTCCAGTGTGCTCCAGACCTCTGCCATCTTGGAAACAGAGGTGCTGCTGGCAAACTGGACTGCTCTGAGTGGCCAGGGCCAGCAGGTGACGTCAGAGACTCCTTCTGATAGGCTCCTTCAGGTGTTGCTAGCCTATCCTCTCTCCTAAGTTGCCAAACCCTCTTTTCTGGCTATTTAGGGTCTCTGCTTTGGGGAATTCTTTAGATAACGAATGCAAGAGCTCATCAGAGTTCCTCTGAATCTCTCTCTTCACCTTCTGTCAAGGAATTGACTGCTGACCGCGCTGGAAGCCTGCAAAACTGCAACAAAGTAGCAAAGACGACTACTGCGACATTGTAACGCTGATCCTGCCGCCTTCTCGACTGTTTTCCTGGTGGTGCATGCTGTGGGGGTAGTCTGCCTCCTCTCTGCACTAGAAGTTCCGAAGAAATCTCCCGTGGGTCGACGGAATCTTTCCCCTGCAACCGCAGGCACCAAAGAACTGCATCACCGGTCCTCTGGGTCTCCTCTCAGCACGACAAGCGAGGTCCCTTGAACTCAGCAACTCTGTCCAAGTGACTCCCACTGTCCAGTGACTCTTCAGTCCAAGTTTGGTGGAGGTAAGTCCTTGCCTCCCCACGCCAGACTGCATTGCTGGGAACCGCGTGTTTTGCAGCTACTCCGGCTCCTGTGCACTCACCGAGGATTTCCTTCATGCACAGCCAAGCCTGGGTCCCCGGCACTCTAACCTGCATTGCATGACCTCCTGAGTTGTCCTCCGGCGGCGTGGGACTCTCTTGTGCAACTTCGGGTGAGCACCGATTCACTCCACTTCGTAGTGCCTGTTCTGGCACTTCTGCGGGTGCTGATTGCTTCTGAGTGGGCTCCTTCTCTTGCTGGGCACCCCCTCTGTCTCCTCACGCAGTTGGCGACATCCTGGTCCCTCCTGAGCCACAGCAGCATCCAAAAACCCTAACCGCAACCCTTGCAGCTAGCAAGGCTTGTTGGTGGTCTTTCTGCGGGAAAACACTTCTGCACGACTCTTCATGACGTGGGACATCCATCCTCCAAAGGGGAAGTTTCTAGCCCTTGTTGTTCGTGCTGAATCCTCAGCTTCTACCATCCAGTGGCAGATTCTTTGCACCCACAGCTGGCATTTCCTGGGCATCTGCCCACTCCCGACTTGATCGTGACTTTTGGACTTGGTCCCCTTGTTCCACAGGTACCCTCGTCTGGAAATCCATCGTTGTTGCATTGTTGGTGTTGGTCTTTCCTGCAGAATTCCCCTATCCCGACTTCTGTGCTCTTTGGGGAACTTAGGTGCACTTTGCACCCACTTTTCAGGGTCTTGGGGTGGGCTATTTTTCTAACCCTCACTGTTTTCTTACAGTCCCAGCGACCCTCTACGAGGTCACATAGGTTTGGGGTCCATTCGTGGTTCGCATTCCACTTCTAGAGTAAATGGTTTGTGTTGCCCCTATCCCTATGTGCCCCCATTGCATTCTATTGTGATTATACATTGTTTGCACTGTTTTCTATTGGTATTACTGTATATTTTGGTATTGTGTACATATATCTTGTGTATATTTGCTATCCTCATACTGAGGGTACTCACTGAGATACTTTTGGCATATTGTCATAAAAATAAAGTACCTTTATTTTTAGTATATCTGTGTATTGTGTTTTCTTATGATATTGTGCATATGACACTAGTGGTACTGTAGGAGCTTCACTCGTCTCCTAGTTCAGCCTAAGCTGCTCTGCTAAGCTACCTTTTCTATCAGCCTAAGCTGCTAGACACCCCTCTACACTAATAAGGGATACCTGGGTCTGGTGCAAGGTGTATGTACCCCTTGGTACTCACTACAAGCCAGTCCAGCCTCCTACATTGGTTGTGCAGCGGTTCGATAAGTACTTTGCAACTACCTACCACTTTTTGTCATTGTACTTTTCATAAGAGAAAAATATACAAAACAAGTTCAGTGTATGTACACCTAACCAAAAAGTTTTGCTTTTCTTCTCTCACTTCTTTTCTAAGTTCTGAAAAGTACCTCTAAACTTTCTAAAAAGTTCTTAAAAAGTTTTAAAAGTTTTTTTTCTGTCTTTCCAAAAGTTCGGAAAAACTTTTTTCTCACTTTTTCTATCCCTTAAACACTGTCTAAAATGTCTGGTACAGGCCAACTCTTGATCTGTCCAACATAGCTTATGACAACCTTAGCTGGAAGGAAGCAAGGAGTCTCTGTGTAGATAGAGGTTTAGGGGTAGGGAAGAATCCCTCAAGACAATTGTTGGTTAATATGCTCATTGAACAAGATAAGACCTTAGGTGGCACTTCTGGTGAGAAATTAGCTGATGGTTCCCACTCTGATTCTGGGGCACCCCTAGCAAAAGATGTGGGAGGGAAGCTTTCCAACCTGCCCCCTAGCAAGCCACCTAGCATAGCTGGGACTGATGTGAATTCACATCACAGTAAGAGTGTTGTCTCACATCACAGTAATAGTGTTGTTTCTCATCACGGTAGAAGTATCACTTCTGTAGGCCAGAATGTTAGTGTGACATCTGTTAGGGCCAGGTCTCCTTCTGTTCATTCTCACCATTCTTCTGTTTCAGGACATGCCCTACCCACCCACCCTGATGACAGAGTGTTAGAAAGGGAGCTCAATAGATTGAGAAGGGAACAATCCAGGCTGAAGCTCAAGAAGCAACAGCTGGATTTAGATAGGCAGTCCTTAGAGATAGAAAGAGAAAGACAGAAATTGGGTTTAGAAACCCATGGTGGCAGCAGCAGTATTCCAAATAGTCATCCTGCAAAAGAGCATGATTCAAGGAATCTGCACAAGATAGTTCCCCCTTACAAGGAGGGGGATGACATTAACAAGTGGTTTGCTGCACTTGAGAGGGCCTGTGTTGTACAGGATGTCCCACAAAGGCAGTGGGCTGCTATCCTATGTCTATCTTTCAGTGGAAAGGGTAGGGATAGGCTCTTTACTGTAAAAGAAAGTGAGGCCAATGATTTCAAAGTTCTTAAGAATGCACTCCTAGATGGTTATGGCTTAACCACTGAACAGTACAGGATGAAGTTCAGAGAAACCAAAAAGGAGTCTTCACAAGACTGGGTAGACTTTGTTGACCATTCAGTGAAGGCCTTGGAGGGGTGGTTACATGGCAGTAAAGTGACTGATAATGAAAGCCTGTATAACTTAATCCTGAGAGAGCATATTCTTAATAATTGTGTGTCTGATTTGTTACACTAGTACCTGGTGGACTTTGATCTGACTGCTCCCCAAGAATTGGGAAAGAAGGCAGACAAATGGGTCAGAACAAGGGTGAACAGAAAAGTTCATACAGGGGGTGGCAAAGATGGCAAGAAGAAGGATGGTAAGTCTTCTGACAAGGGCGGGGACAAATCTAAAAATTAGTCTTAATCAGGCCCACAAAAACACTCTGGTGGGGGTGGTGGGCCCAAATCCTCTTCAAATCAAAACAAAGAAAAGAAACCATGGTGCTATTTATGTTCGTTGTCCAAAGAAAAGCACCAAGCCTCCTACCACTACAACCCCTGCTGCTACACCTAGTGCCCCTAGTAATAGCAGTGGTGGTGGGAGCAAACCTACTAATAGCCAATCCAAGGGAGTAGCAGGGCTCACTTTTGGTAACTTAGTTGGGGTTGGTCTTGTTAGGGAGACCACAGAGGCTGTGTTAGTCTCTGAGGGGGCTATTGATTTAGCCACCTTAGTTCCTTGTCCCCTTAACATGGATAAGTACAAGCAACTACCCCTAATAAACAGTGTTGAGGTTCAGGCCTATAGGGACACAGGTGCCAGTGTTACAATGGTAATAGAGAAACTGGTCCACCCTGAACAACAACTACTTGGTCACCAGTACCAAGTAACCGATGCTCATAACAACACACTTAGCCACCCCATGGCTGTTGTAAATCTCAACTGGTCCAAAGAAAGTTGTGGTTGCTTCAGATTTACCTGTAGACTGTCTACTAGGAAATTATTTAGAGACATCAGCTTGGTCAGATGTGGAGTTGGAGGCCCATGCAGCAATGCTGGGCATTCCAGGGCATATTTTTGCTTTAACCAGGGCTCAGGCCAAAAAGCAAAAAGGACAGGGTGACTTGGATCCTGGAAGAATAGACCAAGTGCTCCCTAAAGCTAGGGTTAGTAGAAGTAAATCACTACATACTATCCCTCCCTCTACAGTGGATTCTACTTCTGAGGAAGAAGAATTTCCACCCTGTGCAGAACCTACACCAGAGGAGCTGGAAGCAGACACTGCTGAGCTTTTAGGTGAAGGGGGGCCTGCCAGGGAGGAGCTGAGTGTGGCACAGCATACCTGTCCCACACTAGAGGGTCTAATGCAGCAAGCTGTCAAACAAGCAAATGGGGATGTCAGTGACTCTCACAGAGTTTACTGGGAGGACAACCTCTTGTACACTGAAGCAAGGGATCCAAAAACCTGGAGCTGCCAGGAGATTGGTGATTCCTCAGGAGTACAGAAAGTTCCTCCAAACTCTAGCCCACAACATTCCCTTAGCTGGACATTTAGGGCAATTGAAAACCTGGGACAGGCTTGTTCCCTTGTTTCATTGGCCTAGAATGTCAGAGGACACAAATGAATTTTGTAAGTCCTGTGAAACCTGTCAAGCCAGTGGCAAGACAGGTGGCACTCCAAAGGCACCCCTTATCCCGCTGCCTGTGGTTGGGGTTCCCTTTGAAAGGGTAGGGGTTGACATAGTTGACCCCCTTGACCCTCCTACTGCTTCAGGCAATAGATTTATCTTGGTGGTAGTGGACCATGCCACCAGATATCCTGAAGCAATTCCTCTAAGGACCACTACAGCTCCTGCAGTGGCAAAGGCCCTCTTGGGAATATTTTCCAGGGTGGGCTTCCCAAAAGAGGTGGTATCAGACAGGGGAAGCAATTTCATGTCTGCTTACTTAAAGGCCATGTGGAAGGAATGTGGTGTGACATACAAGTTCACCACACCCTATCATCCACAAACAAATGGACTGGTGGAGAGATTTAACAAAACTCTCAAAGGCATGATTATGGGACTCCCTGAAAAACTCCGCAGGAGATGGCATATCCTGTTACCTTGCCTCCTTTTTGCTTACAGGGAGGTACCCCAAAAAGGAGTAGGATTCAGCCCCTTTGAACTCCTATTTGGACACCCTGTAAGAGGTCCTCTAACACTTGTTAAGGAGGGTTGGGAACAACCTTTAAAAGCTCCAAAGCAAGACATAGTGGACTATGTACTTGGCCTAAGATCTAGGATGGCTGAGTACATGAAAAAGGCCAGTAAAAACCTTTAGGCCAGCCAAGAGCTCCAAAAGCAATGGCATGACCAGAAGGCTGTTTTGGTTCAGTACCAACCAGGGCAGAAAGTGTGGGTCTTGGAGCCTGTGGCCCCAAGAGCACTCCAAGACAAATGGAGTGAACCCCACATAATTGTTGAGAAGAAGGGTGAAGTCACCTACTTAGTTGACTTAGGCACTGCCAGGAGTCCCCTTAGGGTGCTCCATGTCAATCGCCTGAAACCCTACTATGACAGAGCTGATCTCACCCTGCTCATGGCAACAGATGAGGGACAAAAAGAAGAGAGTGACCCTCTCCCTGATCTCTTCTCTTCCACAGAACAAGATGCTCTAGTGGAAGGTGTAGTTTTGGCAGATTGTCTTACTGCTGAGCAGAAAGACCACTGCATAAATCTCCTGGGTCAGTTTTCTGAACTCTTCTCTACTGTGCCAGGCACCACTTCTTGGTGTGAGCACACTCTAGATACTGGAGACAGCTTGCCTGTCAAAAGTAAGATCTATAGGCAGCCTGACCATGTCAGAGACTGCATAAAGCAAGAAGTACAGAAGATGCTTGAACTGGGAGTGGTTGAGCACTCTGAAAGTCCATGGGCCTCTCCTGTGGTACTTGTACCAAAACCTCATTCCAAGGATGGAAATAAGGAAATGCGGTTTTGTGTAGACTATAGAGGTCTCAACCAGGTAACCAAAACTGATGCTCACCCTATACCCAGGGCAGATGAGCTAATAGATACACTGGCATCTGCCAAGTATCTAAGCACTTTTGATTTGACTGCAGGGTATTGGCAGATCAAGTTATCAGAAGATGCAAAAGCAAAAACTGCATTTTCAACCATTGGAGGCCATTACCAATTCACAGTAATGCCTTTTGGATTGAAAAATGCACCTGCCACTTTTCAGAGGTTGGTGAATAGAGTCCTGCAAGGGCTGGAAGCTTTTAGTGCAGCATATCTAGACAATATAGCTGTCTTTAGCTCCAGCTGGGATGATCACCTGGTCCACCTATGGAAAGTTTTGGAGGCCCTGCAGAAGGCAGGCCTCACTATCAAGGCTTCAAAGTGCCAGATAGGGCAGGGGAAGGTGGTTTATCTGGGACACCTGGTAGGTGGAGAACAGATTGCACCACTTCAGGGGAAAATCCAAACTATTATAGATTGGGTTCCCCCTACAACTCAGACCCAGGTGAGAGCCTTCTTAGGCCTAACTTGGTATTACAGGAGGTTCATAAAGAACTATGGCTCCATTGCAGCCCCTCTTAATGACCTCACATCTCAGACAATGCCTAAAAAGGTATTGTGGACAGCTAGCTGTCAGAAAGCTTTTGAGGAGCTGAAGCAGGCCATGTGCTCTGCACCTGTCCTGAAAAGCCCCTGTTACTCCCAAAAATTAATTGTCCAAACTGATGCATCTGAATTAGGGGTAGGGGCAGTATTATCACAGCTTAATTCTGAGGGCCAGGATCAACCTGTTGCTTTTATCAGCAGGAGGTTGACCCCTAGAGAAAAGCGTTGGTCTGCCATAGAGAGGGAGGCCTTTGCTGTGGTCTGGGCACTGAAGAAGTTGAGGCCATACCTGTTTGGCACTCACTTCATTGTTCAGACAGACCACAAACCTCTACTTTGGCTAAAACAAATGAAAGGTGAAAACCCTAAATTATTGAGGTGGTCCATATCCCTACAGGGAATGGATTATACAGTGGAACATAGACCTGGGAGTACCCACTCCAATGCAGATGGACTCTCCAGATATTTCCACTTAGACAATGAAAACTCATCAGGTCATGGCTAGTCTTATTGTCCTTCGTTTGGGGGGGGGGGTTGTGTAGGAAAGTACCATCTTGCCTGGCATGTTACCCCCATATTTCACTGTATATATGTTGTTTTAGTTGTATGTGTCACTGGGACCCTGCCAGCCAGGGCCCCAGTGCTCATAAGTGTGCCCTGTATGTGTTACCTGTGTTATGACTAACTGTCTCACTGAGGCTCTGCTAATCAGAACCTCAGTGGTTATGCTCTCTCATTTCTTTCCAAATTGTCACTAACAGGCTAGTGACCAATTTTACCAATTTACATTGGCATACTGGAACACCCTTATAATTCCCTAGTATATGGTACTGAGGTACCCAGGGTATTGGGGTTCCAGGAGATGCCTATGGGCTGCAGCATTTCTTTTGCCACCCATAGGGAGCACTGACAATTCTTACACAGGCCTGCCACTGCAGCCTGAGTGAAATAACGTCCACGTTATTTCACAGCCATTTTACACTGCACTTAAGTAACTTGTAAGTCACCTATATGTCTAACCTTTACCTGGTAAAGGTTGGGTGCTAAGTTACTTAGTGTGTGGGCACCCTGGCACTAGCCAAGGTGCCCCCACATTGTTCAGGGCCAATTCCCCGGACTTTATGAGTGCGGGGACACCATTACACGCGTGCACTACATATAGGTCACTACCTATGTGTAGCTTCACAATGGTTATTCTGAATATGGCCATGTAACATGTCTAAGATCATGGAATTGCCCCATCAATGCCATTCTGGTATTGGGGAGACAATCCCATGATTCCCCGGGTCTCTAGCACAGACCCGGGTACTGCCAAACTGCCTTTCCCGGGGTTTCACTGCAGCTGCTGCCAACCCCTCAGACAGGTTTCTGCCCTCCTGGGGTCCAGCCAGGCTTGGCCCAGGAAGGCAGAACAAAGGACTTCCTCAGAGAGAGGGTGTTGGAATAAGGTGTCAAGGCTGGGGAGGAGTAGCCTCCCCCAGCCTCTGGAAATGCTTTGATGGGCACAGATGGTGCCCATCTCTGCATAAGCCAGTCTACACCGGTTCAGGGATCCCCCAGCCCTGCTCTGGCGCGAAAACTGGACAAAGGAAAGGGGAGTGACCACTCCCCTGACCTGCACATCCCCTGGGAGGTGCCCAGAGCTCCTCCAGTGTGCTCCAGACCTCTGCCATCTTGGAAACAGAGGTGCTGCTGGCACACTGGACTGCTTTGAGTGGCCAGGGCCAGCAATAGGCTCCTTCAGGTGTTGCTAGCCTATCCTCTCTCCTAAGTAGCCAAACCCTCTTTTCTGGCTATTTAGGGTCTCTGCTTTGGGGAATTCTTTAGATAACGAATGGAAGAGCTCATCAGAGTTCCTCTGCATCTCTCTCTTCACCTTCTGCCAAGGAATCGACTGCTGACCGTGCTGGAAGCCTGCAAAACTGCAACAAAGTAGCAAAGACGACTACTGCGACATTGTAACGCTGATCCTGCCGCCTTCTCGACTGTTTTCCTGGTGGTGCATGCTGTGGGGGTAGTCTGCCTCCTCTCTGCACTAGAAGCTCCGAAGAAATCTCCCGTGGGTCGACGGAATCTTCCCCCTGCAACCGCAGGCACCAAAGAACTGCATCACCGGTCCTCTGGGTCTCCTCTCAGCACGACGAGCGAGGTCCCTTGAACTCAGCAACTCTGTCCAAGTGACTCCCACACAAACTATTTAGGGGAAAAATGATGATAGCAGGCCAACCAGTGGAGAGAGTCAGACAATTTGATTATTTGGGGATTAGGTTAAGTGACGACCAACGTTGGTCGGCACAGATTAAGAAGAGTCTGACAACACTTAGGCAAAGGTCTATAGCGATAGCTAAGAAAATAGCTAATACTTGTGAAGGGGAGATAACACCTGCCATCACCGTCTACAAAGCAGTGGCAGTAGCGGCCTCAATTTATGGTGCCGAGCTTTGGGGTCATACCAACTCTAGGTGTCTGACCACTGTAGAAAACCGGTTTATTCGAAATTTCCTAAAGTTGCCGATGAGCACCCCTCTGACTCCACTCAGATTTGACTTAGCCCTAAATGAAATACACAATGAAATTGCATTAAGACCCCTAATGTATTGGATTAATCTTTGGACCTCAGAGGACCGGTCCACTCTCCATAAAGCACTAGATGAATTTCTTGCAAATGACAGCGTACTAAAGATCCCTTGGTTCAGACACATCAGAGATACGTGTAAATTTCTCAAAATGGAGGAGGTGTGGAGTGCTCCCCACAATTTGGCAAAGGAAACAAAGGAACGTGTAAAAAGGTGCTACTGGGAGAGCATTCTGACCCAAATTTGGCTAAAAAATCATGGTAGTCTGACTTTGCAGTTCTTAGACCATAAATGTAGTCCCAAGTTCGAGGCCTATATGGATAATGTAAATCCTCCATATACCAAAACACTATTTATTAAATTTAGACTAGGGACTCTTCCGCTTAAGTCATTTACAGCGCAATGGAGACCGGAGGACTGCAATTCAATATACTGCCATCATTGTCAAAAGACAAAAGAGTCACTCGCGCACTTTATGTTTTTCTGCCCTAGATATTTGGTACCTAGGAAAAAGTGGATTGCTCCACTATGTAGGGCAATTGGGATAAGGGAATGGAACACGGCATTACGACTCCTAACAACTGATACAAATGATAAAATAGTTTTTTCTGTGGTGGGATATCTGCGAAGTGCATGGTTAATAAGAACAAAAGAACTATTATAAATGTGTAATTTTAATACATTGGTTTTAGACTATATTCACTTAATACATCAGTTCTTAACCGGATGAACCTAAAACCTAAACGGTCTGGATTTTTTGTTTAAAGAATAATGATGATTTGTATGTTTTATAAATATATGACCTCACTATTTATCTAGGGTTCTTAAAAAAGTAAATTATGCAATTTTCTCCTTTTATCCCAGATAACAGAGACAAATGATAAAATTGGTCACTCAGCGGCAAGGTTCTTGTAAAATACACAGGTGACACGAACTAGAATTCTGATAATCACGTGCTTCTAATAACTTGGTTTTAGATTATATTTAATTAGTTTGATAAAATTTTAATTAATTGAAGTTAAATTTTAACAACCTAATATTTTTATACGTTTTGAGATTTCGTAAAAACAAAAAATGTTTAAAAATAACGTTGTCTATACATTCTTAAAATTTTTAAAGTGCTATGTTTCTTAATCATGTTATGTCTTGTATTGTTTACTTTTATGGCTTATAGCCGAAATAAAGTTATATATGATGACTCCCACTGTCCAGTGACTCTTCAGTCCAAGTTTGGTGGAGGTAAGTCCTTGCCTCCCCACGCCAGACTGCATTACTGGGAACTGCGTGTTTTGCAGCTACTCCGGCTCCTGTGCACTCACCGAGGATTTCCTTCGTGCACAGCCAAGCCCGGGTCCCCGGCACTCTAACCTGCATTGCACGACCTCCTGAGTTGTCCTCCGGCGGCGTGGGACTCTCTTGTGCAACTTCGGGTGAGCACCAATTCACTCCACTTCGTAGTGCCTGTTCCGGCACTTATGCGGGTGCTGCTTGCTTCTGAGTGGGTTCCTTCTCTTGCTGGGAGCCCCCTCTGTCTCCTTACGCAGTTGGCGACATCCTGGTCCCTCCTGGGCCACAGCAGCATCCAAAAACCCTAACCGCGACCCTTGCAGCTAGCAAGGCTTTTTGGCGGTCTTTCTGCGGAAAAACACTTCTGCACGACTCTTCACAACGTGGGACATCCATCCTCCAAAGGGGAAGTTTCTAGCCCTTGTCGTTCGTGCAGAATCCTCAGCTTCTACCATCCAGTGGCAGCTTCTTTGCACCCACAGCTGGCATTTCCTGGGCATCTGCCCACTCCCGACTTGATCGTGACTTTTGGACTTGGTCCCCTTGTTCCACAGGTACCCTCGTCTGGAAATCCATCGTTGTTGCATTGTTGGTGTTGGTCTTTCCTGCAGAATTCCCCTATCACGACTTCTGTGCTCTTTGGGGAACTTAGGTGCACTTTGCACCCACTTTTCAGGCTCTTGGGGTGGGCTATTTTTCTAATCCTCACTGTTTTCTTACAGTCCCAGCGACCCTCTACGAGGTCACATAGGTTTGGGGTCCATTCGTGGTTCGCATTCCACTTCTAGAGTATATGGTTTGTGTTGCCCCTATGCCCATGTGCCCCCATTGCATTCTATTGTGATTATACATTGTTTGCACTGTTTTCTATTGCTATTACTGTATATTTTGGTATTGTGTACATATATCTTGTGTATATTTGCTATCCTCATACTGAGGGTACTCACTGAGATACTTTTGGCATATTGTCATAAAAATAAAGTACCTTTATTTTTAGTATATCTGTGTATTGTGTTTTCTTATGATATTGTGCATATGACACTAGTGGCACTTGTCTCCTAGTTCAGCCTAAGCTGCTCTGCTAAGCTACCTTTTCTATCAGCCTAAGCTGCTAGACACCCCTCTACACTACACTACACTAATAAGGGATACCTGGGCCTGGTGCAAGGTGTATGTACCCCTTGGTACTCACTACAACCAAGTCCAGCCTCCTACACCTGCCACACAGATGGGAGAGGAAGGCCTGGTGGGACCTCCTCAACAGAAGTGGGAGTTTGGTTAGGTGAGTCCACCTCCTCTGGGCTGACAGAGCAGGCACAGGATGTTTGGTGGGATGAGGAGTTAATACCCAATATAGCATCTGGAGACAGGTGTCAAAGGGCATCTCATGGAAAAGAGAATGAGTGGTGGGCATCAGGGTCAACATATTGGGGTGGCAGAACTAACCAACCATCTGCTAGTGTGTTGCAGATCTGACCAGCGGCGGGACTGACAGCGTCAGTCGGAAGGGATGAGTTTGGCAAGGCTGCAAGCTTTGGAGCAGGCCTCGACCTTATGAGCAGGTAAGCAGTCAAAGATGATACAGAAACATGTAAGAATATCGACTGGAGTGGACATTAGAGGCATGGAAGGGGCCTGGAAGGGGTGTTGATGGTGAAGCCAGATTTAGGAAACAGATAAAGGAGAGGGCCAGAATAGCAAGCTATACCTGTAGCAGGGAATGGTAAGGACAGAAAAGGGACAATGGGGGCTGCTACAGATACCACGTTAAAGACAATGGAAGTTGGCGTGGTGCTGGTAAAGGAGAAGGATGATCAATACACAAAAGAAGAGGATAAGAAAGAGAGAAAGGAAATGAAGGTCAAGAAACTGCCATATATGGGGATCAGGAAAGCATTTAGATAATGACATCCGCAAAAGACAAAATATGGACAAGAGAGTACATGGAGGAATTGAAGCTGCTGCATAGGAAAATAAGGGCAAAGGGAGGGTCAAAAGACAGGAATATGAGTTAGCCAAATGAGTGAAGGTGGCTGTCACAATAGAAATTGGTTTGCAGCGTTTTAATATACCCTACTATGCAGAGTGAGAAATTTCCTGAGTGGTATGTAGAACTGTTCAAATGCATGAATGTAATCAGAAAGCCCATATCTCCTTTGGTGGATATGCATGGGTGAGGTATGATGAGGAGTTCAGGGCTCACCTGGTAACAGATAGGGAAATAAAATAGGGGGAACTCAACAGTGATCTGTGGCTTCATACAATGGGACAGATGAGACCAATGCTACGGTGTTCTTGGCAAGCGGTTTACCCATAGTTTATGAACAATTTCAGGGGTGTCCCACCCAGGGGGGTGGGGGCCGTCAGATAATGTCAGATAGGTCAGATAGGAACTTGCTGGCCTACAATATGGGATCTTGCACAAGAGAATGCTGCAAATTTAGACACAAGTGTTCGAAGTCCTCAGCCAGGCCCCCACTCATACACTGTTGAAGGGTTTGAGGGGGTTGGCAAGGCAGACATAGGGGCATAAGGCAACAATCTTTGGGGAAGGGGTAACGGACCACTAGAAATTGTGGGAAAAGGCTCTTACACTGGTTAAGTTGCAGAGACTTGCACACTGGCTGCAATGGTATGAGAGAAAGGATGACACAGACATGTTGAGGGTGGGTTTCAAAAGGGGATTTTGACTAGGTCATGAGGGGGGATGCAAAAAGAGATGGGAAGAGAACTTGAAATCAGCGAAGGATCACCTACAGGTGGTGAGAGACAAAACACTGAAGGAAACCAGAGAGGAGATATAATGCATGCCCTCTGGCTAACTTGATCGACTGTCCTATAAGAGTGGTACCAAAGAAAGAACAGGGGACGTTTTGGCTGATCCAGTATTGATCATGGCGGGAAGACGAGTCAGTGAATGACCACATAGTGGAGTAGCTGTCCTCAGTGACATACTTTTCAGTTGGCATAGCCATTGACTTCATGAATGTAGTGGGAAAAGGTGCACACTTGGCAAACAGTGACATTTAGTCAGCATTCAGGCTCTTACCTTTTCATCCCCTAGATTTTGAATTGCTGGACAAACAGGTTGAAGGGCAGTGGTATACAGATAAACTATTTCCCATGGGCTTCTCTACCTCATGTGAATTGTTTGAGTGATTCAGTTCTGCAGTGGTTGTTCATCTTTATGACAGCACAAACAATAGTGACACAGCACTGAGGTGACTTCTTTCTCGTGGGCCCCCTTGGCTCGGCAGATTGTCAACAGATGCTGGCTAGTTTTCAAGAGCTAATGGGGGACGCACCCCTTGCAGACAAGAAAACAGCAGGGACAGCCACAGGGATCTCATTTATGGGGACTGAAACTTAAATATTTAAGATGGAAGCTAGGTTGCCTGAAGAAAAGAGATAGGCAATGGTACTCCAGTTAGATAACATGTTTGAGAAGATGAAGGTGCTGCTAAGGGAAGTGCAGGTGCTACTAGTATATCTAATTTTGTACACTGAGTGGTACGGGCTGGAATGACCTTTTGCAGGAAATTGGGCTTGGTATTGGGGAGGAGTTTGCCACACCACAGGGTGAGACTGTAGGACATTTTTCTAGGACATATGAACAGGATTTCACTGGAAAGATCAGGAGTCAGGCCGAATTGGGCATACAGCTGTTTATAGATGCTACTGGCAGGGCTTGCTTTAGTCCTTACTGGAAAGGCCACTGGTTTGTAGAACAATGGCCTCAGTCTAGGAAGAAACGCAAGAGAAACACAGCATTTCTGGAATATTTTCCTTTAGCTGTGGCACTCTTTGTGTGGGCTGACAAGTTTGTGGACAAGACAGTTTGGTTTAGTATGGACAACATGGCAGTGGTGCATGTTATGAACAGTCAGCCAGGGACGTGTGAGTGCTTGGGCTATTGAGAATATTTGTATTGGGCTGCCTGAATTGCAACACTATCTTTAGAGCAAGGCACATGCCAGGTATAGATAATACCATTGTGGGCACTCTGTCTCGTTTGCAGTGACCAAGGTTCAGGAGGCTAGCTATGGAGGAAGATAGAGAAAATACACCAATGCCACGGGAACTAAGGCAGATGGGTGTCAAAGGATTCAGCACCTTGTTTTAGGTTCACTGGCACAGTCCACCAGTAGGTCAGATATGCAGGCAGTTTATAAACAATTTCAGGGGTGTCCCACCCAGGGGGGTGGGGACCGTCAGATAATGTCAGATAGGTCAGATAGGAACTTGCTGGCCTACAATATGGGATCTTGCACAAGAGAATGCTGCAAATTTAGACACAAGTGTTCGAAGTCCTCAGCCAGGCCCCCACTCATACACTGTTGAAGGGTTTGAGGGGGTTGGCAAGGCAGACATGGGGGCATAAGGCAACAATCTTTGGGGAAGGGGTAACGGACCACTAGAAATTGTGGGAAAAGGCTCTTACACTGGTTAAGTTGCAGAGACTTGCACACTGGCTGCAATGGTATGAGAGAAAGGATGACACAGACATGTTGAGGGTGGGTTTCAAAAGGGGATTTTGACTAGGTCATGAGGGGGGATGCAAAAAGAGATGGGAAGAGAACATGAAATCAGCGAAGGATCACCTACAGGTGGTGAGAGACAAAACACTGAAGGAAACCAGAGAGGAGATATAATGCATGCCCTCTGGCTAACTTGATTGACTGTCCTATAAGGGTGGTACCAAAGAAAGAACAGGGGACGTTTTGGCTGATCCAGTATTGATCATGGCGGGAAGACGAGTCAGTGAATGACCACATAGTGGAGTAGCTGTCCTCAGTGACATACTTTTCAGTTGGCATAGCCATTGACTTCATGAATGTAGTGGGAAAAGGTGCACACTTGGCAAACAGTGACATTTAGTCAGCATTCAGGCTCTTACCTTTTCATCCCCTAGATTTTGAATTGCTGGACAAACAGGTTGAAGGGCAGTGGTATACAGATAAACTATTTCCCATGGGCTTCTCTACCTCATGTGAATTGTTTGAGTGATTCAGTTCTGCAGTGGTTGTTCATCTTTATGACAGCACAAACAATAGTGACACAGCACTGAGGTGACTTCTTTCTCGTGGGCCCCCTTGGCTCGGCAGATTGTCAGCAGATGCTGGCTAGTTTTCAAGAGCTAATGGGGGATGTACCCCTTGCAGACAAGAAAACAGCAGGGACAGCCACAGGGATCTCATTTTTGGGGACTGAAACTTAAATATTTAAGATGGAAGCAAGGTAGCCTGAAGAAAAGAGATAGGCAATGGTACTCCAGTTAGATAACATGTTTGAGAAGATGAAGGTGCTGCTAAGGGAAGTGCAGGTGCTACTAGTATATCTAATTTTGTACACTGAGTGGTACGGGCTGGAATGACCTTTTGCAGGAAATTGGGCTTGGTATTGGGGAGGAGTTTGCCACACCACAGGGAGAGACTGTAGGACATTTTTCTAGGACATATGAACAGGATTTCACTGGAAAGATCAGGAGTCAGGCCGAATTGGGCATACAGCTGTTTATAGATGCTACTGGCAGGGCTTGCTTTAGTCCTTACTGGAAAGGCCACTGGTTTGTAGAACAATGGCCTCAGTCTAGGAAGAAACGCAAGAGAAACACAGCATTTCTGGAATATTTTCCTTTAGCTGTGGCACTCTTTGTGTGGGCTGACAAGTTTGTGGACAAGACAGTTTGGTTTAGTATGGACAACATGGCAGTGGTGCATGTTATGAACAGTCAGCCAGGGACGTGTGAGTGCTTGGGCTATTGAGAATATTTGTATTGGGCTGCCTGAATTGCAACACTATCTTTAGAGCAAGGCACATGCCAGGTATAGATAATACCATTGTGGGCACTCTGTCTCGTTTGCAGTGACCAAGGTTCAGGAGGCTAGCTATGGAGGAAGATAGAGAAAATACACCAATGCCACGGGAACTAAGGCAGATGGGTGTCAAAGGATTCAGCACCTTGTTTTAGGTTCACTGGCACAGTCCACCAGTAGGTCAGATATGCAGGCAGTTTATAAACAATTTCAGGGGTGTCCCACCCAGGGGGGTGGGGACCGTCAGATAATGTCAGATAGATCAGATAGGAACTTGCTGGCCTACAATATGGGATCTTGCACAAGAGAATGCTGCAAATTTAGACACAAGTGTTCGAAGTCCTCAGCCAGGCCCCCACTCATACACTGTTGAAGGGTTTGAGGGGGTTGGCAAGGCAGACATGGGGGCATAAGGCAACAATCTTTGGGGAAGGGGTAACGGACCACTAGAAATTGTGGGAAAAGGCTCTTACACTGGTTAAGTTGCAGAGACTTGCACACTGGCTGCAATGGTTTGAAAGAAAGGATGACAAAGACATGTTGAGGGTGGGTTTCAAAAGGGGATTTTGACTAGGTTATGAGGGGGGATGCAAAAAGAGATGGGAAGAGAACTTGAAATCAGCGAAGGATCACCTACAGGTGGTGAGAGACAAAACACTGAAGGAAACCAGAGAGGAGATATAATGCATGCCCTCTGGATAACTTGATCGACTGTCCTATAAGGGTGGTACCAAAGAAAGAACAGGGGACGTTTTGGCTGATCCAGTATTGATCATGGCGGGAAGACGAGTCAGTGAATGACCACATAGTGGAGTAGCTGTCCTCAGTGACATACTTTTCAGTTGGCATAGCCATTGACTTCATGAATGTAGTGGGAAAAGGTGCACACTTGGCAAACAGTGACATTTAGTCAGCATTCAGGCTCTTACCTTTTCATCCCCTAGATTTTGAATTGCTGGACAAACAGGTTGAAGGGCAGTGGTATACAGATAAACTATTTCCCATGGGCTTCTCTACCTCATGTGAATTGTTTGAGTGATTCAGTTCTGCAGTGGTTGTTCATCTTTATGACAGCACAAACAACAGTGACACAGCACTGAGGTGACTTCTTTCTCGTGGGCCCCCTTGGCTCGGCAGATTGTCAGCAGATGCTGGCTAGTTTTCAAGAGCTAATGGGGGACGTACCACTTGCAGACACGAAAACAGCAGGGACAGCCACAGGGATCTCATTTTTGGGGACTGAAACTTAAATATTTAAGATGGAAGCAAGGTTGCCTGAAGAAAAGAGATAGGCAATGGTACTCCAGTTAGATAACATGTTTGAGAAGATGAAGGTGCTGCTAAGGGAAGTGCAGGTGCTACTAGTATACCTAATTTTGTACACTGAGTGGTACGGGCTGGAATGACCTTTTGCAGGAAATTGGGCTTGGTATTGGGGAGGAGTTTGCCACACCACAGGGTGAGACTGTAGGACATTTTTCTAGGACATATGAACAGGATTTCACTGGAAAGATCAGGAGTCAGGCCGAATTGGGCATACAGCTGTTTATAGATGCTACTGGGAGGGCTTGCTTTAGTCCTTACTGGAAAGGCCACTGGTGTGTAGAACAATGGCCTCAGTCTTGGAAGAAACGCAAGAGAAACACAGCATTTCTGGAATATTTTCCTTTAGCTGTGGCACTCTTTGTGTGGGCTGACAAGTTTGTGGACAAGACAGTTTGGTTTAGTGTGGACAACATGGCAGTGGTGCATGTTATGAACAGTCAGCCAGGGACGTGTGAGTGCTTAGGCTATTGAGAATATTTGTATTGGGCTGCCTGAATTGCAACACTATCTTTAGAGCAAGGCACATGCCAGGTATAGATAATACCATTGTGGGCACTCTGTCTCGTTTGCAGTGACCAAGGTTCAGGAGGCTAGCTATGGAGGAAGATAGAGAAAATACACCAATGCCACAGGAACTAAGGCAGATGGGTGTCAAAGGATTCAGCACCTTGTTTTAGGTTCACTGGCACAGTCCACTAGTAGGTCAGATATGCAGGCAGTTTATAAACAATTTCAGGGGTGTCCCACCCAGGGGGGTGGGGACCGTCAGATAATGTCAGATAGGTCAGATAGGAACTTGCTGGCCTACAATATGGGATCTTGCACAAGAGAATGCTGCAAATTTAGACACAAGTGTTCGAAGTCCTCAGCCAGGCCCCCACTCATACACTGTTGAAGGGTTTGAGGGGGTTGGCAAGGCAGACATGGGGGCATAAGGCAACAATCTTTGGGGAAGGGGTAACGGACCACTAGAAATTGTGGGAAAAGGCTCTTACACTGGTTAAGTTGCAGAGACTTGCACACTGGCTGCAATGGTATGAGAGAAAGGATGACACAGACATGTTGAGGGTGGGTTTCAAAAGGGAATTTTGACTAGGTTATGAGGGGGGATGCAAAAAGAGATGGGAAGAGAACTTGAAATCAGCGAAGGATCTCCTACAGGTGGTGAGAGACAAAACACTGAAGGAAACCAGAGAGGAGATATAATGCATGCCCTCTGGATAACTTGATCGACTGTCCTATAAGGGTGGTACCAAAGAAAGAACAGGGGACGTTTTGGATGATCCAGTATTGATCATGGCGGGAAGACGAGTCAGTGAATGACCACATAGTGGAGTAGCTGTCCTCAGTGACATACTTTTCAGTTGGCATAGCCATTGACTTCATGAATGTAGTGGGAAAAGTTGCACACTTGGCAAACAGTGACATTTAGTCAGCATTCAGGCTCTTACCTTTTCATCCCCTAGATTTTGAATTGCTGGACAAACAGGTTGAAGGGCAGTGGTATACAGATAAACTATTTCCCATGGGCTTCTCTACCTAATGTGAATTGTTTGAGTGATTCAGTTCTGCAGTGGTTGTTCATCTTTATGACAGCACAAACAACAGTGACACAGCACTGAGGTGACTTCTTTCTCGTGGGCCCCCTTGGCTCGGCAGACTGTCAGCAGATGCTGGCTAGTTTTCAAGAGCTAATGGGGGACGAACCCCTTGCAGACAAGAAGACAGCAGGGACAGCCACAGGGATCTCATTTTTTCGGGACTGAAACTTAAATATTTAAGATGGAAGCAAGGTTGCCTGAAGAAAAGAGATAGGCAATGGTACTCCAGTTAGATAACATGTTTGAGAAGATGAAGGTGCTGCTAAGGGAGGTGCAGGTGCTACTAGTATGTCTAATTTTGTACACTGAGTGGTATGGGCTGGAATGACCTTTTGCAGGAAATTGGGCTTGGTATTGGGGAGGAGTTTGCCACACCACAGGGTGAGACTGTAGGACGTTTTTCTAGGACATATGAACAGGATTTCACTGGAAAGATCAGGAGTCAGGCCGAATTGGGCATACAGCTGTTTATAGATGCTACTGGCAGGGCTTGCTTTAGTCCTTACTGGAAAGGCCACTGGTGTGTAGAACAATGGCCTCAGTCTTGGAAGAAACGCAAGAGAAACACAGCATTTCTGGAATATTTTCCTTTAGCTGTGGCACTCTTTGTGTGGGCTGACAAGTTTGTGGACAAGACAGTTTGGTTTAATGTGGACAACATGGCAGTGGTGCATGTTATGAACAGTCAGCCAGGGACGTGTGAGTGCTTAGGCTATTGAGAATATTTGTATTGGGCTGCCTGAATTGCAACACTATCTTTAGAGCAAGGCACATGCCAGGTATAGATAATACCATTGTGGGCACTCTGTCTCGTTTGCAGTGACCAAGGTTCAGGAGGCTAGCTATGGAGGAAGACAGAGAAAATACACCAATGCCACAGGAACTAAGGCAGATGGGTGTCAAAGGATTCAGCACCTTGTTTTAGGTTCACTGGCACAGTCCACCAGTATGTCAGATATGCAGGCCTGGACAGAATTTCTGTCATCTGGAGCCCAGCGATGTGGTATAGAGGAGGAGTGGTAGAGATGTGAGCATGTGGTACAGTTATTATGGATATGGTGGAAAAAGGTAGAGTCAGGGTTACAATTGCTGGTAAGTTGGTAGGGATTGCTCTCATGGGGAAGTTCTCTTGGGGATAGCCTCTAACACAGGAACAATTGGGTAAGAGGATACTGGAAGGGTGGGCCAGTGAAAATGGAAGTGGGAGGCTGAAGCGGCGACTGCTAGTGTGTCTGGACCCAAGGAAGGTGATGGGGCGAGCTGCCATTGATGTGCTGTAACTCTCGGGAGGCAGATTTGTTCATGATTTTGATGTGTTGGAAGTTCTTTGGTGCTTTTCAAGTGTCTGAGTTGCTGGGTAGACAGGACGATAGAGGCAAAGGATGGAACCTGGTAGAAATGGGAAGAGACACTGCGGTAATAAGACTGAAGAGGTCCAAAACTGATCAGAGGTCTAAAGTAGGACAGTAAATCAGAGGGTCTACCCTGTGCAATGAGATTACCCAGTGTATCTGGGATCTAAATTGCAACAGGAGTCAGAAGGGGTTCATGGCAGGGTTTTTTAGCATATGGATGGATCAGTAGTAACTTTGTTTCAACTTTTAGTGGTACTCAGGAAAGCAGTGGCCCATCTTGGCTAACACCTGCTGACTACAGCACTCATTCTATCCACATACGGAAGGCCACGAAAGCAGGTGGGAAGGACTGATCAGGGGACAGGATACAGGAATTGAGGAGATGGTCTTCTTGGTGCTGCAAACAGTATGTGAGGGAGGATGAAGATGTGAGAGAGTAGGATACTGTAATTAATTGAATGTATACTGTTTCTTGTAGGTTCTGTACTGGGACGAGAGATACGAACTATCAGTTTAGATTATGGGACACTAATTCATTCAAAGGGCAGAAAAAACAGTTTTCACAAGACGGCATGGAACTCAGTTGGGTTTCTCAGCGGAGAAAGCTAAAGTGCAGCGGAATAGGGAAGAGAGCATGGTTTGGAGGGAGCTATTGCCATTATTAAATTAGATTGTTGGGAAGGAACAGTTGTCCGGATGTACTGGTGATGCTCCTTGGGGAGAAGAACATGAGGAGGATAAAAGGGATGGGGGGTTTGAAGGCAGTAAAGCGAGATTTGCAGGAGGTGAAAGCAAATTAGTCAGGGACGTTTGTGTTGTGGACTGAACTGATACCAAGAAGAGATGGAGGGGGTTAGAGAAGCCAAAGGCCATTCACTAAGGCAGGAAGAGAAAAAACAGAGAGATGCAGAATTGTGCACAGAAAGAAACACTGGCATAGTTGTTCACCCAGATTTACGTAATGAGGAAGTATATTTTTTCAGATAGGATGGGGTACATTTGTCCTCCCTGGGCATGGACCTATACTTGATGCAGTTGTAGGAAGCACAACCTCAGGCAATGGGGGTGTGATTACAGAGGTCAGATTGAGGACCAGGTAAGTATGTAGGACAGTGGCAGGCCAGGATGAAGGTGAGCAGGGATGCAGAAAAACCCAGGTGCTGAGGAGGTGTTCTGGATTGACAATGTTCAATCAGTTTATTGCTGTTAGGTTGGGGAAAGCAGGGTAAAGGAGTGGGGCATGTTTACAGCTGCTGAAAATGGGGAATTAAAAGGTTTACAGTTCTATGAATTTGAGTTAATTCGGAACATAGTAGGTAGATATAGGGCAGGTTAGATATTTGGGGTAAGCATTGGGGGAAAATGGAGTGGTGGGGCTAGAATGAACAGTACATGAAGCTTTATGTATTAGCAACAAGAATAGTTTTGTAAGGCAAATTAGGGAACTTCTATAATTGTGATGTGTGCCTGTTTTAATAAAATATCCTTTTCCATACTAAGATGTGTCAGGGGTCTATGCTACACCCTCTAGCCCATTAGAGGTTTGGAGGGCAGCTGACCAATGGAAGATATGCTCCCCAGGGGGATTGGGCAGTGTCATACTGTCCAGAGGACTGGAGTACTTTGGTGGCTTCAGGTAGGTGGGCTGGGTTAGGATTACAAGTATGGGGATTGGTCTGCCAGACACCATTCTCTAGTGATTATACTTATAGGCTGGTAAGATAGAGCAGGTGGGGAGAAGGACTGTTTTTCCCACCCTCCCACTCAGAACAGGGAAGGGGCTGGTAGTGTGGTTATTGGGGTGTGCTTTTGTTGGAACAACTATGCAAAGAAGGAGTTCTAAATATGTGGTAGTTGTAGCTTGAGGTAGGTGCACAGCCAGTTGGTCCAGAGAACTGCATAATTCTATCAATTTATTGCTGTTGGGGGGGCAGTGTAAAGGGGAGGAGGGGCAGATGTTCACGGTTGTTGAAGACAGGAAGTTAAAAATTTACTGTTCTATGAACTTAATTCAGAAAACAGCATGTAGATACAGGGCAGGTTAGACAGTTGATGTATGCGTTGGGGAGGAAATAGAGGGATGGGGTGTTCAATAAACAGCAAATAAAGCTTGATGTATTAGTGAGGACAGTAGTTTTGTAAGGCAATTTTCCTAGAGACCTTTGTGTTTGTGATGTTCACCTGTTTATTTAAAGCAGTCTTTTCCAAACTAAGACATGTCAGTGGTGTGTGTTGTACCCTCTCGCCCAATGGTTATTTTACAATGGTTGATTGAAAGTGCTGAAATTAATAGCTTCAATTTGTTTTTTGTTTTTTTTCTTTTGTCCAATGTAGGTGGCTGAGGATCAGGTGATAAAAATCAGCCAGCTTTGATAAGGGGCTCAGCCATAGAAATGAGATTACCTCTTTGTGAATGTTGTTCATAAACTCTAGTCAGGCATTATGACAATGAGTCTAGAGAAACAAAATCTGACATTTTTACTGATTTTGTGACATGTATTTACCTATACAGAACCAATTTGCGGGGGCCTACACCATGTTCCATATTACTTTTTTTAGATACTAGTGGTTAAAATATCACTTTCAATGTTGAACCCAGATTGGAACTTTTTTTAATACAATTACAGATAAGTTACCAATATGTTGATTATGGCAATTTAAACAAAATCATATTTTTTATTTTAGGACATGTCATGTGTAGTGGGAGTCAGATTAGCAGACCCCAGCTACTCCAGAGGTCAAGTGTAAATGAAATAGAGTGTCAAAAACAGCAAAAATATATTAATTTTTGTGAGTGTGTGTGTCTGTTTGTGTGTGTGTGTGTGTGCACACGTATGTGTGTGAGGGTGGGTGTTTGTGAACGCTTGTGTTCGTGTGTGCATATGCATGTGTGTGTGTGAATACTAGTGCATGTGTGTACTTGTTTAACTCACACTGTGAGGATTGTACTGGCCCTCACAGTGCTCCTGACAAAACCTAACAAACACCATGGCCCTCATTATGACTTCAGCGGTCTTTTCTCAAGACTGCCGAATCCCCAGGCGCCAGCAACCACCATATTACGAGTAATGAAGGATTTTTGCCACAGTTTGGGTGGATATCCGCCAGTAGTCGTGCTGGCAGTCAGAGACGTAGGGGCGGTTCCACCACCGGCCCCGTCCCAACAAAGGGCTCCGCCAGCCATATTACGACCTATAACACGGCCTGGCGGTGTCCTGATGGTGGGGCACTGCCGGAGGTGAAGCGCCTGTTCCCTTTCCTTGCCAGACGACCTCATCGCTGGACAAGGTAAGTCGATCATCCGACGGGGGTGGGAGGGTGGTCAGTGTTGTTTGTGTTTGTGTGTGTGTGTGTGTGTGAGTGGGTGTTGTCCACGTGTGTGAAGGTAAGTGTGTATGCGTGTGTGTATACATGTGTGTTTTGGGTGTGTGAATGCGTGTTTGAATGCATGTATGTATGTGTGTGAGTGTGTGTTTTAAAGTGATGGTGAATGAGTGTGCTCGGGGTGTGTGTGGGTGTGTGTGTACGTGTATGTGGGAAGGGGGTGCTGTTCTAGAAGGTGGGGGTGGGGGAGGGAGTGCTCTTATGGATCAGGGTGGTGGAGGGGAGTGCTGGTATGGAAAGCCGACTCTTGATACTGCCGGCAGTCTTCAGTGAGCTGATCTCCATCCCGGCTGTCCAACCGCCAAGTGGAGATATGGCGGTTTGGTCTTTTGAAGCGAGTGGACCAGTCCTCACAGATTTAATAAACATTGACAAAATCAGACAAACACTATCTATATAAAGACCAGTTCACTGTGGAGGCTGGTCCTTGCAGTTTATTTAGGTACTTTTGAGCTGGTGTATCTAAGGCCCAGATTTAAGAGTGCCTAGTGCCTCCTTGCGCCACATTAGCGCCATTTATTTTTACACTAATATGGCCCAAAGAAGCCAAAATAACTGTGTCATTGAACCACTTTGTAACCCCTTGTGCCAGATTATGCCTGCGCCAGGCATAGTTTATGCAAGGGGGTGTTCCCCAATTAGGGAGACTGTAAAAATGGAGCAGTGGAATCTAAGAGCAGGCGTTAAAAGGGGGCACACCATTGCTTTCAATGGGCCTCTATGTACAGTGCAGGATTAGTGCCAAAAGTTTGGTGCTAATCCTGCACAGTACATCAATAATGTGAAAAATAACAAAGCTATTGTCCCTAACCTGCATCATGGATTGCCATATATTAAATACGGCGCACAGATCATGGCAGTAGGGGGGCGCTAGGGGGTGCAAAAACAGTGGCGTTGCATCCAAAGCAGCGCCACTTTTCTTAATTCAGACCATAAAAGTGCAGTTATGTTTGCTTTGGTCCACTTTACAGGCTATTCCAGCCTCAGGGTGAATAGAAGAGAAAATTCACACTCTATTATGCTGAATTGCTGATCCTTATAAATACAGGCATGGGATGATGTATCTGCGTGTGTGGTTGCATGTGTGGGAGAAAGTAAATGCATGTGTCTGTGCATGTGCATATGTGTGTGCATAAGTATTTATGTATGTGTGAGGATATGAGAGTGAAATGCACAGCTTCGTGTAATGTTGGCCATTGATTAGTGGCACTAATTATTGGCCTATTGTGGGCAATTGTAGCATGATGGTTCCTAACCTTAGTATAATGGCACCTACTGTATAATGGCCCACCCCTTGTGGAAGGCTGGCCTAAGATAAATGTGGTAATGATTACAATATTGTGGTTATCAATTTATCAGTAGCATGATGGGCCCCACACTTGCTGGTCCTGGATGTCATTATTGAGACACTGTGGGCATCCATGGTATAATGATGCACACCACTGGTATAATGGTGGACTTGGCACAATGGTGAGAAATCCTAAAAATGTGTGGGCATTTATAGCATGATGAGGCTCTACCTGGTATGGATGGTGATATTGGTATAATGATGATAATTCTTAGTGTATTGTGAACATCCATGACAATATGATACATTGTTAAGCACGGCAGCATCTACATACAGCAGTAGCCTGTGTCTTCTTGACAGAAAAGGTTTGCACAATAAACATGTTTAATCAATAAAAACTTGGCATTCCAGAATAACCATTGGCTTTTTCATGAAAAGTTCAAACCTCTATTTTGGGAATTATTTCCCTAATAATAGCAAAATGTGCATTTTTTCACATAACTGATAACCTGGTATCTGTGGACAAAGACTGCATTTCAAAATACCTACCTAAAGCTGATCTTTCAGTGATTCATACTGCTACTGTCTGAGACCCTCGCCTATAAGAAGGGTGTAATCTGTAAGCATTCTAAACCTGTATTGTGACTGTAACCTGATAGCACGGCTAAATACATCTGTCTGCCTCTGCCGTGAATTGCCTGTTATTGTGATATTTGTGTATTTATTTTTATGTTTTTTAAGGTGCCACTTCCAAGGAGATAACTACTCCTAACAGATGACTGAAAATATACTTTAAAATGGCAAGATGGATAGGCGCATTGTTAAGAAGGCAGCTGCTGTGAAAAATGACCAATTGTGTGACATCCCATTTTCTGAACTGTCTTAACCAACTATTTCTCTTTAGGTGCTTCTAGTGAAATTGTGCTGAAAAGTGCAGTATTTTGCCACTATTTCTCGAAATGTTCTTCATGTCGGTGAATTCAAAAGACTCCTGAAGAGGGCCAAGCTTGCTTGGCAAACTATAAAAGCCCCTGATTTCGTGAGTGATCTCTCAGAACAAATGCCTTTTTGGCAACTGTATATGAAAGTTAGAGGCATGAATTTGGAGCACCAGAGATTTTGCTGCAACCGCTGATGTTACAGTAATGAAATATTTGTAATTGTGACATAGCATATATTGTGTGTTTTAATATTATATTAATGTAAAGTGGGGTATTCAAATTCAGTAATGAAGTGCATTGACTGTAGTGTTAGTTAAACTGTATAGGGTGTGGCTTAACCTACTAAATGAAACAAAGACACTTGATTTGAATTTCATAACCATCCTCATGTTACTTGAGTGCATTTGTACTAGAAACAATAACAATTTATGTACGGTGTACACTAATGTTTTATAGTTTAATGTTGGACATTTATTTCTTCACCTTACTTAGACTCATCTATTTATAATGCATGCATTTGTTTTAACTGTAACATGGTATCTCATTTGAATTAATGTAGAAATTCATATGTGCATAGTACAATGTGAAATTAAATTTGCATTAGTGAATAATGTCTAAGTTGACATTACTAGGCCTGAATTTAACATGTGAAACTGTTTTTCATGTTCTGCTAAAATGTTATTTTATTGCAGGTGCATTCACACAAAATGTTAGTTTGGGAATAGATGTGCTATTTTCTTACTCATAGAGAGTCTGAGAGAAGAACTTTGGAAAACTAATATGAAGAGATTTAGGGCCTGGTTAAGAGTCTGGCAGTCGGAAAACCCGACTGCCAGACTTGCGGTGAGGAGACTGCCGTGGAGCTGGCTGTCTACTCACTAGATCCATTACAAGTTTTCTTCTGTGCTAACCGGCGGAAACTTCAGCCCAGTGGAAACTGTGTGGTGGCATTGGACTCAGCTCCACATGGAGTCGAGTCCAATGCTGCTACACAGCGGGCCGTCTAGACCCCTCGGAATTCACACTGTCTGCAAAGCAGACAGTACGCATTCCGACGGTGCTGAGCGGGGGGCCTGCACAGCCCATGCTGCGGGCATGGGCAGTGCAGGGGCCCCCCTGTGGCCCCTGGCACAGGCGTTCCACCAGCCTTTTCATGGCAGCCATGAAAAGGCTAGCAGAAAGTGGGGTTGTAATCAGCCAGGATGCGCTGGGTTCAGTGCTGCCATGGCTGGTTACAGGCTTGACTCCTGCCAACTGGCTGGGATCCATGATCCTGACAGTGGCGGCGGTCCCCTGGTAGTCTGACCTCCAAGGATGTAATTTGGCAGTCGGACCACCATGAGTGTGGCAGTTTGACCGCTATCGCTTGTTTGGCAATCCTTGGCTCGCCAAACTCGTAATAGGGCCCTAAGTGCAGGATGACTATCCCTTATTCTCATATGTTGCAAACAATGTCTAGAGGACCAAGGACAGCCAAATTCTCAGGAGTGCTCTGGGATAGAAGGATAATGATGCAAGTTACACCGTGGGACAGGAGAATACAATGGAGCATGTGCTAGTGTGATTGAGAGTGTTACCTAGCAGAATTATGCAGTATTACTAGTGTTTTCACAAATTGATTTTGCAGACATTTCCTCTGGACTTTGATAGGTACAGACCTCTGATTTACCCTTTGTCCCCTTGCTTTATTGAGGGTGGCTTTCAATTAACTCTCTTTAAGAAGACTCTTCTTATTTTTCGTCCCTTTGCCTTTTCAAAATTTACCTTTTTGCCATAAGCTTTTTGATTTCTGATGTTTTTCACTACCCTTTATAGATTAATTTAGGTGGACACTCTTACATTGCATTAATGTGTAATAGGGGCAACCAAAGACTTTTCTCTGAGCACCATATTTTACTACTGATATTCCGTATTGCTCTAACTGAATTCTTGGTTTGCCTTATGCAAACCTGTTTAAGTTTCTTTAGGAGATTTGGCTATCCTTAGGTTATTCTGTATTTCTACAGTGTGTTGTTGAGATTTGTTTAAATGAACTTGAGTGTTAATTTGTAATATAACTCTTTCACTTTATTTCTGATTTGAGTTTTCTTTGTGTGGTCAAATTAGTTACACTATAAATATTGATGATTGATTTGTTCCCCAACTTCCTTGATAGTCCTTTTTGAAAGAATAAAAGACCTTTGGACCTCCAAAAAAGAGCATACAAATGCACCATCACATATATATCTGCCCCTTTCAATGATTTATGATGTCATTAAACATAAACTAAAGTCCTTCATTTCTCTTTAGATCTTCTTTAATATTTTGAAAATCTGAAAGGGTTGATTAGGAGAAAGATACCCAATTGCCTAATATGCAAAATAAAAAATCTCCTTACAAGCAAAATTGTTAAACGTGGATCTTTCAGGGCCCCCCTCAAAGCTTGTCTGTTCAGCCTTACAAGCCTTACTAGATATTCTGTACACAAATGTCCATGTGTTCCGTTACAGAGCCAAGAAGCCACTTGTGGGGATTGTGCACACCAGAAAACAATGTAACACAACACAGTGAGCAGAGAGGGTAGAACCAGCAGTTCTGAATCTCGTTCTACATCCACCACAATTGAAGATGTGTTTTGCTTAGCTGCTGTGAGACTACACAATTTTCATTTCAATTGCTTAAAATAAATAAAAATGAATAATGCCCCTTAACCAGATGTCTAGAGGGTGGTACTTGGAAGGGTGCTCTGAGTATCCATCTGTTACACACACACCATAGAACACCATGAATCATCTAATGGCTATGAATGAATCCACGAGTTAATACATTTAGGGCCAGATGTAGGTAGAAAACATTTTACAAGGTGCAAATTGCGAGTACTAGCGACTCGCAATTTGCACCTCGCAAAATGTTATGCAGAAAGGTGTCTCAGACACCTTCTGCGACTCGCTATGTTTGCGACCCCATAGCGAGTCTAGGCACTCACGGGGATGGTGGCCTGCTGGAGACAGCAGACCACCATGTCCGTGACTGCTTTTAAATAAAGCCGTTTTTTTTTTTTCTCTTTGCAGCCCGTTTTTCTTAAAGGAAAACGAGCTGCAAATAGAAAAAATACCGAAACCTTTTTGTTTCGGTTTTTTTCAGAGTAGGCAGTGGTCCATAGGACCACTGCCTGTTCTGAAAAAATATTTTTTTTGCATTCACAAAGGGGAAGGGGTCCCATTTACGAATGAATTACCATCCACTTCAAGTGGATGGTAACTGCGAGTTGATTTGCGACCGCTTTCGCAGTCACAAATCAACTCTACATCGCAATGAGGTCGCAAACAGGAAGGGCACACCCCTTCCTCTTTGCGAGTCATAAACACATTTTGCGAGTCGGTTCCGACTCACAAAATGTGTTTCAGCATTGCGTGAGGCCTTTTGCGCCTCGCAAACGGCATTTTTCACCGTTTGCGAGGCGCAAAAGGCTACCTACATCTGGCCCTTATTGCCCTTTTCCAATCACAACAGAAATATGCAACAGCAAATCAGCATGAACAGTAAATCAAAAGGTTATTTAATTAGACTTATTAAAAACAATAGAACATGTACAACTAATTACAAATGTATATACCCTACAAGTAGAAAACACGTTTCAGTGTATTTGTCCAATTACAGATATGAATCGACTCAGAAGTAGGGTGTATAGGTGCTGGTTAGGTTCAACCAACGCAGTTAGTTGTCCACATGTTCCAGGGATCGCTGGGTACCTAGTCCATCGAAAATTTGGCACAGCACATGAAAAGACTCAGGGCCTCAATATTTTATGCTTCCAAGGTCAGTTATTGGTGAACAATTGTAAGACATAAAAACACTGATATATTCAGTTTCATATGACGATTCAGTGCGTGGTGTGTAAAGCTAGGGGCAGATTTAGGAAAAGTGGAGTTGAACACAGTGCAGCGCCACTTTCCTTGCTCCCCTTAGCGCCCCCCACCCCCAACCGCCATCATGTGGGCATCGTTTTTAAAATGCGTCTCACCATGGCGGACATTAAGGGCAATAGCATCAGAATTTTAGACGCTATTGATGTACTGTTCAGGGTTAGCACCAAAATTTAGCTGCTAACCCTGAACAGTACATAGGGGCCCATTGTAACCAATGGTGTGCCCCCTTTTAATGCCTGCTCTGAGCAGGTGTTAAAAATGCCATAAAAATGGTGCAAATAAATCTTTTAGATTTTTTTGTACCATTTTTTCGGCTCCCCTACGGGAGGAACGTACCCCCCTTGCATACATTATGCTTGGGGCAGGCATAACGTGGCACAAGGGGTTACAAAGTGGCGCAATGAATGCATTGCACCACTTTGTGAATCTGGCACAGCGATCTTGGCCATGTTGGGCCACATTAGCGTAAAAAAATGACATTCATGTGCTGCAAGGAGGCGCTAGGCCCTCTTAAATCTGGGCCACAGATGCATATAGTTTTACTTCTGCATTCCACCATAATGGCCGAGTCGCCCTTGAAGGCTCAAAAGGCTTTGAAAAGTGGGCAAATAAAAATCTGGACAGAATGATTCTAATAATAAAAACGATTCCTCCCTTTTTCTTAATTAAATGTGAGGAGGCCTGGTGGGGGAGAGATGAGGGCGAGCAGTGCCTAGCAAGGGCCACGTGTTGTACGTGAGTACCTGACATGGCCGCCGTCACTCGGCCTGGCAGGCGCAGCGGACGGATCGTCCCCTGGCAATCAGCAGACTTGATTAATTCCGAAGTCACCAGTCGGTCCGAACTGCGGGGAATTAATCACTTAAATGTGGGAATTATTCAATAAAGCGTTCAAACACGCCATAAACCGAGCCATTAGGAATTAATCGCTTGACATTCCCGCCATGTAAACACGGCTAATAAGTCTCTGCCAGCCTCGGTGAGAAGGGCGACGGTGTGGAGTGGGTGCAGGAACGGAACAGCAGAAGGGTAGGTCCGAAAAAACATTTAGGAGGGGTACATAATCTGATACAGGCATGGGTCAGACTTTGGGAATAGTGTTTTCACTTACTCACTGTGACCCTGAGAAAGTGGGTGTGTTCCCTCTCCGACCAAGAAACGTGGAGCTGTAGCTACCACCTCCCAGGTCGGTTCCTGCAGACCTCAGCTATTCCGGAAAGGTCTCTATTTTTTTAGGCTCTCTCTAATTCTTACTCCCTTAGTTACGGCCTATTAATGTTATTCTGTTATTGAGTTCCCTCCTTTCCTCTCTCCACAGCCTGCTTACGGACACATCCTGCTTGTTCCCAGTCAAATACGAAGCCTCAGTTTGAGTATATATTCTGACCCATTTTGTCTTCGCCTCTCCATGAAATAGTTTCTTTAGTCCTTTAGCCTCCTCTATGTTAGCCTGGGTCTTCCTGGATCTGGGTGCATGGGTCCATACAACCACGCTTGGGGCCTCATTTACAAGGTCTTTTGCGCTGGGCGTCTTGCCCAGCACCACCAGGAAAGGGCAAAAATACAATGGTCCAGATTTAAGAGGGCCTAGCGTCTTTTTTTGTTACGCTAATGTATCCCAACAAAGCCAAAATCGCGATGTCAGATTTGCATTGTGCCACTTTGTAACCCCTTGCACCACATTATGCCTCTGCCAGACATAATGTATGCAAGGGGGCATTCCCCCATTAGGGGGGCTGAAAAAATGGTGCAAAGAAATCTAAAAGATTTCTTTGCAGATTTTTTTTTGGCATTTTTAACACCTCCTCAAAGCAGGCGCTAAAAGGGGGCACATCATTGATTACAATGGGCCCCAATGTACTGTTCAGGGTTAGCGCCAACATTTTGGTGCTAACCCTGAACAGTACATCAATAGCGTAGAAAATTCTGACGCTATTGCCCCCTACCCTGTGCCATGGTACACCATAATTTAAACATTGCACACATATGGTGGCAGTAGTGAGGAGCTAAGGGGCACAAGGAAAGTGGTGCTACACTGGGTGCAGCGCTACTTTTCTTAAATCTGCCCCACCGTATCTACAGGACAGGGCTCATTTCTGTCCTCTCCCCCTACGCTGGCATACAAATTGCAGCCTAGCACCAATGTAGGCACCCTTGTGCCATTGTGCAAGAGTGCATTTGTTGTGGGGGTGATTGTTTTTGTGAAGGAAGGGATACTTTCCTGAAAAATAACAACCACTAGAGGTGCTTTCCTCATTCTTTGTGTGCTTCACAATGCAGCACACACTGAAAGAGAATAACATGGGGAGAAATCAAGATTGTTCTCCCTATTGTTTGATTCTTACGCCACCCCTGAGGTGGCGTAGGAATCTCACGCAGTCTCAGGCTTGTACCTCTGGGAATGGGTCAGATTCCTTCGGGTTGCATGGGAACCCAGCAAGCAACATCCATTGAACACCCCTTTCACGCAGTGTTATTCGTGAAAGGGGTCCATATTTACAAGGCTAGGAAAAGCCACACAAGATGGCCTTGGGAGGCCTTGTAAATATGGGCTGGCACACTGCGCCACTAGAGCATAAAAAATGAGGCCCGTGGTTCTTCCACTTACTTCACTACAGAACTGCTCTTAAACAAGGGCATCTCCAAGTTTAGTGCAGAGAATTCAGTTTGTGCAGAACATAGCTGCTTTGATATGGATTTAGGTCTTCTGAGCACACTACACCAGTTCTTGCATTTCACACATTCTCTTCAGCCTGTCCCCATTAATACCACTGAAGTGCGACCTGCAACCTCCTGTAAAGCAGATGTGCGCATTTTTTTTACCCCCAAAGTTTTGTGAATATTTAGATTTTTACACTTTGCAAATTCTGCAGTTTTCCTATTCTCCATCACCCTTGCAATGTTCTTTTCTCTGCAGAGCAAAATCACAGTTTTCTTGAAGATATGCTGAAGCGAAACATTTTGCAAACCCACAGAATGTTGCAATGTTTTTCAAAGACCCTTGAGAAGTTTGAAAAAAATACTTTTTGTATTCCTACTACAAATTAAGAACATTTCAAAACGAACTACTGTGATAAAATCCAGTTAGGACAATATTGTTTCATGTATTCAAATAGGTAACAACATTGGTGATGGTGGCAGAGTATATATAATAAGCAAGGCAGGCATGGTGGTGCGAACGAGTGGGCTGGCATAGGGAGCTGTGATAACCGTGTGGAGGCAGGTGAGGGAGGCCAGTGGGCGAGTGTTGGGGCAAGGATCCTCAACGGCGGTAGGGGTTGTAGGGATCACATGGTGTCATCCTGGAGGTAGATCGTAGTTTCCTACCTGCCTCTGGAAATGTGCGGGTGGGGTGGCCCTCTGGGGAGATAGGTTGTGTGTGCAGTTGGCGTGCCTCCTCAAGGCGGAGGGCATCTTCTTCTGCTATGCCTCATTTGCATATTGATCCATGCCATGCAGCCATTTGAGGGATGCCAGTGTTGCATGAGTGTGCGCGTGGTGATGTCACAGCCCCGAACACTTACCAGAAATGGGGCCCTGTGCCTCCTGGTTAGGTAGTAAAAAGGAAGCTTAATTGGCGTGCAAGGCCTCCTGACCGTCAACCCTGGTGGCACTACACCCGCTGCACTGTTGACGGCTACGACCCTGGAAGGGAAAGCGAGTGATGCATTCACATGTCTGCATCAAAGTACCTGGAAGTACCTTTTGCAAGACTTTCACAGTCCCCAACACAGCCAGTAATATCAGGTGAATGTTGGACACATTTGTTCTTGCCCGTCTGAATAATCACCCTCTACTGTAATTTATGTTTCCTCTAGGTGACGTGTAGTTGTTTATTAAAGTGGTGGTGGCAGTGACCATTAAATTAACAATGATTGATTTGGTCTTGTCACTAGCCTCCTTGCAATTCATCCTTCTCTCTCGATCATAAGCTCCCCCCCCTCTGTAACCAAAGCTGGATGAGAAAGGAAATCAGAGAATCTAGGCTTAATGGTACCATTTCCATGATACTCTGTCTAATTTTTTCTTAAAGGCACTAGCTATACGACCCTTAAAATGTCCATTGATTTGCAAATTCTTTTCAGAACAGAATTCCAATTGGTTATTTGGACTCCATTTCCCACAGTCATCTCATGCAGAGTTCAAAGTATTGCCTTTCACAGGATCTACATTTGGAGGCTATTCCACTCTCCACAAGTAAGCTCTCCATAATAATATATAATATAAGCACCACAAAGCTTTGCCTTGCCCTCCTTTGCTGTGACGGAGGACCACCTATCAAATTTAGAGATCTCGGGGATCTCTATGTCTTCATTGCAGTCACACTACAGAAGGCCCTGAACTATGGCAGGCCTTTGCCATGTTTCCTGTGAGTACTGGGCAAAGGCTTTTTGTTTAAAAAAAAAAAACTCCCAGAACAATGAGTTTGTTTGTTCAAAACAAAAAAATCAAAGGCCCTTTCACACAGGAAGTTTCCCACTGTATGATGGGGATTGTTTGATTTCCCTTCCTGTAACATACTTATGGATGTATGTCAAATGAATGTCAATGCAATGTATGCTTATACCACGCATAGAATATATTATAGGGTAAGTGTAACTCAAATATCTATATCTATATATATATATATATATATATATGTATATATATATATATATATATATTTAGATATCTAGAAAGATATAGAAAGATATGTATATACTGGCGATCACCAGTAGGTAGTTGTAGTTAGGACCTTGATGCCATAGGAAAAGCTTTTTTTGTTTTGCTAATAACTTCGGGCCGCTTGACGAATCTTCATAAAATTTTAAAAACTAGTACAATAGTCGGTCCAGCTGTCTTGACTGTTTTGTGGTGATCTGTCAAGCGGTGGCCGAGAAAAAGGGGAAGTTTCAAAATGCGCTTCCCAATTTATTTTCCTATAGGGTACTTTAGGCACGCCTACAACCTGAACCTCTGAACAGAATTACACCAAATTTATCAGGAAGCCAGATCTTGATGCGCAGATTGTGCTTTTTGTGATTTGGTGTAAATCTGTTCAGTAGTTTCCAAGAAATTAAAGTTTAAAAAATATAGATATCTAGTGACGCGGATCCTCCGCGAACCCAACTGTCCTCGTGCTGATGTCGGATTGCCTGCCAACACTTCAACAGGGAAGTGTTGACAGCCATTTTTGGGACTCTGCTTCAACCGAGTCCCAAATAAAAAACATGAAAAATAAGAAAAGGGGTCAGAGTAGGAATATTCTGAGCCCCTAGCCTTGGTGCAGGAGTTCCCCAGGCACCCTGCTGGTCTAAAAAGTTTTTTTTGTTTTTTTAAAGTCACAGAAATATCTGTGGATGGATCCGAGGATTTTTCAGTGATTTTGAAAAAAAAACACAGGCTCCCACTCTGTAAATTTATTTGACCTCCTGTGCTGCTGCCCCTCCCTTGAAGCTACAAGTAGGATCATACTGAAACCCATTTTTCTGGCAAAGGGGGCTCACATTTTCCAGGAAGTTTCCTTGCTCTGCTTCTCCCAAATTGGCACAACATTGTTGGCAAGATATGCCAAATATGTTAAAGAACTCAGTGCTCCCCTACAACCTCACAGAAAGATCTCAGACTCCATCAATTACAGTCAAAAACTCATGACAGATTATTTCCCCAAGAACCAACTGACCCAAAATATCTACCAATATGTTTGACCCAAAGGTAGATCGCTGGACGCAGCACTTTAGTCATTGATAAAGTCCTACCTAGTGGCTACATGCCCCTGCCATAATCCTCTCAGCAACGGAAAATGGCATGGCACTTGGGTGACCAAAACACGCAGCTCCTACGAGATTGGTAAGTTCTTGTGTAGCGGTGGTATATCTGCATTTTATCTCAACTAGTTTCAAACTCAATCAGTATTTTCGTTTTTTATTTTAGTCTTATTCTTTTCATACTAGCCTATAGCAAAGTAACTTCCTTTAAATGCTTTATTTATAATAATCCTTTGTTATGGTTTTTATCACCTAAACAATAAACTTGACTTTGACACTGACATTTGTCAACCAAATAGGTTTCGCCATGGGCAGAGACCAGTTACTATTACATAACTCATTGATACTGATCTTATTGACCTCTGAAGGATGGAAGACTGAAACAACATGTGCCTTAGATGCTTTAACTCACTGGACCACCTTGTGAGCCAAATTTGGAAACAGACCCCTGCTTCTGTCTGACATATCAAGGGGTGGGGTAGAGGGTGGCTGTGCGTAATGAAAGGAGGACTGTACCACTCCTTGTTGACAATATATCACTTCTCTCTGTTGATTGTGGCCATTATTGTCCAACATCTTTGAAGCAGTCCTGCCCTCCTACTTTCAACCATTCGGTGGGACGTAGGCTTTTAAGTCATAACGTACACGGGCCACAGCCACTTGAAAATAGACTCCATAGCATATATTCTTAAATAAAAAAATCTCAATGTTTACCTGTACCCTCTGTATCCACTGTTTAGAGGTCAGCCTCTTTCTCTTTGTACAGCAGGGGCATCATGAAACTCCTGCTTCCACACCCCACCAGTACTGTTAACGCTGAATTTTACTAATGAATATTCATGTATTCTGACTGTCGAATTTGCATAGAAAATGAGTTAAGGTACAAAAATAATGCACTCATTTGAAATTGCGACTACTTGAGTGGCCGTCAATGTTCACGAAGTGTACTTATTAATAGCTTATTAATAGCTTATGAATGTACCACTTTGAGCTCATGTTTGGATTAATGAAGTAGTGTGTCTTATTAAGGTTTATGTATTTTGTATTAGCTTTATTAATCGTAGGCCTTAACGTTAGCGGGGTCTTGGGCCTAGTTGCGCGCCCTCATGTCAAGCTGCATTTCTTAGGCGATTTTTAAAAATGACTGCTTAGAGAATTAAATAGTGATTTTCCACTGTACTGACCAAATGGTCATAGCTGAAATTCTTTCTCATGAGAACTGCTTGTTAGAAAATGCTGTACGGGCTAGGGATACAATGTATAACGTAGTGTGTGTGTGTAAGAATGGCCTTCCCAGGAGAAGATAATGGATGCAATGACTGAAGTATAAGCCAACACAAAATTGATACCTGACAAGCCCAACGATGGGAACAGGAGAAGAGGAGCCAATCATCGAGGTGAACTGTGTACTAGTAAATTCTTAGATTTGGGGTTCTATTTTAATTGGACTAAATGCAAACATGCGATTCTTTGACCAATGACGATGTGGGAAGTAATTTTAGGAAATCTAACTTAACCAGACTTCACCGAGAGTAGATACGCCATTTGCCCCTTATTTTCTTGACCCTCCTGAGAGGAGACGTGCTTAACTTTCCTTAGCTTTGTTGCTTGGAAGCAACATTCTGTATGTCTATTCTTGAGACATTTCTATTCTGAACTTTAATGCTGAATTCCGATGCCTTGCTGACCGAACTGATATCCAATTGACGAAGACTGTCACAGCTTGCTGAATCATACTGAGGCAAGTTATAAGACGATGTTACTGATTGATATGTCTATTTGCTTTTGTCCCTAGGTACCAAAAGCTAATTATGATAGAGCCATAGTTAGGAGTTTTCCAAATTTGTGTTGACTAAATTGTTTTGCATGAAGTCCAAACATGCTATTCTAATCTGAAGTTTAGTTAGGGTACTCACTGATGACGCTTCCTACATGTAATAACAGTTGATGGCCTTTTCTTTTCTGATTCTAAATGTATGTTATTTTGTTTGCGCAGTTATTCTTGCTATTAATTTGTGTGGTAACCTTAGAATGTGTAGTGGTTCAAGCTTTGCTCAAATTGCGATTCTTTAGGAGATTTGGTCAGCCAGTATTGTTTCTGTAGTTTTACCATTTTATTTTGAGATTAAGTTACGTGACATTAGCATTGTTGATATAGTGAAATAAACTTTCTAACTTTTACATAAAAGTGTGGTTATTCATGGCCGAGAGGTCACGGTGTGTGGAAATTACTGACTCCTATTGATTATTGATATTATTGATAGTTACTGCTATTGATGTTTATTGGTACGGGGTTACATGGTGGGAACTACTCGATGCACAGTCAAAAAGGGCCATCGACCTATAACGCGTCCCCTTATAATTTAACCAAATAAGGTCTGACGCGCTAACAGAGAAGCTGAAGTTGCCACTGAGTCACTGAAAAGTCTGTTGATTCTTTATTGTCATCTTCGGCCTGCTGTCAACAGCGCATAAATAACACTGTGACAGAATAAGGTGTGATGGAGAGTTAGAAAGAGAGATGGCAAAAATGGGCAAAAATAAAACCAGAGGAGCAGTAACAAAAGTAAGTATGATAGACAACAATGAAAAATTAATTAGGTATATAGAAAAGAGAGAAGAAAATGTGAAAGGTGTGGAAAGAAGGTTGAAATCAAGAGCGGAAACAGTAGAGAAAGAAAGCAAAGGTGGAAAGTGAGAAAAGTACTGTAAAAGCATCAGTTGAAAAGAAGGAAGAGTGAAAGGATGAATGGAAGATTGAATAGATGGATGGAAGAATGAAAAAATGTATGGAAGAGTGGAAAGGCAGGTGGTAAGATGTATGGATAGACAGATTATGGAATGCAACATTTGTGGGTGAAAGAATGAATGATGGATGTAAATGTAAAAGCGTGGATGAACAGGTGAAAGGACAGATAGGTGAGAGGATAGATGGGTAGGTGGAAGGATGGATGGAAAGACAAAAGGATGGAAGCATGGATGGAAATCAATATAGAAAGATGAAGAGAACCCCTTCTAGGAAAGGTCCAGCTGGCTTTCTTCATTTGCTTATTGTTTTTTAAGCCTTTCACCATTCCAGGCACAGTATTAAAGCTCTGGATTGGTAAATTACCATTCAAGCCAACCTGGAATGAGTAAAAGCAACCCCTAACATACATACATGCTCGCAGGTGTGCACGCAGGCAGGCATGCACACACACAATCACACACGCCCACCTATATATTCACCAAAAAACCAAAGGTTACAGGGGCGTTAAAGTTAGGAGACAGAATTTAAAAAAAAACATAGAAATTCACTGAAAAAAACAAAAGTTACAGGGATATATAGAAATTCAATGGAAGAAAAACAAAGGTTACCAGGATGTTAGTGAATTTACTTGCAAAAAATCATAGTAATTCAGAATTTATGGTTACCAGCTCTAACTATAAGTTACACCCCACAATGCGCTGCTTATGACCTCATATATTACATCACTCATGCCCTCAGTGGTCTAATATATTGCCACAGCCTCTCTTGTCTGTCCTACATGATGCGTTGTATTTCCCCTGCCCCTTCTGCCTACCCAGCATGCCTAACGTTTTGACTCTGCATTCTCCTCCCTGCTCTAATTTATCTGAGTCTGTGACCCTGATCTCTACCTCCCCACAGTATTCTAATGAAGAATGAGATTGCTAACCTTCTATATTCATTACAAAAGTGTGGCATACGGGACTTCATCTTTTGTAATTAAAACTGTAAGACATGAAGCATTTCCTTTAGAAATAAATAAAAATGAGAGGTTTTATTCTCATCAAAATTGTGGTTAGTGCTCTAAAAAACTAAAATGAGGAAATATTTTCTATGTTCTCAAATAGCAGCAAAGCAGTTTTAAATTATTTGCTATCTTTATGTTTTTTATCCAGTTGATCACTTGATCATATGTTACACCTAGGAGAGAGGATGTGGTGTTGCAGCCAGAGCAGCAGATTTTGCAACTGGGGAACCAGGTTAGAGTTTCGGCATCAGCCTGAAATCCTGTGATTCTGAGCAAATCACTTAATCCCCCCTTCCTAAAAGCAAAAAGAAAGTGCCCTAGTATAATGTAAATGATGCACATGTAAAGCGATCCAGTACCTTTGGGTCAAGTCTACACTATATAAAGCTGAAAAAAAAAAAAATAAGTGTGAACACTTCTGTCATTGGGCTCTAATTGGGCTACATTTGGATGAAATTTGTGCTACCCTGGAGGCCATCTTGGGAACCGTCTTTGTTATGAAGCTCCCTAATTTCCACATTTACTGTGATTTCCTCAGTAGAAAATGCTTTCAGTTTTCCACTTCTGTTCCATCAATATGACGTTGAGATGTGCCAATGTAATTTTAGACTTTTATCACTGTAGTTGCACATTAGAACACTGTAGTAAAGCTGCTGATCACCAGGGTGTTAAGTGGCAGCCTGCTACTGGTGTTGAAAACATATGTTTCAGTCTGCATGTCAGACTGTTTAATGAAATAGAAGAGGAAGTTATATGAGAACTCCCTTAAAATGTGCCCTAATTTTATTTTTTACAGTACTAACCATAATTTCTATGACAAGATGAAGCCCTCATTGTGTTCCTTTCCAAATTAAACATGTAAGTTTTACCAGTTTGATTTAATCAAGATTGCTTCAGGTGTGTGGCACCTTTGTCATGAGTAGGAGTGCTAGTGCTCTAATTGTGCTTTAGAACACTCTGGGAAGCTGCGGTTGAACACAAGGGAATCAACTGGGAGGCTGCTCCTGTTGGAAGTACATGTTTTACTGAGAATGTCAGACTTCATTCTCATATGGTTGAGAAAGATGGTGTGAATTTATATAAAAAATATGCTCTCATTTTAGCTTCGGGAACACCTTCATAAACTCTATGGTAAAACCATGAGAAAATAGTTTTCTCAAACACGATTCATGAAACATCAGCAGAAGGCTTTGTCACAGTGCAAAACCATCTCAGAACACACCATGATTCCTAAAATTAGTATAATTCCACGGACAAATGAGTTATATTGTTACTAAAATCCATCAACCTTTAAAAAGTTCTCCATTTTGTGACCCTCAAAACTTGCCATTCACTACAATGCATTTCAAAGGGGTGCTATAATGTATATTGGTCCCAAGATGGCTGTCAGCACTTCCTGGTTGAATTGGTGACAGCCAATCAGATTTCACCATGAGATCTGTGCTTAGGCTCCACCCAGATAATATCTCAAAAACTACTGAACAGATTTAAACCAAATAACAAAAAGCACGCTTTATGGAACAAAAGATACCTGTCTGCCAGATTTGGTGTAATCTGTCCAGCAGTTAAGGCAGTAGTCATGTCTAAAAATCCCTGTGGAAATTGCATGGTACCCCCACCATACACAATGGTTTCGTCAAAAATGTTACTGCAACTATTACATTGATATTATCAATGATGTTATCAGAGAGGTGTCGTAATTTGTGGGGTAATTAGCAGTGCATGGCGAGGGCGCGAATTATAGTTACCTTAGTGCACAAGTTACAGTTACTTGAGATAACTCTAACAGGTGAATTTCTATGGTTAGGTATCTTTAAAAAGTGAGCCTAACTACAATGTCCCTGTAACCTATGTTTTTTTTAAATCTCTGTCCTAACTATAACATCCTTGTAACCTTTGGTTTTATGGTGATTTTTTTAAAACTTAAGGTAATTTTCATTACTATACATTAATCCAACCATCACTGCGCACAGCCTTCGGCTGTGAAAGCTTAACAGCTCATTCCAAGTCACAGCAAACACTCTGGTTCCAGCAAGCAAGAGCTGTCAAACAGCTCTTGCCTGCTGGGAGTGGAGGTTTTCTCCATTTGCCTACTCATAGACATATGGGCACGGAAACAGAGGAAACAATTGCTCTCACAGGCAGGGGGCTGCATGTTTAGCAGCTCCCTGAGTGTGACAGCAATGCCGACTTCTGCAGGAGGTGGGGAGCCTCCTAGGACCACAGAGCCTTCAGTCGCCCCAGTGGTCCCATTGCACACTGGGTGCAATGGAGAGCACCCAGGAGAGATGGACGGGCAGTGGGCGATGGGGTCCCCACGCCCAAGATCTGCCCAGGGAGTAGGGCCACACGGCCCCCCTACCAATAAAAAAGTATTTATTGAAACTGGGCCCCGGGGTATGAGCTCCGCAGGGTTGAAATTGGCCAGGGGAGAGGGGCTGATGGCTTCCTCCCCAAATATAAAATATTGTATAATTCCTGGCCCCAAGGGGTGGGATCCTCGTGGCTGAAATTGGCCGGGGAGGCGGGCCGCATGGCCCCCATTGAATTGTAGTGGGCCCCAGGGGAAGGCTGAAATTGGCCAGGGGAAGAGAGCCACGCAACCCCCTCCCCTATACTGCCATTCACCCAACGAGGTAGCACTTACTAACTAACCTGTAGAAAGTGCTCCAGTTGGATAAACATTTTGTGCAAAACTGTAGACTCCTGTTGAAAACATGAGCAGGTGAGCTTCTGTTCTTGCCATGATGCTCATTTCACAGATATTAAACCTGAATAGGAAGCACTTACAAATATATACATATAAACGGTGAAGCTCCACTTCTGGATTGGACAAATGATCCAAACTCTTGGGTTTGACGAACGCAAAGCAAGTGTGTTTATTCCACAATTTCATATTGAAAAATTATCTTAAATCCTTCATGAAGGAGAATGCATCTTTCATCTATTGGAGCGCAATCAGACACTCTCATATACACTCTCACACCCAGCGACACTTTCTCTCACACCAATTCTCACACCCAGAGAGTTAGGCCCTGTGGCTAGCTCCGCTGTGCATGGCCAAAGGCTGTGTATAGTGAGGGGTTGGGTGGTTAGAGGGGGTTGGCCACAGGGCTGGCAGCTGACCACCACTGAGCACAGCCTCTGGCTGTGCATGGGGCAAGGTTGGGCAGCCAGATCCTGTGGCCAACACCTGCAGCGCACAGCAGATTACCGTATAGCAATGAAAATTATTTTACCTTATAAAAAACCATAGAAATTCACAGGAAAAAAGTTATGGGGACATTATAATTAGGAAATAGAATTAAATAATCCTTAGAAATTCACTTAAAACAACAAAGGTTACAGGGACGTTATAGTTAGGTTCTGAATTTACTCACATAAAACCAGATAAATTCAGCAGTTAGAGTTATTTCAAATAGCTATAACGCGGCCTAAGGTAACTATAACTAACACCCTCGCCTTGCACTGCTAATTACCCAAATATTACATCACTCATAACAACTTTTATAATGTTATTAAAAATCTCAATGAAACATTAGTAGTCAAATTATTGAAGAAATAACTGCATGGTAGGGGCGCACATCCCTGTAACCTTTTTTCTTCTTCAATGAATATATATAAATATACGTATGCGTATGTGTGAGCATATATATATATATATATATATATATATATATATATATATATGCTCACACATACGCACACACACACATTATAATTAGGTTAAGTAATTTTTAATTACATAACATTAAGCCAACCAATGTAGTTCACGGTCTTTGGCCAAGTGTGTTGGGGTGTTGGCCCCAGCACCTGCGGCCAATCCCCTGTATGCAACCAACCCAATGCAGTGCATGGGCTTCAACTGTTTGCAGCAGAGCATTGGCTGCTGTGACAAATTCCCACATGCATCTAATCCCTCTCTGTGCACAGCCTTCGACTGTGCATGTCGGTGGCAGTTGGCCATAGGTCCTGACCTACAGCAACCTACCACCATTTGTTAGGTTTAGTTTATGCCCATACAGCTATGATTCTTAAATTATAGGCTATCGCTTTCAAAATAATATTTTCCCATTCAATGGGGTACTAAAAAGGCAGAAACAGAGAACTGTGATGGGCACCTGCTTCTCCCCCAGCAACACCAACTTCTTGGTGGGCTGGTGGAAGGAGCAGGGGTCCTCCAACCCGGCATTTGAGGAAGACTTGGATAGGGTTGTCATGTGGGTGGTATTCATAGATGACCTGTTTCTTATATGGCAAGGCAACTAGACAGAAGCTAACCAGTTTATAGATCATCTGAATATCAACAGCTACAATTTGGAGTTCACCAGTACCATGAACAGAACAAGTGTAGAGTTTGTAGATCCTGAGTTGCTGTTTTCAGGTGATTCACTGCTATCTAAGTTGCACGGAAAGCCCACTATGGGCAATAGATTGTTGCATTCATTGAGTAGCCACCCTAACCAATTGAAATGGAGTATCTCTTATGGGGAGCTCATCAGAGCTAAACGTAACTGCAGCTGTGAGAAGTATTTTCAAGTGCAGCATAAGATCATGCTAGAGAGATTTAAACAATGTGGCAACTTATTTAAAGTGAAATTTCAGTCTCGCAATGAAATACTGTTTGGTCCCAGTAAAAAAAAAATCTTCCAATGAGGCAGATGGACCTATCAGAATGATTACTACATTTAAACATGAGTCATGCACTGTAAGAAAAGTACTTACCAGAAACTGGAACCTACTTAAATGTGATCGAAAAATTGTTGACTCAGCAGGTGTGAGACCTGCTATCACATATAGAAGAAGTAGGTCCTTGAGAGATGCTTTATTTCACAATGATATCACCACCAGGAATAACACCAACCCAACTTAGAACTAAAAGGGTTCCACATTTGTGGTAACTGCAAAGCCTGCTCTGAACTTCCCAACCAGTATGACTATGAGGTACTGCACACTAAAACCAGCAGAAACATAACAAAGTTTATAACTTGCAGTGCCAGTTTTGTACTGTATGTATTGGTTTGCCCCTGTGGTTTAAGGTATGTGGGTCCACCTTGTATGCAAGAGAATACTAGAACATGGATGGGCTATCTCGAAACAGGATAAACACTATCCAGTTGTGAGAGATTTTGAGCAGTACTGTGACAGTAATAGCAGCTGCTGAGATTTCATGGCACTGAGAGAGTGGGAGTAGATACACGGGTGGTGATGGAGCTCTGAAACTCAGGAAACTAGAATTTTGCGACATAGCTGATCTCAATACTGGGAGTCCCGGAGTTCCAAATTCTGATGAATAATTGTACATTGACCTAGAGTGATTCCCAGCCCCCGGATGGTGGTTGAACTGTTAGCCCTGCTGTTTGTAGCAATATATACTTTTCATTGAGTGATGTGTGATAGTCTGGATTTTGATATGTATTATGCTCTCTTTTGTCGCAGAAGGAGAGGAAGGGACCCTCAAAACCAGGCTGTGCTTTGGAGTTGAGAGATTGTCCAGGCATGGGACCCTAACCTACTGTTCTGGAAAAGAACTGGAGATATACCTTACAAGGGTTTGAGTTTATAATTTTTATTTATGTGTCACATTTTCACTTTTCTCCTAGTACAGCTGTGTTGTTGGTCTGTAGGTATGGACAAGCATGCTGACTGTGAGAAAACAATATCATAGCCCAAGTGGGCGATACTCAGAGACTATTGGAACTTTATGGGGCTATGACTCATTACATCATAAGTTTTTTTGCCCACTGGAGTCGAATTATGTACTCTGATTATTTTGCTGTGTACATAGATTTCCATCCTCTATAACCCACCTGGGTAGTTTATAATCAGTGATGACTACCTATAATACATCTGTCATAGAACCAAAGCATGCTAGAGCCCCAATATGGGAAGTTAGGGATTATCTCTCACTCAGGAGTTGGCATTTCAGCCAATTTCTGAGAGAGTTGGATGAAATTCCACTGATTGTTCACATTGAGGCAATGTACTTATACTGTATATATTTTCGGGAGTATAGTATTTTCTATTGCAATTTAAGCATGATGCCACGTAAAACCATACTGTATGAGTATTGACATGTTATACCTTGGAATTGTAATGTCAGTGCAATGCATCTGTGGCACTATTGTGATTTATTTTAGGATTTTGACCTTTCAGGGAGTATATTTGTAGGGTGATATAAGCATGCTTTATTTATATTAATGTCAATTGGAATTTTGTTATGACAGACTTTGCTGCGAGATGGCAACCGCATTTGCAGTGACCTTGATGGCATATATCTGCAGTCATATTTCTATTTCCACATTTGTACTCTGTACCTAGGAGGTTTCCACAAACTAGTATGAGTGAACAAGGCCAGGAGGACCGGAACGCTTTGCATACTCTATGTTGCAAAATAGTGAGAACCTAGGGCCAGATGTAGCAAACGTTTAGCGAGTCGCAAACGGCAAAATTTGCCGTTTGCGACTCGCTAAACGCGTATCCCAATGCAGAAATGCATTTTGCGAGTCGTTACCGACTCGCAAAATGCATTTCAGACTCGCAAATAGGAAGGGGTGTTCCCTTCCTATTTGCGAGTCGCATTGGGATGCAATACCATTTGCGACCGCATATGCGGTCGCAAATGGCATCGCAGTTACCATCCACTTCAAGTGGATGGTAACCCACTCGCAAATTGGAAGGGGTCCCCATGGGACCCCTTCCAGTTTGTGACTGGACCCCAAAATATTTTTTCAGGGCAGGGAGTGGTCCAAGGGACCACTCCCTGCCCTGAAAAAAACCCGAAACAAAAGGTTTCGGTTTTTTTGAAGTGCAGCTCGTTTTCCTGTTAGGAAAACGGGCTACACTTCAAAAAAAAAAAACTGCTTTATTGAAAAGCAGGTCGCAAACATGGAGGTCTGCTGACGACAGCAGGCCTCCATGTTAGCGAGTGCCTATACTCGCAATGGGGCCGCAATTTGCGACCCACCTCATGAATATTCATGAGGTGGGTCATTGCGACCCCATTGCGAGTCGCAGTCGGTGTCTGAGACACCGTACTGCATAGCAATTTGCGACTTGCAAATTGCGAGTCGCAGGGACTCGCAATTTGCAAGTCGCAAATTGCCGACTTGCTACATCTGGCCCCTAGTTTCCATAGATAGAGTGGTTTATGTTTTTCCATTAACTTTGGCACTGCTTGTTAAATCTTCCCAAAAGTTTGCAAACTTATACTTTGGTACTTTGGTCAGTTCAGCTGCTGCCTTGAAACTTTGAGGGTGAGAAAACTGAGGGGTCTCAAGTCACGTTTTCCCTATTAATTTTTATACTGAGTCTTTAGGAACGCCTACAGTCAAAACCATTGAACGGAATTACACCAAATTTGGCAGGAAGCTTGATCCTGTTCCGCATATTACGCTTTTGGTGGTTTGGTGTAAATCTGTTCAGTAGTTCTGGAGATATTAAATGTTCAAAAAGTGTAGATATCTAGGGATGCTCATTCTCCACAAATCCAACTGTCCCCATGCTGATATTTGATTGGCCACCAGCACTTCAACAAAGTAGTGTTGCCAGCCATCTTGGAACTTGGTTTCAGACGAATCCCAGGAAAAAAGTAAAAACAATAAGAAAAGGGGCCTGGGTAGGGTGACTTAGCTCTGGTGCTGGGTCCTGCTAGGACTAAAAAGCACTTTAAAAAAGAAAATCTCTGAAAAATATGCAGAGTTTTCTGAGATTTTTTTTTAAAAAGGGCAGTCTCCTGCTCTTTTCTTTAAATTAGTCCCCGGGTGGGCCAGGTCTTGGGGTATTGGAGACTTTAATAATGAGGGGGTTTCACAAGGTCCCCCCTCCTACGGCTTCTAGTAGCCCTAGGGACCACCAGCTCCCCGGGGCAGATTCCATTATTTGTGTGGGGGAGGCCTGACAGCCTTCCTCACTGTCCCAGGGGCCACTACCTCCCTGGGACACTTCTTGCACTGAATGCAGGGGCGGCCATGTGGCCCCCCTGGAGCCCTGGGGACTTCCACCCCTCTGGGCCACTTTTGGAAATTGAATGCGAGGGGGCTGCAAGGCCACCCTGCAGCTCCAGGGACCACCACCTCACCGAGATACAATAACTAAAGTGAAGGTGGTCCATTTCAGACCCCCGAGCCCCAGGGACCACCACTTCCCCAGGCGCAGCCCCCCTCATGGAGCCAATGTAGTCCTGGGGACCGCCACCCCCCATTGATGGCTAATGCTATGTTGTGGGGTGCTCACCCCCAAGACATAGCTGTTTGCTGTGGCTTGACGGCAGCTTTGACAGCTGCTGCCAAGACACAGCTAACACTCTGCTCGCAGCGAAGGAGGGCAGAGGTATCTTCTGTTTCCCTGCCTGCGGAGAGGCACACAGGGAGACAGAGGAAACAACTGCTCTCACAGGAGGTGGGGAGCCAGCTGGGAATGTGGGGGCCTTCAGGATCCCTCACAGTCCCCATATTGTGACAGGATGCCCTGGTGGGCACCCAGATCATAAGGCCAGGCCCCAGTGGATTGGGTCCCCAGGGCCGAGATCGGCTTGGGGAGGGGGCCGTATGGCCCCACTTCCCCCAAAAAATTAAATGTTTAGGCTGGGGTCTGAGGGATGGGATCCCCTGGGCCGAGATTGGCCTGGAGAAGGGAACCTCGGGCCCCCCCCAAGAATGTAATATTTATGCTGGGGAATGGAGTCCCCGGGGCCTGGAAAAGCTTGGGAGAGGGGCCGCGTTCCCCTCTTCCAAAAACAAAAATTGAATGTTTAGGCCAGGCTCCGGGGCCGGGATTGACCTGGGAAGGGGTACTGCATAACCCCCCCTAAAAAAAATTAAATGTTTAGACTGAGCTCCTGGGGTTGGGGTCCTCAGAGCAGAGATCAGCCTGGGGAGGAGGGCCACACGGTGCCCAGTTCCCCATAAAAATAAATAATTAGGCTGTGCTCTGGAGCTGAGATCGACCTAGGAAAGGGGCCCCCACCCCCCCTAAAAAGTTATATTTAGGCAAGGCCCCAGGGGATGTGGTCCCTGGGGCCAATATTGGCCTGGGGAGGGGCGGCGCAGCCCCACTCCCCCCAAAAAAATTAAATGTTTAGGCCAGTATCCAGGGATGGGGTCTCTGGGGAGGGCCATATGACCATTCTCACCCAAAAACAGAATTAAATGTTTAGGCCAGGCACTGGGGGATGGGGTCCTGGGACTGAGATCGGCCTTGGGAGGGAGGGCCATGCGAGGTTTGGTTGGTATAGGAGTTGGCTGCATGGACTGGCCACAGGCAGTTGGATTAACATACAGTAATGAAAATTACTCTACTTTAAAAAACACAAGGAAATTCACTGAAAAAGACACAGGTTACAATCACATAACAGTTAGGAAACAGAATTTAAAAAAAACTTAAATTTACTTTAAAAAATAAAGTCTACAGGAAAGTTATAGTTAGGCTGACATTTCAAAAGTAGTAAACCATTGAAATTCAGCAGTTATAGTTAGAGTTATTTCAAGTAACTATAACTCGTGCCCTAAGGCAACGGTAACTTGTGCCCTCGCCATGCCCTGATAATTACCCCAATATATTACATCAGTCATATCATATTCTATGGCATCATTGAAATTATCACTGCAATATTTGCAATAAAATTATTGACGAGGAAACTGAACATGGCGGGGGCATGAATTATAGTTGCCATAGGGCAGTTCTTTCTTTGGTTTTATATGTAATCATATTCCTGTGCATTAAGAACTCTCCTCCAAAATCAGCAGGAAACAAGCTCAGAGGCCCATTCAGTAAGCTGCCCATCACCCTTGGAAAACGGCAGGAAGGCACTTCATATCACTAATGTATTTGGGGTGGGGGTTCTAGGCCATTTTCCATGCTCGTAGTATCACTACATAAGATATTGATCTCCAAAGAGCAAGGATGCAAACACCTCCATCAAGGATTACAGGTAACTTTTCAAGGTGAAACTGCAGAGAAAACACCCTTTGCCTTGGCCATGCGCTCGGGTGGCCTTTTAGCAAACTGTCCATCACCATGGGAAAAGGGCAATAAGAAGTTGACATTGATGGGGACCGCAGGGGGAGCCTTCAGGCCTCCATAGCCGTTTCCGGCTCCTCACCTTCTGTGGGTGTGAGCAGTGCTCCCAATGCAGGGAGCTGCTACATATGCACTGTTTTGACAGGGAAACTGAAACAACTCTGTTCCCAGCAAGCAGGAGCAGTTTTCATGCTCCTGCTTGCTGGGAGCGGGTAAGTTTGCTCTCACTTGGTGGGAGCTTTCATAACTCCTGCCATGCGAAAGCAGACAGCTATCTCCCAAGGGTGGGCACCTCAGGAGATATTAGGAGTCGGCTTTGGGGGATGGTGGTCCCCAGGGCAATTAATGACTCCAAAAGAGGCGCTACTTGGCCCCCCTCTATTAGATAGCACGGGCTTGCTCCATGGATGTGGTGGTCTGCAGGGCCATATATAGCCCCTATTTATTAATATGTATTTGACCCTGGGGAGAGGTTGGTTCCTGTTGCCCCAGTGGGTCTGCAGGGCCCCCCATTAGTGAATATGTAGCCACAGGGAGGTGGTGGTCCCTGGGGCATATAAAGCCCTGGGAGGGAGGGCTGTGCCACCCCTCTCCTTTAGTAGATGGGGAGGTGGTGGTCCCAGGCACTCAAGGACCCCAATGGAGGGGGGGTCTGCATCGCCCCCTCCCATTTTTATATAAAGTCCCAGGGAGTTGATGATGTCTGGGGCTAAAAAGAGCCCTAAGAGAGGGGCCCCATGTGCCTCCTCCTCCTCCATTTTCACAAATATCATCATGCCCTTGGAACCTGGCCCATCAGGGGGCTTTTCTGAAAATAAGTACAGGAGACCGCATTTGTTTTTTTCTTTTTTGCCATTAATTCACAAACCTGTCACAATTTCAAGGCAAAGATTTTTTTTTTTTAAAATGCTTTTTAGCCCTGGCAAGTCCCAGGGGGACCCTGGCACCAAGGCTAGAGGAGCAGGGTATTACCAACCTGCCCACTTTTCTTACTTTAACGTTTTTGTTTGGGACTCGTGTGACTTTGTGTCCCAAAATGGATGCCAGGACTACCTGGTTGAAGTGCTGGTATGCAATCAGATCTCTGCACAAGATAGGGAAGATTTGCGAAGTGTTCACACTTCTAAATATACAAATTTGTTTTTTTTCTTAATATCTGAAAACCTAATGAATAGATTTACACCAAATAACAAAAAGGGCCCTTTCTGGACCAAGAGCTACTTTCCTGCTAAATTTGGTGTAATTTCATCTAGTGGTTCGGGCTGTAGTCGTGTTAAAAATCCCTAAGGGGGAAAAAGCATTTTGGGACTCCCCCTTCTTTTTGGTCCTCGCTTGGCGAGTCATCTCTAAACTCTCAAGACATCATACACACATATATATATATATATATATAAATATATATATATATATTCATCCATTATTTCTCCGATAATGAGGATGTTCATGGTTCATAAAGACCTTATCATGATTTAAATGATTTATATTTTAATAGAATGTATTCAGTAGTAAGATGTTGTATTACTGATCACTTGAAGGTTTGAAAAGAATGTTGTGAGTAAGCATTCATGCTGCAAAGTATGTGAAAGTATTTTGTCACTGAAGTATTTTGTCACTCGAATATGGCCGACACATTTTTTGAGCTGTTCTATTTCATTTTCTTTGAGTAGTAGTCAGTTTTTAATTTCTGTGCACAACACAGGAAGTAGTTTATATTTAAATATTGGGTGAATGGGAATAAGCATTTGACCTGTGAGCAAGGAGCTTTTGCTCCGAAACGCGTCAGGAAGGATTATTTTGTGGAACTCACAATAAACACGTATCTGCACCTGAGTCTCGGCACGTTGTTCTTTTTACTCTGAGCCATGGTCTCGTGAGTTTTTATGACAGCGTCTGATGGGATATATATATATATATAGTCACTGAAAAGAACAAGCAACGCTATAGTGTTTTAGTTAGGTGACTATGTTAGTGTCAATATCACGTTTTGAAGTAAAAAGACCACAAAAATTCAACAGTTATAGTTAGCACAGCTAGCTATAACTTGGGCCCCCGCCATGAACTGCTTATGACTTCAAATATCACATTACTCATGACATGTTCTATAACATCATTAAGGCATCACTCATGACATCTCAAATGTCTTAATTGATGGCATCAGTTATATACATATTCCATTTTACCTATTGGCAGTCAACACTGGATAGTTATAGTTAGGACCACGTTTCCATAGCAAAAGCATTTTTTTGATTTGCTTATAATTTTAGTGCCATTTGATGAATCTTTGTGTATCATTGCAAAAATGTTCTTCCACCTCAACTCCTTCCTGGAATAATTTGGGCTGAATCATTAAGCCGGGCTAAGAAAAAGGGAGAGGAGGGTCTCAAAACGTGTTTTATCCATTCATTTTTCGATAGGAAATTAGACACCAGGTACAGCCAAAATGGTTGAACGGTCAGAATGAATAGCTGAAGGACCCCATTCTCTCACCAGTCACATGAGCAAGTGATCTGATTGACTGGCTTTGGAGAAACAGAAGTAAAATGGCCCCATTTCTGGAGACTGTAAAATGTTGTATGTGTTGTGAAAATGATTGTAAAAAGTTATTTTAGGAGGCAGGATAAAGGCATCCTGTCCTCCTGGTAATTGAGAGGAGGGCATATGTGTTAGTACTTTGAGGAAACAAAGTGTTGTCTTTTAATTGCGATCCCATGGGACACTTGCAGGATCATGAGAACTAGAAAGGGTAGGTGATCTATCTAAATCCTCTACTGTGCACATCTCTCATTGTAGGGAGGAGTGTCAGTGGAGAGGCTAGTCCTTTAACAGAGCTTACTACACACACCCACCACCTTGGGAAGAGGTCTAAGTGAATAGGGCAGTCACTCAACACACCCTACTATGCACACCCATCCCCATTGAGAAAGGTCTTAGTGGAGAAATCAGTCCTTCCCCACTCCCTACTGCACACACCTGTCACGTTTGGGGAGGGCTCAGAAAGAGGTCTGACCCTTCACAGTCTACGTACATGTCTGTCACCCAAGGGAGAGATCTCAACAGAGGCCACTCCCCCTCCACACCCTACTACGTACATTTGTCACCCAGGAAAGAGTTCTCAGTAGAGTGGTCAAACCCTCCCCACACCCTACTATGCATGCCTATTGCCCTCGGGAAGGATGTCAGTGGGGAGTCAACTCCCTCCCCTCCCCAAAAACACAGTGCACACCTGTCTCCCTGGAGAGAGGTCTCAGCAGAGAGGACAGTGTCTTCTCAAGACCTACTATGCACACCACTCACCCTGGGGAGAGCTCTCAGAGAAGAGGCCACTCCCTCCCCACACGCTACAGCGCACACCCATCACACTGGAGAGAAGTCTCAGCAGAGAGGCCAGCCTCTCCCCACACAGTACTGTGCACACCTGTCACCCTGCGGAAGGTCTTAATCGAGAGGCCATTCCCTCCCTACATCCTAGTACATGCACTTGTCCCCCTGGGGAGAGAGCTCAGTCTCAGTGGAAAGGCCAGTCTGTGCTGCACACCCTATTGTGCATTTCTGTCACCCTGGGGAGAGATCTCAGCTAATAAGCCAGTTCCTCTCCACACCTTACTGCACACACTCGTCACTCTGAAGAGAGGTGTCAGCAAAGAGACCAGTCTCTCCTCACACAGTACTGCCCAAAGCTGTCACCCTGGGCAAAGATCTCAGCAGAAAGGCCATTCACTCCCCACATCCTATTATGCACAGATGTCCCCCTGGGGAGAGGTCTCAGTGGTGCTAACGCGTCCCAATCTAGATAATTTATTCACTCCGGGACTCGTTTTAGGCCGATGAATCTTTTGACCCTGATTGAAGACACATTAAGACGAGATAACTAATCAACATGTCAATCAATAAGTCAATAACGTCATCAATATTCACCATAACAAGTCAATTCAATGTTATTAATGAGAATCGAGACACACCATGAACTTTCAGTCATGAATAACCACCCCGAATTTGTAAGGATTTGATTTTATTCCCTATTCATTACAATCTACTAGCAAGTTTATTAATCTCAAAACCATAAAACACATCAACATCATTATAATATGACAACTCAAATAAGATTTCAACAAGGCAAGAATCATAAACATTAGAACATAGCACTATGTCAGCATGGATTAATCTTAGCAGAGTATCATTAGCGCATTATTCAACAAAGCATTTATTCAGTCATTTGTCTATTTGTGTCCGTCTAGTGGATTCCTTACCTAACCTCGAATTAGGATTAGCATGTTGGGCTTCATGCAAAACGTTTGAGCAACACAAATTTAGAAAACATCTAACTTAGGTCTCTGTCAAAAGAAACAGTTGGTACCTAGAAAGGAAAGGCAAACAGACAATTACAATTTCATCATCATATACTTACCCTCCGTAATGGGTCAGCATACAGAGTCAATCTTCATCCTCAGGACATCAGTTGAATCGCCATCAGCCAGGAAACACAGCAAAGTTCAGCAAGACAGGGTAAGAAGGGACACTTCCCTCGTAAGGAGGAGAAGTATAGAACGGGCAAGGTAAGGGTGAGGATGGGTTGAAAGGTCAAACAGCAAAGTCTTCAGGCAAAGTGACAAAGTGGCTGGGTAATAGCAAGAATAGTTCGCAATGGCATCTCTCTAATGGCTCCTAGTATCAAAGGGTTTTATCCCTTTTCTGTTGTACAGTCCCCTAATTTACAATTGGGCAGCTTTGGCGCACCACTATCTCCGTCCAATAGTTTACTAGTTGTCTTATCAAAATTGTCACCTCATGGCAGTTCTCACGTAGTTTATTGGTTCTTGTGATTGACGTCTTCAAGGGGTAGACTGTCCGGTATGATTTCATGTTTTCATGGTCCTCTTGCATCCCCAGTTAGTAGTTCCATTGTCTATACCGGTTTAGGCGACCTTGTACCTGTTGCAAGTTTACACTGTTGCATTCAGCAAGAATGTTTCCTTGAGCAAGTCGAGTTTCATGAGAACGGATCTACTACAGTTACACTCATCTTCTTGCTTCTGGAAAAATACGACTACATGTCCTTCAGTAAGTCAGCACACTGCACGTTAGAAAAACACATTTAATATGCAACCGGGCAGCTATGCCCTGACTCGTGCTAACTAGGCCTATGGATTAATTAGCAAAACCTTATCATATAACTCTTAATACTAATACCAAATTATACATTAATGCATCAATTATTAATTATTAGTCAATTTCATTAGTCATCGTATATATTGGCAGCCACTCCCCGTGGGCACATTTCAAACACACGTTTAGTAGAACACAGCAATACATTTTCTATGCAGCATTAATATGCTTTAATTCGCAAACACTTTCATGTTAATTTTGCCTATATGAGCTACGCTCCAACAGTGGAGAGGCCAGTCTGTGCTCACACTCTATTGTGCATTTCTGTCACCCTGGGGAGAGATCTCAGATAATAAGCTAGTTCCTCCCCACACCCTACTGCACATGCCTATCACTCTGGAGAGAGGTCTTCGTATAGAGACCATTCTCTCCCCAAACAAATTGTGCACAACTGTCACCCTGGGGAAAGGTTTCAGTTGAGAAACCACTCCTTCCTCACATCCTAATACGCACAACTGTCCTCCTCGGGATACGTTTCAGCAGAGAGGCCAGTCTGTACTCAGAACCTTTTGAGCTTGTCTGTCATCCTAGGGAGAGGTCTCAGCAAAGAGGCTACTCCCTCTCCACACCCTATGATGGACACCCATTATCCTGGAGTGGGGTCTCAGCAGAGCGGTCAGTCCCTCCCTGCACCCTACTATGTATGCCTTTTCACCTGGGAAGAGGTATCAGTAGAGAGTCTACTCCCTCCCCATAGCCCACCATGCACACCCATCACCCTGCAGAGAAGATTCAATAGAGAGGACAGTGCCTCCTCACACCCTACTATGCATACCTATCACCCTGGGGAGAGGTCTCAGAGGAGAGACCACTTCCTTCCCACACCCTACTGTGCATGCCCATCACCCTGGAGAGAGGTCTCAGCAGAGAGGGTAATCTCTCCCCACATAGTATTGCGCACAGTTGTCACCCAGGGGGGAGGTCTCAGTGGAGAGGTCACTCCCTTTCCACATCCTAGTATGCCGAGCTGTTGCCCTGGGGAAAGGTCTCAATGGAGAGGGTATTTTGTGCTCACACCCTACTGCGCACACCTGCCACTCTGGAGAGCTCTCAGCTAGAGGTCAGTCCCTCCGCAACCTATTATGCACAGCTGTTGCTCTAGGGAGTAGTCTCGGCAGAGAAGCCAATCTCGCTCCACACTCTATGACACACACCTGTCACCCTGGGAAGAGGTCTTGGTGGAGAGGCCAGTTTCTCCTCACACACTACTGTGCACAGATGTCACCTTGGGAGAGGTCTCAGCAGAGAGGTCAGTCTGTCCTACACCCCACTGTGTACTTCTGTCAGCCTGGGAAAAGGTCTCAACAGAGAGGCCAGTCCCTCCCAATACCCTCCTATGCACACCTGTCACTCTGGGGAGAGGTCTCAGCCAAGAGGCCACTCCCTCTGTACAGCCTTCTTTGCACCCTAGTCACCCTGGGGAGAGGTCTTAGGAGAGAGGTCGATGTCTCTCCACATCGTACTATGAACGCCCAACTTCTGGGGGGAGAGGTATCAGTGGAGACTCTACTTCCTCCCCACACCATACTTTGCACACCCGTCAGGCCTGGAGAGAGGTCTCAGCAGAGAAGACAGAGTCTCCTTGCACCCTACTATGAATACCTGTCACCCTGGGGATAGGTCTCAGCATAGAGACCACTACTTCCTCACACCCTACCATGCACACCCGTTGCCTGGGGAAAGATCTCAGCAGAGAGGCCACTCTTCCCCCACACAGTTCTGCGGACAGCTATTTCCCTGGAGAGAGGCATCAGTGGAGAGGTCACTCCCTCCCCATATCCTAGAATGCCCAGCTGTTGCTCGGGGAAGAGGTCTCGGCAGAGAGGCCAGCTGTGCTCACACCCTTCTATGCACAGCCGTTTTCGTAAAGTGAGAACTGGGTAGAGAGGCCCTTTCCTCCTTACACCCTAACATGCACACCTATTCTTTAAGAAAGAGGCCTGATGAGAGAGCCCACTCTTTGCTCACATTCTGCTAAATAAACCCATCATTCTGGGGAGTAGTCTCAACAGAGAGAACAGTCCCTCATCACACCCTAATAGGCTCACATGTCATGCAACATAGAGGTTCCACTGGACAGTGCAATCCCTCCCCACATCCTACCATGCACAGCAGTTGCCCTAGGAAGAGGTGTGTGTGGGCAGGACAGCTCCTCCCCACATCCTATTATGTGCACCTTTATAATGAAATATTACTTTACATTTAAAAAAACCTAGATTGTCACTGACATTATGTCTTGAGTTTAAAAAACACAGAAATTCACTAGAAATAGTTAGCATAGCTAACTATAACTTGCACCACCATTGTCCACTGCTTATGACCTCACATATTACATCACTCATGGCATGTCCTATGACATAATTTATGACATCACGGATTACATCTTAAATGAAATCATTAGTGGCATCACAGATGTCATCATTTATGACATAATCCAATGAGTGTGTTAGATTATACTTTACACAGTGGCAGGTAAGTATCATCCTACTTCTCTATTTAATTTTGTACAGCACTTTCCTGCCAATGGATGTAAGTATTTAAAGGGTTTACAAAATTCTTGTGTTCTTAATGAGTCATAGATGTGTGAGGTATTGAGCATGTTGTGAATTTTGTGTATGAGACAGGTGACAGGTGACAGTTGTGTCCAGTATGTTGGACAGAAGTTTTTTGTTTTTGCAAATATGTTTCCAACAGGGCAAAGATTTCATATAGTAGATGCTAAAGGCCTGATTTAGAGCTTGGCAAAGGGGGTTACTTCGTCACAAACATGACGGATATCCTGTCCGATGTATTATAATTCCATTATAGCCTATAGAATTTGTAATACGGTGAACAGGATATCCATCATGTTTGTGATGGAGTAACCCCTCTGCCAAACTCTAAATCAGACCCTAAGTATTGTAAGCAGCCTTGGGTATTTTGAGAGAGACATCTCAGCATGACAATTTCTACATAATACAGAAGACCATGAGCACCAGGTACTAACCTATATTCATGTGCTTCATTAGCTACAAAAGGTGGGGTATCTGTAGTTTTCACCAGGGTATGACAACTGTGCGTATTATGACCTTTTGCACCTTCAGGTCTTGGCTGTTTTCGGTGAGTAATCTCTCTTTGGAGAGGCTCTGCAGAGAGTGAACACTGTCATAAATACTCTGTGGTGTATTCTTCATGAGAGTTTGGCTGTCTGCAAACACTGTGGTATAGGGTATAATCTTTGCATAGCATAAACATAGTTTACAGTATACACTTTTCCACTCATTTCAGCTTTACATCTCACATGAGGTTCGCTAACTGTGAATGGTTATTAAACAGGACTTAATTGTAGGAAGGATGGGTTTTCTCCAAACAGTTATATACAGATTGAACACGATGTTCAGTAAGTATTACCCATCTATGTATGGTTGATTTTTAACATGAGAAGCTACCCATGAAGTGTATGGTGTAGGGCTAATGTTGCCCATAACAGAAGCTTGCTTTACCTAAGTGGGTTGTGTGTGTGATGGTATTAATTATGCTTTATATGATTCTGGGCTATTTGTTACTTACTACGATGCTTTATATTATTCTGGGCTATTTGATACTTACTTTCATACCTCTACTTTCATACTCCTTTATAGAGTAATGTGTTTAAATGTAGCTTAAATTATGTCAGTTGTGTAGCTATCAGTGATGTCATAAATCATGACTTAGAATATATTAAGTGATGTAATATATGTAGTCATTAGCAGTGCATGGCAGAAGTGCAAATTATAGTTAGCAACTAGTGAATTTCTGTTTTTTTAGTTCAAAATGTTACATTGCTACTAACATGTTCATCTATCTATAACATCACTTTAACCTTTTGGCTTTTTCAGTGAAAGTCAAAGTTATTTTTAATGTAAAGTAACATGCAAAAAGAAATTCTTACTATGATTTCACTTTAACCTTTGGCTTTTTCAGTGAATAAAGTTACAAAAACGTACCTGTGTGGTAACGTCATTCATGGTAAAGGCATTGTATAGTAAAAAGCAACATTGTAAATGTTGTTTCCCAATAATCGTCTACCTGCCCCACAGATGGTGAGATGACCATCACTGTGACCTGATGACATTGTGACGACATGCTCTCAGTTCAGAGATTTCAAAGGTCAGAGTTAACGGATGCTCCACCTTTTAAAACGTGTGTCCTTCACCCTTAACTTGAGTGGGTAAATGGCAAGTTTGGCAGGTAAGCACACCAGTGTTTTTTTCAGTAGTATTCCCACTTTGTGAAACTCTAAATGCATCATAAAACCAACCCTGATAAAGATTTTGAACTGTGCATGATAAGGCAAGCACTCGTCTCACTGTGTTTGGGCTCCAACTGCTTAGCACTTACAATATATATATATATATATATATATATATATATATATATATATATATATCATCAAAGAGGGAATCCTGTGTTTCTTTCAGGGCTCGCCTATCGAGGTTGGTGCTCAGTCAATGGGCACAGGACCCATTTCAAATCCACGCCATATATATATATATTTTGAAAACCCTTCCCCAGCAAACCATGAAGCCAGACAGTTCAGATAGGGTGTGTGGAAAACTAATTCTCTGTACTGCATTCCACTGCAACTTACGCTGTCTGGAAAACTTTCACAAGATAACGTTGTACGGGTTCATTTAGATCTTGGTGTGTGGTCGGATGGCCCCTCTTTTCACAGGGTCAGAGAGGCCTTTACAACCACTTCCGTAGCGGAGTTGGCCCCACCAAATGTAGATATCCCTGCAAGTATGGTGGTCTGTGTCTTCGATGGATGCATTGCTGTGCCGTCTCCACCGAAGACACTGAAGACACTGAACTTTGCTGAGCATCTGCCTTGTTTGCTGTGCGCAAAGAGGGACTCCACTTCCTCATATGGTGGTTCCAGGCAGGAACATCTAGTGATGTTTGCCCCTTTCTAAGAGAGTGCAGCAACCATCAATGTGACCTGACTATCATGTGGTCAGCTGCCCATCAAGCTAGAGGTTTCTGAAAAAAAAGATACTTACAATTGTGCCATCTGTGCACTCCTACTTCTAAATAGGTGGTGAACAGCAAGTTTTGTTGGGTGGAAGCACGCTGACTGGCGGTGCTTCCACTTCACCAAATTCTAAATGACCCCCTTTGTACATTGGATTTCTCTCGCTTCCTCTCTCTGACTTTCCGTTTTCTAGTTCTTTGTAACGTCATTTACATTTTATGAAGAAAACACCCTCATTGTTCTGTGTCTTCAGATAGCTTAGAACTAAGGTTCATTCGTTACTTTCTCCAGTTTGTGTTGCATCGGCGGCCACCGCAAATCTCAAGGGGAGGGATGGGCGGGGGGAGGGATGTAGACAGGGAAAATAAAATAATAATTAAAAACAAAACTTACCTGTGCTGCTACCCCCAGCTGGCTTGTTCCTCATCCCCCCTGATGGTACTGGTGTCCCGGCAGTAACTAGGGCACCAGCACAGGCTCCCCACGCAATCTTGGTGCTGCTCTCATGCTATACCTAGCATGAGATCAGCATAAGGATTGGACTGATATACTTGGTGTGCCACTCAGACAGAGCATTGGAGTCTGTGCAGTTTTCCCAACCCGGCTGCGCAACACAGCCAGATTAAAGAAACATAAGTGTGCATGTCAATTTGGCTGGCCTTGGCTGGCCAAACTGACATGGACACTTAGTGCACTCCATTTCTCCTTCTCCCCCCCTTCCCTCTCCCATGGCCAAGCCCTGCCCCTCCCTGCACATACTGGCTGAGCCAGGAGCTGAAAGATAAAACAATATTAAAATACTGTTTTGTTTTTCACCTGCTGGCTCTTAGCCATTGGGGCAACACTCCTTTGCCATTGCTGAGCAGCTGCCCCTGTTGTGTTGGTGAGTAGAGGTAATCCCACTCCACCCATCAAGCAGATGCCCAAAGTGGGGCCATTTTGCTTATCTCACTTTGCAGTGCTGAGACAGAAACTCTGCCCCTAATCAGATTTCCAAGATCCCACCAATGAAACAGACATGGGACAGCAGCCCTGGACTTCTTTTGTTTGCTCTTTATGCTGACTATTTGGATTATAGGCTGTAATTTCTGCATAAAGTGTGTGTGGGTGAAACCCAAATGACGGAATTCAGGGCATTTCATGAACGGGGTGGTTGAAACAGGAACATTGGGTTTCCAACATTTCCCCATTAAGTGTTTCACCCGCCTCCCACAGACCAACCTCGTTTGAAATCCCTTTTTTATGTACCTGTGCCTCTCTCACAGCAGCATCCAATTTTTAAAAGTCAGAGGAATTCAAGTATGTGTGGTATGATCTCAGTGGGAAAGTATGTGGTGACTAGACCACATGAGGACCTGAAGGTGAAAATTGTGTTGCATGCATAGGACGGTGTGATGATCCAAGCAATGGTAAAGTAGAGGTTTAACTGCAGTGCAGAAATACTTGTTTCTTTTCAGCTGTGAGCACCAGAGGTGGCATGTGACCTCCAGCACTAGCCACGCTGATGATTTTCAGATTAGCTTCTTACCTGATGAGAGGTCTAAGTACAGGCCTTCAGTAGGGGCTATGGTCTGACAGGCACATTACAGCGGAGATGCATTTTGCAGGCTTCAGCCAGCAAAGACACTCAATACAATACGTTCTGTTCTAAGCAAATCTCTCTAAGTGGGTGAACGAATACATTTAAAATAGCCGTACACGGGGACACACATGCAGATGGATAACCTAGGGCCAGATGTATAATTTATCTGGATAGCGATTACCTAATTGTGATTTTCTGCGAATCACAATTAGGTAATCTCTATTTGAATGTATGAAACTCCAGGAGTTTCATTTAGTGATTCCCAATGCCTCGCAAATCGACCTACCTTGTTAATATTTATGAGGCACGTTGCTATTTACGACCCATTGTGAATGGCTGCAGTCACCACCATGACTGTGATTGCTTTTAAATAGAGCAATCTTTTTTTTAATCTTAAATGGAGCTCATATTCCTTAAAGGAAAACAAGAAGCCTTTAAAAGAAAAAAGAGAAGTTTTCTTTTCATTTTTCAAGAGCAGGCAGTGGTCCGTGGGACCACTGCCTTCTCCTAAAAAATGTTGTAGCTACCAGTCACAAAGGGTAAGTGGTCTGTTGGGGACCCCTTCCTGTTTGAGAATGGGTTACCACCTACCTAAAGTAGGTGGTAAAATGCCAATGTTTTGCGACCTCCATTTGAGTAACAAAACATTCCTGCTTACTGCTGTAATTAGATATTAGGAAGGGTTGCCCTTGACATGCCCCTTCCTAATAAGGAATCAGTAAATAGTTGCAATTCCAAATTGCGATTCGGTAACAAGTTACCGAACCGCAAATTGGGATGTTCGGGCCGTTGCAACTTCAAAAATGCATGGTACATCTGGCCCTTAGTCTTTTGTGTAGTAGTATGTGGAGTAACTGTATGTCCTGGTGTTCTGTGATTCGGCAACAGAAGGAAATATGTTGATATTATTTTGCTTGTTCTGCTTTTTGTGTGCCAGTTCAGGGTCACTGTGCAGTTGCAGAGGTTTATCCCTGGATAGATTTCAGGGATCCCTTTCAGACTCAGTGGAGAGGAGACCAGCTGGGCAGAACTGCATTCATCTCTGACACTAACTCATGGCTGACAACGTGAAGGCAGGAGTTACTGCATTTCCACCACAAGACTTTAGGATGAGAAAATCCATGGGACATTATTAGCAAAATGACATAATGTTGCCACGTAAACACAGACACGCATGCACAAACGCACCTGCACATACATGCACACATGCATGTGTTTGTACTCATAAATGAAATTGCACACACACACAGACCGACCCACACATACACGTACCCATACATGCATAAACCGTTCTTCAAAAGAAAGAGGTGACTGATGTGTTCTGCTCACAACCTCCCGTGTGAATATAGTTCTGGAAAGGTTGTCTAACACAGGCTTCCTATGAGCAAAGTTACCTCAAACCGAATCCACAGTCTCTCTTGCTGGTTTGCTACGTTTTTTCCAGTTAATGTTCTGCTTACTTTTCCAGGAGGGCTACAATGTCCCTGAGCCATTTTTAGATGTGATTGATGTGATTGATGTGACTATTCGCAAACACCTCTGTAGGGTAAGTTTTGCCTGTTGCAATGCACAAAATGCCACAGTGGTAAGCAGCACTCATTCTTGACTACTGACCTTTTCTCATGATCCTGTGCCTCTGGGATTTGGTACAATGGCCCCGGGGCTAAAAGCTACCTCTCGCACGAGTAAGCAGAGTGTCTATTTCCGATCCAAATGAGAGATTTTACTAAGTTTCGTGGTGAGCTCAAGCTGTCCCTAAAGAGACTCATATTTGCATGTGATTCAATGGCCATGGCACCCTTGCCTGCTATGGTCTCAGTCTGCTACACTAGAGACTATTCTGAACCTATTTTGGGACAAGAGGTGTAGTCCTTTGAGTAATAACTGGAGCTCAGCTCTCTGAAGGGAACAAACAGAGCACACAATGCAGGACAACACCCTAGGCAGGTAGGGTCAGAGCTCATGGGCACAGACATTGCTATAGTACACATTCCTGCTGCCCTCCGTTCAATCAAAAGAACCCTGCTCTCAAGAAGTAACAGCATGTGTCTCAAGGCCTGTGTGTCTGACTCAGCTCTTACTGGGAAGGCATCTTGCACCTCCATTGGTGCAGAAATCGTATTGGTGTGTCGGTCCCCACCTACATCTACCGCTGGTCCTCCCAGTTCATTAAGACCAGACACTATTTCTGAAAAAGAAATGGAGCGGCTTTGGCGCTGTCCTAGGTAGGGTGACCACCCGTCCGTAAATTTCATGGACTGCCGTAATTTCGCCCTGCCGTCCGTTGTCTGTGATAAAAGGCTTAACGGATGGCATTTGTCCATAATTTTAGCCTTTCACCAAAAGGGCAACGGATGGCAGGGCAAAATTACGGGCAGATCAGTTTCCCCAGCTGGATTGAAAGGCAGGGAGTCTCCTGTGCTCTGAGGGAGGGAAGGGCAGACAGATAAGAAAAGGCTTTCTAGCCAGGTGTCTCCTTCCCTAAAGAAATGAAAATGTGCACAACTGGCAAATCTGCAAATGCAAAGGGGCTTGAAAACCTGCATTGACTTTAATCAAAGGAGTCACTTGAAGCTTTCTGATGGCAAATATATTTTCTTTTCCAGAGGCACTGTAATGGTGGTCCAAGGTGAGCTGTGGAGAGTGTGGTTTTAATGGAATGTTATAAAAAATGTTAGTACTAGGTATAAACTGTATATTATTCAAATCTGTATTTGAGAAGCACTTTTTATTTAATCGAAATGCATTTACGCATTTTGTAGCAGCCTATAATATGATGTAATTGTATTTATATAGCGCTTACTACCCCTGACGAAGCATCCAATGCATGTTTAAAGTAAGGACTTACAAATTCACAGTTCTTGCGGGGACCTCGGTACTTCATAGTCATAGTACTAACAAACATTGGCAAAGCCAATAGGTCTCGTCTATGCAAGAGTTATTGGTTTTGCCAATGTGTTTAGCCATTGTATACAGGAGAGTGGCTGCTGTTCATGGCTAAAAGTTAGTGGTATAGTAGTGTGGAGTGGAGTAGAGTGGCATAGGAGCAGTGGCAAAGTGGTGCTGAGTACAGTGCAGTGGGGTGCACTGCAGTTGTTTAGAGTGCATTGACAGAGAATGCAGTGGTTTAGAGCGCAGTGGCATGGAGTGGCGTGGGGCAGAGTACAGTGGGATAGAGTGCAGTGGAATATAGTGGCATACAATAGAGTGGCAGAGAGTGCTGTAGTGTAAAGTGGTGCAGTGCCATAGAGTGCAGAGTAGATTAGCGTGGCAGAGAGTGCAGTGGCGTTGAGTGGAGTAGTGTAGAGTGGTGTAGTGCAGAGTAGAGTATAGTGCTGTAGAGTGCAATTGCATAGATTGGAGTGATGTAGAGTGAAATAGAGTGCAGTGGCACAAAGTGCAGTGGCGTAGAATGCAGTAGTACACAGTAGATTGGTGTACAATACAGTGGCGGAGAGTGCAATGTTGCAGAGTAGAGTGTCAGTGCAGTGATGTAGAGTGGAGTAGAGTGGCACAGAGAGCAGTGGCGTAGAGTACAGTGGTTCAGAGTAGAGGGCAGTGGTGTACAGTGCAATTGTTTTGAGTGCATTGGCCCAGAGTGCAGTGGCATAGAGTGGCATGGGGTAGAGTAGCATATGGTGCAGTAGAGTAGAGTGGCATACAATAGAGTGGTGCAGTGTGGAGTATTGTAGAGTGGTGCAGTGCAGAGTAGAGTATAGTGCCTAGAGCGCAGTGGCATATAGTGCAGTGTTGCAGAGTGGCATACAGTGGAGCTGTGCAGACTAGATTGGTGTTGCCTAGACTGGAGTGGTATAGCGTGCAGAGGCGCAGAGCACAGTGGTGTAGAGAGGCATAAAGTACATTGGCACAGAGTAAGGTAGAGAGGCATAGTGTGAAGTGGCATAGAGTGCAGTGGCATAATGTGGAGTGGTTCAGAATGGAGAAGAATGCAGTACAGTGGCATGGAGTGGTGTAAAGTGGAGTGATGCAGAGTAGGGTGCAGTGGTATGGAGTGGGCCAGATCATAGTGGAGTAGAGTTTGCATGGTGTGGTAACACACTGCCATTACATGCAACACGTTTTTGATTGAAATGACCTTTACATTTGCACAGTCATGCAGTTTTTCAAATCAAACTATACTGTGCACAGATGATAATGTGTGGACATTGCATCACCTAATGCAATGATTTGTTTCGATCATACAAAGGTATTTATTTCCAGCACAGTTCAGAATTAACAAAAATCTGCTTCATTTGTGCTCCTATTTCTGATATATTCTGAAGTTTATTTAAGTGTCATGTGATAGAAAAAAACTCTTTCCTAACCCCGGTATCCAGCAAGATTGTCGCATAAATTCTCTCACTTTGAAGTTAGAGAAAGAAAAGTAATCACTAAGTTCCCACCAAAGACAGAGCCTGACATTTGACTCAGTTCTTTGAATGCACAGTAAATGTGATGAGATAAGAACAAGATTTACAGGCTTTTTTACAGAAAGGGAGCACTCAGAAGGATACTGTAAATAATGTTTGGGCAAGGGAAGGGACAAACTCAAGCTGCATAGCCTAAAACAAATAATGTCAGCAAATTGAAAGCAACAAAATGTGAGTTACAAACCACAAAGCCAATGGCAAGCAACGGGCGGAATGCATTCCCGAGGAAGCTCTATGAATGTACTAAAGGAACAGCTGTGGGATACTTTGTGGGGAAAGTCCAGTACTTTAGTCCAGTCCTTATCCTGCAGAGGTTTGGCTACATCGATTAACCAGGTAGTATGACAAGAGGACCTGGAGTAGTTTCCATGTTGCAGGAAAGGTCTGGACACCCATTCTATCAGTTTGCCACCAGTTCCTATGGCGTAGAGCTTCTGGCACACCGCTTGTAGAGTTAGTGCTAGGTGGCAGACATGAAATCGGGCATTTAATGATTATTTAAGGTGGTTGTAAGTAAGGAGTTGACTGGGGTGAAGATGGTAGTCTGCCACAAGGGATTGGAAATTTAGTACCTCGCTGTCCAGAAACAAAGCCCCCAATTTTAAGGCACCCGCAGCATGACACTGATGGAGTTGCTCTGAGCACAGCGGTCCTGTGCAAGTGGGAAGGCTTAGCAAAGATAATGCAGGAGCAGTTTCTTCGTGTCAGTGAGTTTACAGGTTCTAGCCAGCCAAGAGAAAGCTGTGCATGAGAACCCTGAATGGTGATCGGTAGAATGGCCAGTAGGAAACAATGAGCAGTGTATTAAGCCTTTCTTAAAACTTTTTACAGATAAACCCCATCTCATGCAAGGAGGTGGGCAGAAAGCCGGCGAACCACCCATTGGTCCTGTGCAGCTGAATAATAGCATTCTAAGCCCAGAAGACCTAATCCACCCGCAGTCACAGGTAGCTTTACAGTGGAAAGAGCTACCCGACGGCACTGCAGCGACCAAATCAGATGTGTGGCATGTCTGAAGAAGGAATGAAGGACAAGCAGGGGAAGGTTTGCAAAATAATACTGTCATCCTTGTTGGACTTTTTTGCTTATGCAGGGTCATCCCCAATCTTTTTGCCTCCTGCCTCCTATTTTTTCTGATCGGTTGCTGTTGGTTTTTGAACTCTGAGCACTTTACCACTGCTAACCAGTGCTAAAGTGCAGATGCTCTCTGTGTAAATTGTATTGTTGATTGGTTTATCCGTGATTGGCATATTTGATTTATTAGTAAGTCCCTAGTAAAGTGCACTAGAGGTGCCAGGGCCTGTAAATCAAATGTTACTAGTGGGCCTGCAGCACTGGTTGTGCCACCCACCCAAGTAACCCTGTAATCATGTCTCAGACCTGCCACTGCAGTGTCTGTGTGTGTATTTTTACACTGTAAATTCGACTTGGCCAGTGTACCCACTTGCCAGGCCTAAACCTTCCCTTTTCTTACATGTAAGGCACCCCTAAGGTAGGCCCTAGGTAGCCCCAAGGGCAGGGTGCAGTGTATGGATAAGGTAGGACATATAGTAATGTGGTTTATATGTCCTGACAGTGAAATACTGCCAACTTCGTTTTTCACTGTTGCAAGGCCTGTCTCTCTCATAGGATAACATGGGGGCTACCTTTAAATATGATTAAAGTGTAAATTCCCCTAGAGAGTAGATGGACATGTGGAGTTTGGGGTCCCTGAACTCACAATTTAAAAATACATCTTTTAGTAAAGTTGATTTTGAGATTGTGCGTTTGAAAATGCCACTTTTAGAAAGTTAGCATTTTCTTGCTTAAACCATTCTGTGACTCTGCCTTGTTTGTGGATTCCCTGTCTGGGTCAGTTTGACAGTTGGGTTGTTTTTCACCTCGCACTAGACAGTGACACAAAGGGGGCTGGGGTGTAACCTGCATTTCCTGATTAGCCATCTCTGCTAGGAGGGAGGGGTGGAGTGGTCACTCTCATCTGAAAGGACTGTGCCTGCCTCTGACAATGCCGGCTCCAACCCCCTGGTGTGTGTCTGAGGCCTTGCCTGGGCAAGGCAGGATTTAACAAGTAGGTGTGAGTCCCCTTTGAAGAAAGGTGACTTCAAAGACTAAAATGGGTATAAGAAGGGCACCCAAATCTACAGACTTTAGAAACACTTCTGGAACCAAGAGGAACCTCTGCCTGGGGAAGAGCTGATAGCTGAGGAAGAAGTGCTGCCCTGCCTGTGACTGTGCTTGGTGGAGCTTTCCTGCAGTGCTGCTTCTGCCAGAGTAAGAGGGCAAAGACTGGACTTTGTGTGCCTTCCATCTTGTGAAGAAATCTCCAAGGGCTTGATTTAGAGCTTGCCTCCTGTTGTTTGAAGTCTCAGGGACAGCAAAGACTTCTCTCTGCCAGCACCTGGAGTCTCTGGAGAGACTCCTGCTCTGACAAGTGGTGCCCTATCCAGTTCCTGGGCCCTTGAAAGGAAAGCTGGTGGAAATCCAAGGAAATCAACTTCGGACGACTCCGGACCGACGCCGCTGCTGAATCCGGTAACGCCGCCTGCACCAGACGCAGTGTTTTCATTAAGTTATTGTGTGTGTTGGTACAAATACTTTACACCTAGCACTCTGAAGTTAAGCCTCCTGCTCTGCCAAGCTACCACGGGGGTAAGCAGGGGTTAGCTGAGGGTGATTCTCTTTTACCCTGACTAGAGTAAGGGTCCTGGCTTGAACAGGGGGTAACCTGACTGTCAACCGAAGACCCCATTTCAAACAATCCCGATAGCACACCTTCTTCACTAGTGCCATGTTGCCCACTACAGAAAGCAGAAAAGAAGACCAAAAAGCAAACTGAGTTTGGAGGGACCTTGACACTCTGCCGAGATTTCCATCTTGCAAATCAGTGGGAGAATGGGAGATATTAATCACTAGGTATCAAAAGGTAACTGGTTCCCAGTTTGAATCTGAGATCTAGTTGTATATAAAGGGGAAAACAGTGCCATATGTTAAAGAAACACTATTTATATTCTAACATTTTTACTTTTTGATTGTGCAATTTACACCCCAAATATTGTGAAGATTCTATATGTACTTGATACTTAGTGATAACCCAGATCACTGGTTTGGCTTTTGCTCAATTTCAAAGCCATTTAAAGACATGGACAAAGCGGGCAATTTCCTTGCACAACCTTGCAAGGGGTCTGACCCCTGCTCACCCTTCACAACCATGAACAGTGGACCATTGCACCAGAAAAGTTTGCCAAGGTGGATGGGTGTTGCTTGTTCAACCACTTGAGAGTGCTTCTTCTGTTTCTCTCCTCTGTGTAGAGAAAACTCCCCAGGTACCCAATACCTTTCGATATTCTTGGTGGACCCATATTGTCTGATTTTAGGAATTGTCCCACCTTGTTCAATAGTGCTATGTTAAAAAGAGTAAATAAATGCACTGACAACAAAGTGAGGCATGGCCTCTTTAGGGTGTGTCTGTAAAACTGACATTTGTTCTTGAATTTTTGTCCTTAATTTTGACCCTTTGTCCTGAATGTTTGTCCTGAATTTTGACCCTTTGTTCTGAATTATTTACAGCCCTGTCCAGAATTTGCCTCAATGCCAGGTGGTCACCCTAGTCCTCTGCGAGGTGTCACAGGCCATGAGCGCGGTGTACCTGCAATGGTGTGAGCAGAGTGCCAGTACTGGGTCTGATCCAGGTGCTCTAGGCCTGGCAGAGGTGGTCTGGAAGGGCTTCGATTTGGTCCCAGTCCCAGAGCATGGTCGCTCAAGTTGGGTTTGGTAGGAGTGCATGCAGAGTTCATGACCTCAGGGTGCTGCTGATGTGACTGAAGGTGCACCGATCGTCTGTGTGCGCTTCAGAGTTTAGCTTCGTGGTGGCAGTTACAGCTGGTGGTAAACTTCAGCCCTTTGTAGCTGCCAGAGGAAGCATTAAACAACATTAAAGAGCAGACAATGAACTCACTGCTTCATTGTGCGCCTGAAAGGGCTTTAGCTCTAGCAACCCGTATGAGATGAAGACGTGCCGGGGCTTAATCCACTGCAGGAGAACAATCATTCCGTCTCTTGTGATGTCTTTGACACTAATCAGCGATGCAGCCCTCCGGGAATCAACAATGGTGATTAATGAAGTTAAATATAGAAGACGAGTAAAACCAGGCTGCTGCATTAAACATCAGAGGGCCTCGTTAGATAGTCAGATGTACGCGGCTCGTGTCACCTCTCTGCCGCTTGGACGCTGCGCCTGCCGCCTTGATAGATGGACCGCCTCGTCGTTTGTCGCTAGGGTCGCCCACTTCAATGGCTGCCTGAGCGATTTTATTTCTAATGCCATCGAATTAAGTGGAGCCGGAGCCTCAGGACGACTCGGGTCGCTTCCAGCCACTTCTACCGAAGAGCCTACTCCTGTGCCACGTAGGGGCATGGATTGTATGAAGAGCAGCTTGATATTATTAGCAGGCTCCATACATATTTGATTAAGTAGTGATGAAGCGACAAATGCTGCCGACGGTAAAGTTGGCAGTCATCCTCACTTCTTAATTCTGACACAACAGTGGTCTCGCTCAATGGCCTATCAATATCTCTCTGACCTTCAAATAATTGAACACATTCTTTGGTACATTCTCAGCCATTAGATCTCAAACTCAATCCTACCGAGCTTGCCCTGATCCACGGTAGCCCACTCCAACCTCTACGGTGTTACATGAACCTGGAAGGTTTTTCAACAGGCCTCGATGCACTCAGCGAGGATTAGAGGAAGGAAATGACCTGAATGTCTGGTTCTATTCTAGGCTACTGCACACTGTCAAACCTTTCAACAATAGTGCAATTTCTGCACCACACTTCTTCCACTCATTTACTTGTGCAATAGCCTACGAACAGGCATCCCTGACACCAGTCAGGTCCTGATTCCAAGCAGGTCAGTAATATGAAGTAGTGGCACTGCCGTGTGCGGTATTACCAGATGCTGTAAATACCTCTGTTTCTCAGATTTTACATGGAAAATGAGGAATTACATGCAACATTTTGTACTTTTTATACTAAATTTTGTATGTTCCGAACTCAGAATTTTTTTTCACCCTGTATATTTCAAAATATTTAACCTGCTGAAATCCATCAGGGGATGATTGCAGGAGTGCGGTAATTGCCACCATGTTCTGAATTCCCATCCTTGAGCAATCAGGAGTTTGCACATCAATCGGACATTTACCAGACCACTTGTAATCAAGGTGCATAGATGTACTGTGTGCAACATCCCTAGTAGTTACAAAACAAGCAAATGTAAAACATCTCTGTTAATGATTTGCACTAGTACCCCTTACTAGCAGACATTCAAGCTTGTTGCATAATCCACAAGGTCTCCTATATGAATAAAACAAACTACAGGGCAAGAAAGATCAAAATCATCTGTGATCCCACAAAACATAACTCTTTCTTTGCTAGACATTTAACCCAACAAGCATTGGCAAAGCCACTTGGTCTGTCCGGGAAAAGAACAGCATAAAAAAGATTGCTTTCTGTATAAAATGCATGTATTGAATGTGATAACTTATGCGACGCTCGAGTATGATTTTTCACATGTAGCAGTCCCACATCCATTCCGATGGAAGCATTTCCCTGTCCGAGGAAAGATACACCAAATAGCCAATAGCATGAGGTGACCGAGTAATACTCCTCTGTGTGGAGCCAAAGTTCACACTATGTATATTTTAAGAACTGTTAAGAATAGGTTACAGACAAATTGATAGAGTGCACGGGGAACCTAGCCTTCTCCTATGCTCTAAGGCGGCAGAATGGCTTCCCCTTATACTTAAGATGGGTCCCTGGTCTGCATACTGCAGAAACATTTCATGACTCACATCTGTCCATCCATCTACCTTCAAGGACTGTTCCCTACTTCCTGCCCCTCTCCTTACACCAAGTACACATCTTCCTTTACATTCTGTACCCACCAATGTGACTCGTACATGCACAGTTCAATGTACAGGGTCTGCTGTCCCCTGGAGGCAGTCCGTGCTCTATAAATACCCATAATAATAATTATAATAAAAAAAATGCATTGCTTACATCACAGGCCTATATCCTTCAGTGGAATGTGACTCATTTGCACACTTCGGTAGTCTCACTTACTCACACATCATTGCACTCCTTCTGTGACAAAGCCTAAAGCTAAAATGCTTGGAGTTTCAATGTGTTTTATCTAGTTTCCCTCTCAATAAGTCACCCAGATTTGGACATATATGATGTTCTGACTCTGATACCTGGCACATTATGAATGTGTAGCAAACAAAGCTTGCAACTTCAATTTTTCATGGCATGTGCTACCCTGATATCCGTGGACTGAGTGGCAGGAATCTGGCTGGTCACAAAAGTAGATTCTTTTCGGTGTTCATCCTGAACAGCACGCAATGCAATGCCCACCTGCAGCTCCAGTAAGAATCCATCAATAACCACTGCAGCATTAGCTGTGAGAGAGCGTAGTTTTAATATCATATATTATAGACGTGAAATGCTTACATTTGACTAAAACATTCTTATAATATATTAAATAAAGGTATAAGTTTTGCTCATGTATGAACGTTAATGCTATAATAATAATAATCTTCAGTTATATGTAGTATTATGAGTTGAACTGCATTCATTAAAATCGTGTGTCTTAAGTTAGCATGAGTCGCGAACTAGCCGTGTAACTCTCATTTAAAATCTATTTTCCTGCTTTTCCTGCATGCGGACTCGCAAAAGAACTATGACCCAGCCATTATTCTCTTCTATATTGAAACGCAACATTAACAAAACTTCCCATCCGCATTCTACTAGCTTTTAGTATAGAGATATGTGCTTCGAAACAGTAATGGACACTTTCAAGGACAATGAGACGAGGAGAGAAGAACTCCTGACCCGAGACGTGTGCCAAGATGGTGAAGTAACCCCGGACGTACCACCTACGAAAATGCTGATTATAAAGACCAATTGGAAGATGAGAAAATATCTTAGAATGACAAATGCATTACTTAATGAATAATTTGATTGGTTACCAATGATGGGGTGTAGTTATTAACCAATAGAATTGTGGGGGAATGGGTTAAGAAAAGGGGATAAAAACTCATGACACAGAGGATGAAGTTCAGTTAGGAAGGGATGACATTGATTGCATCCAGAAACTCTGTCACTCTATTTGGTGATTTGAGACTTAGACAAAGTATTACAATCCATAGACTGCCCTATTACACTGTCCTCCATATGAGGAAAGTGATCCATGATTCTCTTTAGTTAGATTGACGGTGAACCAACTGATGTCCTGAAGATGAAGACTGATCCTGTATGCTGACAAAACTTGAGGAGGGTAAATATTATTGCTAACAGAATTGCTATGCCTTTTCTTTCTAGGTACCAACTGCTGTATATTTAATTAATTATTTAGTTAGATGTTTTCCAAATTGATGTTCTAAATTGTTTTGCATGAAGCCCAACATGCTAATGCTAATTTGAGGTTAGGAGAGGTATTCAATTAACTGACGAAACTGACGTGACTGACATGAAGCTATGCTGAACTGATATTCTGATGTTTATCATGCACCATGGTTTAATCTCTGCTGTTATATCTATCCTATGATCTTGATTATTGCATTCTTGAAAGTTTATTATAATTACCACTCTGTGATTATGCTTTTATGCCTTTCGGGTTTGAGACTAATACGTTTAATATTAGATTGTAATCAATAGGGAATAAATTCACAAAATCTTTCTTCAAGGTGTGGTTATTTGAGCCTGAGAATTAAATAAATGCGCCGAAGGTTCATTAATGGTTATTGTGGAACATAATTGATGTTTGGTAATCTCATCCTACGGAGACTCACCACTGGGTCAAAAGGTTCATCGACCTAAAACGAGTCCTGATGTGTATAAATTGACATAGACGGACGCGTTAACAGTTTTGGTAGCAGAGGATGGTTTGGCCCTTGGGGGCCCTAGGACGGAGTTTTTGTGGTTAATTTGTTTTTATATATGATGAAATTTGGTAAAGGAATGAGTGGCTAGGTACACCATAGGCTCTCCTGGGACCTCGGAGCCTGCCTAAGATGAGGTGGGAATGTTCTCGGCGTCATGGTATGTGTGGTTAGGATCTTTGCGCTTGCTCAAAAGCTTATGCAACTTGCAGGAGATTGTGAAGATTGTGTGCTTAGGTCAAAATTAAGTGTCGTTTAGCAGGAGTGGGCGTACTCCACAGTATGAGAGTAGGGAAGTCGGCGTACTTCACGTGAATGCAGCGCTTATTGTTAAAAAAATTATCCATGTGGTTGGTCAAGGTACGGACCTGTTGAGGTTTAAGACTCCGGAGTAAGATGAAAAATATGGTTTATGTTGTAATCTGCGTGGTTTAATAGGTCAATCGGGCGTGGTTGACAAGTCAAGCTTGAGTCATAACGTATGTATGAAACCTTCGATGGAGATTTGACAAGCTCTAAAGTGCACTAGAGGGAGTCATTGACAAGTCGAGAGTAGGATTTGCGGGTCGAATTCTGCTTGCGTATGTGGGACCTGAGAAGGAGAGAGTAGTGGCCGAGGCTTCAAGTGAAATCTCTGTAAAGTTCTGAAGCGAATGTGTTATCCTTCCTGTAGTAAATCAGCAGATTTGTATTGTCATTTAAGGTGTCTGCAATAATCGCATTCGTTTATGTGAGGTATGAGAAGTTAGTGAGGTGCGGATAAGCCGCAAGACTTTGTCAGCTGCAGTGTGTATGAGTGTGACGTCAGAGGTGCCGCGCTGGGATAGGTCAGATGTTGAGAAGGGTCGCGCACGGATTGGCTGCCGTCCGTGAGAGGCAATAGGGTGAGCAAAGGGTAGGTAAAGAGTGTCCTGGGAACTAAGCCGTTCTTGATTAAATCTAAAATTAAAATGAACTTTGTTAAGGCATTCAAAAGCGCTTTAAGGGGAGATGTGTACATCGTTGCAACAGATGGGGAACCTACACCGCCCGAAGGTACTCCAGCATATGCTGTTATGGAGGAAAAGGGTGTTGCACCGTGTTTGTGGTTAAAACAATGGCGCAAGTTGACAGAAAAGAAAGGGTGTTTAGCGTTTCCGGAACATGGGACGTTTAATCAAAAAGTTTTAGAAAATTTGAGGTGGATGCTAAGTACACAAAAACCACCTCCGAGACCAGCTCAATATGAGGCACTAGCGATCTGGGATTTAATGGCTCTTAAACACAGGCAGGAAAGGTTTCACAGGAGATTGACTAGGGCAGAAAAATCCTATGCAGAAGCAAGATGGGACAACGAGAATAAGATGTGGAGACGGGGAATCGTAGATGGGTTAAAGCTGTTTCCAGCGATAACACAGGGAGAAGAGACACAGGGAAAGAAGGCTATTTGCAAAACTAACAGAGATTCAGACAAAGTTAAGGAACAAAAAAGATCCTGGGAAGAAGAGGACGATTCAGAGGATGAGGAGTTTATGGATAGATTACTACATGACAGACCACCACCTTATGCGGTGAGTGATAATGTTCCGAGCACTAGCTTGGATCCTGGGAACCAGACACAAGAAAAGGGAGTCACTGATACGGTACAGATTAGTGATACAGCTTCGATACAGAATGGTGACAGTGTACCTACTGCTCCAGACATACCGAAACAGTTGCAACCTCCACCACAGATAAAAATAATTTATCCTGATGTTCCAGTGCTTGAGACTACTACGAACTTAGTGGTGCCGCCAGATCCGATATATACAAAACCAAGATTGGTTCAGGTTGAGTCAACCCCACAGTTAGTGTCACAACCGCCACAACTGATACCGGGGTATAACCCAGTAGTGGTTCCTTTAAAGGAACCTGCACCAGGATTATTGGAACAGACTTATGGTGTTGAAGCTCCCAGAAGCCTGGGATCAGGTCAGACCCCTGCCGCAATATCACTACCTATCACTGTTGGTCCCCCAGTACCATTATATGCCCAAGAGAAAACAAGAACATGCGAACAGGGAGTTATGGCTAATGAAATCATAAGAGGAGGGTCTATTAGAATTCCACAAATAATGGCCCAGGGAGGGCATGTTTCCGAGCAATCAAGACCCTTAATGGATCTCAGTCCAATAGGGGCACCTCTTGAGGCAATGCGACAAGCAGGTTTGGGAGTTTTGACTCCCCAAACTATGAGTACAAACACCTCGTACACTCCAATGATACATACTGGGAATATTTCACTGCAGGGTTTTACAGTGCAGCAGTTAAATGAGTGGTTAGAGAAAACCTGTGCATCACAAAATACTACAGCGACTGCAGTAACCGAAGTCAATCCCGAAAAAGAAAAACAAAATGAATACCTGAATCTAGTACGGCTAGGTGCAGAAGCTGCTGAGTTGGTGGAAGGAACCATGGGGGTAAACAGATTAGAATCTTACACTGAGGCAGAACTGAGATACTTGTGCCCTAAGATTACTAAGGAAGTGGGAAAAATACACCAGAGATTAACAAACTTGGCAGACAGATACAACATCGATATTGGGAACACAAAACATTTGAAACGAAGTTACAGATTAGACTTTGACACAAAAGATTTCGAACACATGAGATCCGCAGGTATGAAAACACACCTGAAAGAATTGCTGCAGAGTGCGCAAATCTGGGGAGCATTAGAAAAATGGGAAAACAGATGGGCAAAGAAAAAGGATAAAGGGAAGAGGGATAGGTCAGGATCTATTGAAACGGCGACAGCACCCGATCTAGATTCAGTAAAAATCTTGCCCATGAGATGAAACAGCTGGTGGTGTTTTAGTCCATGTGCCATGGTCCAGGGGAGATATTTTGTCCTTTACAAATGATTACCCGAGGATGAGAGAGAAACCGATCGAGTGGTATCAGCAGACAGATCGATTCGTAAAGCTTGCAAAATGTCTCTGGGAGGACTTGAATACTTTGTTTGAGATTATTGTTCCACCGGATTTATGGCTTGAATGCAAAAGAGGGGTGGATTGGCCCACAAAGGAACCGGCAAGGGACAAGGTGACAGGAGCACCTTCTGAAGAGGTGATGAAATATTATCATAAAGTAATTGAGTTTTTGAAGCAAAAGGTGTCACCAAAGGTGACCGATTGGCAGAAAATCGACCGGACTTCACAAGAAGTTAAGGAATCAATACATGCCTATTATGAGAGATTGCTAAAAGCATTTAAACATTACAGTGGTACTGAAACGATCGAGCCGAAAGACATGAATCATCTTGTGTTCAGATTTGTTGAAGGGCTGAGACCAGAGGTTGGTCAGATGATTAAGAATCATTTAATTTGTTGGCAAGCTAAACCGATTGATGAGGTGCTGCAGTATGCGAAATACTGTAGTGATGAAATTGAGCTGAAGCAGAAAAAGCTGAAGGAAAGGGTGATGGTGATGCAGATAAGAGCTGCACAGGCTGGAATTCAGGGAAATGGTGTTCAACAAATTATGAATCAGCACCCGCAAATGAACGGAGGGTTTCAGGTACAGCCGAGAGGTAGAGGTCGAGGTTTTGTGAATCGAAATTCAGACATGAATAATGTTGTCATGCAAAGTGATGGGCAAGTAATGAAGCGGATGTCACCATGTCACGCGTGTGGGGGCATGGGGCATTGGAAGCGGGATTGTCCAAATATGGTGCATGATGGTACAGTTCAGCAGAGCATGAATGTTGGGGCACAACAGAATCAACGAGGTCCAAGAATGAGACAGCAAAATCAGAATTATCAAAATAATCTGGTACAGATGTCAGGGGTACAACCCATACAGCAAATACAGACGCCACGTTTCCAAACTGTGTCAGTACAACCAATACAACAGCAGATTCCTATGGTACCTAGACAGCAAATGCAGCCACCTCTAGCTCCGATGGGTCAGCAACAGGTGATGCTTCCTCAGCAGGTCACGGGTCAGATGTCGAGTCAAAACAATACTGTACAGCAGTTCCCATTACGAGGTGAAAATGAGACAAATGGCGATTGGTCAGATGACAGTTCAGACAGTGAAGAGTGTAGGCTAGCAGCCTCACTAGAAGTAGATCAGAGAGGCCCATATGTAGAAGGGAAAGTAATGGGCTATAAGGTTTCATTTTTGGTTGACACCGGAGCTACACGCTCTACAGTCCGTAGTGTGGAAGTACCAAGATTACCTTTATCAGGACGCACAGTACGAGTGGTTGGTGTGGGTAACCAGTATCTGACAAATCCAATTACCGACCCAGTACAGGTTGAAATTGGAAATTTCCAAGGCCTGCATTGGTTTGTTGTATGCGACTCAAGTCCTGTATCCTTACTGGGTAGGGACTTACCATGTAAAACTAAATGTTCAATTACCTGTTCCAACGATGGAATAGAAGTTCAGACAAACAGTGATGACGAAGGTGAAGAGGATCAGCTCATAGGAGGAGAGGAGATGAGCGAAGATTACCCTCTAATTACCTTATTTCCGGTGTTCACATTAATCGACTTACCTGCTGACCTACAAGGGTCCATAACAGAAAAAGTGTGGGATTTGACAGGCAAGGAGGTTGGTTTGATTAAAGGAATTAAACCAGTCAAGGTGCAGATAAAACCAAATGCAGTATTCCCACAAGTACCACAATATCACATGACTCAAGACGTACTCATTGAGGTGACACAGATAATTGCAGATTTTCTCAGACAGGGAGTTCTAAAGGAAGTTTTGAGTAGTCCATGCAACTCACCTATCATGGGTTTGAGGAAACCCTGTGGGAAGATTAGGATTGTGCAGGATTTGAGAAAAATAAATGAAATTGTGATAAAATGCTGCCCTGTAGTTCATAATCCAGCGGTAATAATGTTCCAAGTTCCTTGTGATGCTGAATGGTTTACCGTAGTAGACCTATCACAGGCATTTTTTTCAATACCACTACATGAAGAAAGCCAATTTTTGTTTAGTTTTAAGTTCCTAGATAAGGTGTACAGTTGGTGCAGAATCCCTCAAGGGTTTTCTGAATCTCCATCTATCTTCAATCAGATCTTAAAAAAGGATTTGGAACCTCTTGTACTGCCTTTTAATTCCACTCTTGTGCAGTACATCGATGACTTATTGATTGCATCCAAGACCAGAGACAGTTGCAAATATGATACCATTGCATTGTTGAACCATTTGGGAAAAAACGGGCATAAGGTGTCACCCAAAAAGCTGCAGTACTGCCAGAAAGAAGTAAAATATTTGGGACATTTGATTGAGAAGGGATCCCGAAGAATATCAAAAGAGAGAATAACAGCTGTCATACAAATGAATCCCCCGACAACAAAAAGAGATGTCAGGATGTTTTTGGGAATGGTGGGTTATTTGCCGCCAATGGATACCCAATTTTTCAATCATTGCAAAACCCTTGATAAAATTGACAGGGAAAGATGTCAAAGAGGAACCATATACGATCACTTTGACAAAAGAAGAACTTGAGTCATTTGTGGAGCTGAAGGAGTGCATGTGCAGGGCCCCAGTGCTAGGGATGCCCGATTATGAAAAACCTTTTCTGTTGTTTTGTCATGAACGTGATGCTTGTTCTTTGTCTGTTTTAACACAGGTCCACGGAGATGCAAATCGCCCTGTAGCATATTTTTCAGCTACTTTGGACCCTGTCGCAGCAGCCCTACCGGGTTGTTTGCGACCAGTTGCAGCAGTTGGTCAAAGCCTTTCCCAATGTGAGGGCATAGTCATGGGATATCCCTTAACGGTTTTGGTTCCACATTCTGTTGAAATCCTGTTGACAAGAACGAAAACACAGCACATGACAAATGCACGACTTACCAAATATGAGACGATTATTTTGGGATCACCAAATGTCACATTAAAAAGATGCACAGTACTGAACCCTGCAACTCTGCTTCCCAATGAAAATACAGAAGTCAAAGAAGGGGAAGAATTTGAACATGATTGTCTTGAGGTAACTGACCTCTGTACCAAACCTCGCCCAGATATACAGGACACTCAATTAAAAGAAAACAATTGCATTATGTTCGTAGATGGGTCCTGTTTAAGAGATTCAACTGGGACATTGAGAGCTGGCTATGCAGTATGTACAATGGCTGGCATAGTTGAAGCCTCATGGCTTGAAAAAGTATTTTCAGCACAAGTGGCAGAATTAATAGCCCTTACAAAGGCCTGCCATGCTGCTGTAAATTTGAAAGTCACAATTTATACGGATAGTAGGTATGGATTTGGAATTGTACATGATTTTGGTCAGATCTGGTCACAAAGGGGTTTCTGTTCCGGATCACCTGTGAAAAATGGAGAACAGATAAGAGATTTGTTACATGCGATTCAGTTACCTCTTGAAATTGCCGTGGTAAAGTGCAGTGCTCACACCAGATCACAAGACTTTGTGTCAATGGGAAATGATTACGCAGATCAGGTAGCAAGATTTTGTGCATTAAATTGTATCTCATTCAAAGAGCAATGGGAATTGTTACCTCAGCCTGAAAATGACACAACTTTGAATTTAGCTTTGCAAGTGGTTGATACTCTAGATGAGTTGAAAACACTACAGAACCGTGCTAACAAGGAAGAAAAACACTCCTGGCAAAGAATGCAATGTACACAAAGAGCAGATGATATATGGGTCTCAGATGATGGGAAATTAGTCTTACCTAATAGCCTACTGTCACAGTTTGCTCGGTTATATCATGGGCAAGCACATTTGGGGAGAGACGCCATGATCAGATCTTTTTAGGGTGATTGGTTTAATCCAAAATTCAGACATGCTGCAGAAATCATTTGTCACAGGTGCATCATCTGTCAACAGATGAATACTGGAAAAGGAACAGTGGTAAATTTGAGCCACATTGGAAGAGCTGGAGGTCCATTTAATAGAATCCAAATGGATTTCATTGAAATGCCTGTTTGTGGAGGATTGAAGTACGTGTTGGTGATTGTGTGTGTTTTCAGTCATTGGATTGAGGCATACCCTACACGTAGAAATGACAGTCTCACAGTTGCAAAATTATTACTGAGGGAATTAATACCGCGATTCGGGTTCCCGGTTTCTATAGAATCAGATAGGGGAAGACACTTCGACAATGAGGTGATCAAGCTTCTGTGTGCAGCACTCAACATCGTGCAGAAGTTACACTGTAGCTATCGCCCTGAAGCATCAGGACTAGTTGAACAGATGAATGGTACCTTAAAATCAAGAATAGCAAAAATGTGTGCAGCAACGAACATGAAGTGGCCAGATGCATTACCGCTAGTACTGATGTCCATGAGAAACACACCAGATAAGAAAACAGGATTGTCACCCATGAAATCCTCATGGGTAGAGCAATGAGGTTACCAGCAGTAGCTGCCAATGCACTAGTGAATATTACAGATGATATGGTGTTGGATTACTGCAAGAATTTAGCTGACGTGATACGCTCTTTCTCTCACCAGGTAGAAGCTAACACGTTACCACCAATCGGCGAACCAGGTCACTCTCTGCAAGCTGGAGATTGGGTGGTTGTCAAGAAACACGTAAGAAAATCGTGTCTTGAGCCGCGTTGGAAAGGGCCATATCAAGTGATATTGACAACTACTACTGCTGTGAAATGTGCCGGGGTTCCCAACTGGATACATGCCAGTCACACAAAAAGGGTAACGTGTCCTGTTGAAGAGGAACTTGAAAATTCCGGTACAGCAACTTCAAGAGAAGAAGTCTCAGAGTCGGAAATCAGTCAAGAAAGATCTGAGACTACAGGAGAGCCCGCTGAGAACAGCCGCGTCCCTCACATTATCAGAGAGATCGAGAGAGGTGACGGAGTGCCAATCTCAGTGGAGGCAGCAGGAGAACAAAGACAAGGAGAGGTTCTGCCAGAAGTAGACGAATATAATACAGAACCTGAATACAGTATTGAACCAGAAGGAGAGCGAGAAGGAGTAGCGACAAATACAGATCAGAACGAATCAAGCTATTCTGATCGAATTCCAAGTCTGCTGAGAGAAAACACCATATCACAAGAGGAGGGTGTTGTTCAAAGTCCTGAAGGAGATCACCGACACAAGACTCACAAAGGTGATACATGGCCAGAAAGGTCGCCCTTTAGAATAAGAGAATTAACGAACGAATCAATAATAGAAGAAAGTGATACTTCTCAGGTGGATGATCTGAGCGAAGGGGAACAGCAAGGTGAACGGAGATTGAAAAGAAAGAGAATAGCAAATCGAAAATACTCAGGTCCTGAATGGGCATATGCTACAACATCTGAATGGCAACAAGAATTCTTAGCATTCTGCTTTGATCGAGAAGTGCCAGGCCAATACTACGGTACTTGAAGGAAAATATCAAGAAAACTTTGTGGAAATTATATAAAAGGGAAAGAGAGTTTATAAACCTACCGAAAAGGAGACAATCGAACCTGGATTTGACATTAAGAAACCTGATTACGACAAGCTGCTAACCTGAATTGACAAAAAGGGGTCCTGGAGTGAGAAAAAACGCTGTAAATACGCTTAGAGAGTTTGCCATCTTGAGTTGATTGTTGATCTACTATTCTGATTCTATACAAACATGGCTTATAGTAACAAGGGAAGTAAAGTGTGTGGTTGGTTAGGATTTATAATAGGTGTTGTATGCGCGATAATGATTGTGGGAGTGATTGTGGGAATGCCATGGAGAGAGAGAGAAACTATTAATGCAACTTCAAAACCTGAAACTACCACTGCAACTAATAAATTATCACCGTGGGAGAAATTCGAACAAGATACTAAATATCTACATGAGGGAACTAATACAAAAGGGGAACTTTCTACTAATGTCTTCTATTGCTTATTAAATGAATATGTGGAAACTATGGATGCGAAAGATTGCTATGTGTGTACTAAAATTCCTTCATCTGTGCAGGAGGGGGTCACTTATCATAGTCTCCCTCTTACTTATGGGATTAGTTGTAGTTTGTTACTAACAAGATTCTATAATCAAGAGCATGTACAATACTTCTATTCGAATTTGAATGTTGTATTTTCTTTTGTGCCTGTTATTGAATTTCTGAATAAGTTAGCTAAGGAGCATGACATAAGATTAGTAAGAGGATTCTTTGAGCCAACACTAACATTTGGAACTGCTTATGCACACCGTAACAATTTGACATGCTTACTGTCTCCTGTAGAGAAAAGCTTTTTAGATCACTCAGATGATAGACGCAAAGCATTAAAGGAGAAACTAGAAAAGGGCTTAGAAAAACATACTTATGCAAACGATTACGCCTTCACTGCTATTAAAACACAAGGCAAGTTAGCTTTAGATGCATTACACGTAGGTAGGCTATGTATATACAGACCAAAATCTGATAGTGGCAATTTATTTGTGGGTACGAGTGAATGCAGGCATGTGTTTTTGTTTCAGAGTAAATGGACCTTCATGTTAAATGGACAAGACCCAGCGATTCCTGGAATCTATTACATCTGTGGGTTAAATGCATATTATCGTCTCGCAAAGGGATGGTATGGGACATGTTATTTGGGAATAGTTTTCCCAAAAATATACCAGATTGATGACTTAAAACAAATACATAAATCTTTTGAAATACAACATTCAAGACAAAAACGAGAATCAGTGGCTGCTGTCATTGGTGACATATTTGGAGCAATAATCCCATCAGTTGGGGTTATCAAAATTCTATGAAAATTCAAAGGTTGTCCACTATTGTGGATAACATGCTGACAAACTTTACAGGGGCAATATTATTAATGGATACTGAACTTGCTGCAGAAAGACCTATGACTCTTCAAAATCGGCTTGCTTTAGACATTCTTTTAGCCAAAAATGGAGGTGTGTGCAAAATGCTTAATGAGCGTCATTGTTGTTCCTACATTCCTGACAATAGTAAGAAAATTAGAAGCATGCTTACTAACCTGACAAGAGATAGTACAGATTTGAAGGAACTGAAAGAACCTGGAGTTTGGGAAAAATTTGGAAAAGGAATTGCCCGGGTAGGAAACTGGTTTACAAATATTTGGAATGGTATTCTTGCAAAAATGATGATGGGCCTACTAATTGTTTTAATTTGTCTATTAGGATTATGGGGAGCATGTAAAATCAACGACAAAATTAGAAGAAAATTATCAAAAAGAGCCAAACAGAATGAAGAAAGTAAAAGACAGAAAATGTTCAATGAAATATGGGAAAGTTCACATAAAGGGCAAGATGTTGAATTGCGCATAATGCGCAAGGTGAAAAACTGAAAATGGAGAATTGTGTGATGACGTGCGTCATCAGAGGAGGGACTGAGAGAGCGTAGTTTTAATATCATATATTATAGACGTGAAATGCTTACATTTGACTAAAACATTCTTATAATATATTAAATAAAGGTATAAGTTTGGCTCATGTATGAACGTTAATGCTATAATAATAATAATCTTCAGTTACATGTAGTATTATGAGTTGAACTGCATTCATTAAAATCGTGTGTCTTAAGTTAGCATGAGTCGCGAACTAGCCGTGTAACTCTCATTTAAAATCTATTTTCCTGCTTTTCCTGCATGCGGACTCGCAAAAGAACTATGACCCAGCTATTATTCTCTTCTATATTGAAACGCAACATTAACAAAACTTCCCATCCGCATTCTACTAGCTTTTAGTATAGAGATATGTGCTTCGAAACAGTAATGGACACTTTCAAGGACAATGAGACGAGGAGAGAAGAACTCCTGACCCGAGACGTGTGCCAAGATGGTGAAGTAACCCCGGACGTACCACCTACGAAAATGCTGATTATAAAGACCAATTGGAAGATGAGAAAATATCTTAGAATGACAAATGCATTACTTAACCCCTTCGCTGCCAGGCCTTTTCCCCCTCCTGTGCCAGGCCTTTTTTTGCCTATTTGGGGCAGTTCGCGCTTAGGCCCTCATAACTTTTTGTCCACATAAGCTAACCAAGCCAAATTTACGTCCTTTTTTTCCAACATCCTAGGGATTCTAGAGGCACCCAGACTTTGTGGGTTCCCTTGAAGGAGGCCAAGAAATTGGCCAAAATACAGTGAAAATTTCGTTTTTTTTCAAAAAAATTGGAAAAAGTGGCTGCAGAAGAAGGCTTGTGGATTTCCCCCTGAAAATGGCATCAACAAAGGGTTTGCAGTGCTAAACTCAGCAGCTTCCTAGCTTTCAGGAACAGGCAGACTTGAATCAGAAAACCCAATTTTTCAACACAATTTTGGCATTTTACTGGGGCATACCCCATTTTTGCAATTTTTTGTGCTTTCAGCCTCCTTCCAGTCAGTGACAGGAATGGGCATGAAACCAATGCTGGATCCAAGAAACCTAACCATTTCTGAAAAGTAGACAAAATTCTGAATTCAGCAAGGGGTCATTTGTGTAGATCCTACAAGGGTTTCCTACAGAAAATAACAGCTGAAAAAGAAAAATATTGAAATTGAGGTGAAAAAAACATCAATTTCTCTCTACGTTTTACTCTGTAACTTTTCCCTGCAATGTCAGATTATGGAAAGCAATATACTGTTACGTCTGCTGGACTCCTCTGGTTGCGGGGATATATAGGGCTTGTAGGTTCATCAAGAACCCGAGGAACCCAGAGCCAATAAATGAGCTGCACCCTGCAGTGCGTTTTCATTCTATATATACAGCAATTCATTTGCTGAAATATAAAGAGTAAAAAATTGCTATCAAGAAAACCTTTGCATTTCCAAAAAGGGCACAAGATAAGGTGCTGAGGAGCAGTGGTTATTTGCACATCTCTGAATACCGGGGTGACCATACAAGCATGTGAATTATAGGGAATTTCTCAAATAGATGTCTTTTTTACACACTCTCCTATATTTGGAAGGAAAAAATGTAGAGAAAGACAAGGGGCAATAGCACTTGTTTTGCTAATCTATGTTCCCCCAAGTCTCCCGATAAAAATGATACCTCACTTGTGTGGGTAGGCCTAGCGCCCGCGACAGGAAACGCCCCAAAGCGCAACGTGGACACATCCAAAATTTTGGGAGAAAACAGAGGGGTTTTTTGCGAAGTGCCTACCTGTAGATTTTGGCCTCTAGCTCAGCCGGCACCTAGGGAAACCTACCAAACCTGTGCATTTCTGAAAACTAGAGACCTAGGGGAATCCAAGGAGGGGTGACTTGCGGGGCTCGGACCAGGTTCTGTTACCCAGAATCCTTTGCAAACCTCAAAATTTGGCTAAAAAAACACATGTTCCTCACATTTCTGTGGCAGAAAGTTCTGGAATCTGAGAGGAGCTACAAATTTCCTTCCACCCAGCGTTCCCCCAAGTCTCCCGATAAAAATGATACCTCACTTGCGTGGGTAGGCCTAGCGCCGGCGACAGGAAACACCCCAAAGCGCAACGTGGACACATCCTAAATTTTGGAAAAAAACAGAGGTGTTTTTTGCGAAGTGCCTACCTGTAGATTTTGGCCTCTAGCTCAGACGGCACCTAGGGAAACCTACCAAACCTGTGCATTTCTGAAAACTAGAGACCTAGGGGAATCCAAGGAGGGGTGACATGCGGGGCTCGGACCAGGTCTGTTACCCAGAATCCTTTGCAAACCTCAACATTTGGCTAAAAAAACACATGTTCCTCACATTTCTGTGGCAGAAAGTTCTGGAATCTGAGAGGAGCTACAAATTTCCTTCCACCCAGCGTTCCCCCAAGTCTCCCGATAAAAATGATACCTCACTGGCGTGGGTAGGCTTAGCGCCGGCGACAGGAAACACCCCAAAGCGCAACGTGGACACATCCTAAATTTTGGAAAAAAACAGAGGTGTTTTTTGCGAAGTGCCTACCTGTAGATTTTGGCCTCTAGCTCAGCCGGCACCTAGGGAAACCTACCAAACCTGTGCATTTCTGAAAACTAGAGACCTAGGGGAATCCAAGGAGGGGTGACTTGCGGGGCTCGGACCAGGTTCTGTTACCCAGAATCCTTTGCAAACCTCAAAATTTGGCTAAAAAAACACATGTTCCTCACATTTCTGTGGCAGAAAGTTCTGGAATCTGAGAGGAGCTACAAATTTCCTTCCACCCAGCGTTCCCCCAAGTCTCCCGATAAAAATTATACCTCACTTGCGTGGGTAGGCCTAGCGCCGGCGACAGGAAACACCCCAAAGCGCAACGTGGACACATCCTAAATTTTGGGAGAAAACAGAGGTGTTTTTTGCGAAGTGCCTACCTGTAGATTTTGGCCTCTAGCTCAGCCGGCACCTAGGGAAACCTACCAAACCTGTGCATTTCTGAAAACTAGAGACCTAGGGGAATCCAAGGAGGGGTGACTTGCGGGGCTCGGACAAGGTTCTGTTACCCAGAATCCTTGGCAAACCTCAAAATTTGGCTAAAAAAACACATGTTCCTCACATTTCTGTGGCAGAAAGTTCTGGAATCTGAGAGGAGCTACAAATTTCCTTCCACCCAGCGTTCCCCCAAGTCTCCCGATAAAAATGATACCTCACTTGCGTGGGTAGGCCTAGCGCCGGCGACAGGAAACACCCCAAAGCGCAACGTGGACACATCCTAAATTTTGGGAGAAAACAGAGGTGTTTTTTGCGAAGTGCCTACCTGTAGATTTTTGCCTCTAGCTCAGCCAGCACCTAGGGAAACCTACTAAACCTGTGCATTTCTGAAAACTAGAGACATAGGGGAATCCAAGGAGGGGTGACTTGCGGGGCTCGGACCAGGTTCTGTTACCCAGAATCCTTTGCAAACCTCAAAATTTGGCTAAAAAAACACATGTTCCTCACATTTCTGTGGCAGAAAGTTCTGGAATCTGAGAGGAGCTACAAATTTCCTTCCACCCAGCGTTCCCCCAAGTCTCCCGATAAAAATGATACCTCACTTGCGTGGGTAGGCCTAGCGCCGGCGACAGGAAACACCCCAAAGCGCAACGTGGACACATCCTAAATTTTGGAAAAAAACAGAGGTGTTTTTTGCGAAGTGCCTACCTGTAGATTTTGGCCTCTAGCTCAGCCGGCACCTAGGGAAACCTACCAAACCTGTGCATTTCTGAAAACTAGAGACCTAGGGGAATCCAAGGAGGGGTGACTTGCGGGGCTCGGACCAGGTTCTGTTACCCAGAATCCTTTGCAAACCTCAAAATTTGGCTAAAAAAACACATGTTCCTCACATTTCTGTGGCAGAAAGTTCTGGAATCTGAGAGGAGCTACAAATTTCCTTACACCCAGCGTTCCCCCAAGTCTCCCGATAAAAATTATACCTCACTTGCGTGGGTAGGCCTAGCGCCGGCGACAGGAAACACCCCAAAGCGCAACGTGGACACATCCTAAATTTTGGGAGAAAACAGAGGTGTTTTTTGCGAAGTGCCTACCTGTAGATTTTGGCCTCTAGCTCAGCCGGCACCTAGGGAAACCTACCAAACCTGTGCATTTCTGAAAACTAGAGACCTAGGGGAATCCAAGGAGGGGTGACTTGCGGGGCTCGGACAAGGTTCTGTTACCCAGAATCCTTGGCAAACCTCAAAATTTGGCTAAAAAAACACATGTTCCTCACATTTCTGTGGCAGAAAGTTCTGGAATCTGAGAGGAGCTACAAATTTCCTTCCACCCAGCGTTCCCCCAAGTCTCCCGATAAAAATGATACCTCACTTGCGTGGGTAGGCCTAGCGCCGGCGACAGGAAACACCCCAAAGCGCAACGTGGACACATCCTAAATTTTGGGAGAAAACAGAGGTGTTTTTTGCGAAGTGCCTACCTGTAGATTTTTGCCTCTAGCTCAGCCAGCACCTAGGGAAACCTACTAAACCTGTGCATTTCTGAAAACTAGAGACATAGGGGAATCCAAGGAGGGGTGACTTGCGGGGCTCGGACCAGGTTCTGTTACCCAGAATCCTTTGCAAACCTCAAAATTTGGCTAAAAAAACACATGTTCCTCACATTTCTGTGGCAGAAAGTTCTGGAATCTGAGAGGAGCTACAAATTTCCTTCCACCCAGCGTTCCCCCAAGTCTCCCGATAAAAATGATACCTCACTTGCGTGGGTAGGCCTAGCGCCGGCGACAGGAAACACCCCAAAGCGCAACGTGGACACATCCTAAATTTTGGAAAAAAACAGAGGTGTTTTTTGCGAAGTGCCTACCCGTAGATTTTGGCCTCTAGCTCAGCCGGCACCTAGGGAAACCTACCAAACCTGTGCATTTCTGAAAACTAGAGACCTAGGGGAATCCAAGGAGGGGTGACTTGCGGGGCTCGGACCAGGTTCTGTTACCCAGAATCCTTTGCAAACCTCACAATTTGGCTAAAAAAACACATGTTCCTCACATTTCTGTGGCAGAAAGTTCTGGAATCTGAGAGGAGCTACAAATTTCCTTCCACCCAGCGTTCCCCCAAGTCTCCCGATAAAAATGATACCTCACTTGCGTGGGTAGGCCTAGCGCCGGCGACAGGAAACACCCCAAAGCGCAACGTGGACACATCCTAAATTTTGGAAAAAAACAGAGGTGTTTTTTGCGAAGTGCCTACCTGTAGATTTTGGCCTCTAGCTCAGCCGGCACCTAGGGAAACCTACCAAACCTGTGCATTTCTGAAAACTAGAGACCTAGGGGAATCCAAGGAGGGGTGACTTGCGGGGCTCGGACCAGGTTCTGTTACCCAGAATCCTTTGCAAACCTCAAACTTTGGCTAAAAAAAACACATGTTCCTCACATTTCTGTGGCAGAAAGTTCTGGAATCTGAGAGGAGCTACAAATTTCCTTCCACCCAGCGTTCCCCCAAGTCTCCCGATAAAAATGATACCTCACTTGCGTGGGTAGGCCTAGCGCCGGCGACAGGAAACACCCCAAAGCGCAACGTGGACACATCCTAAATTTTGGAAAAAAACAGAGGTGTTTTTTGCGAAGTGCCTACCTGTAGACTTTGGCCTCTAGCTCAGCCGGCACCTAGGGAAACCTACCAAACCTGTGCATTTCTGAAAACTAGAGACCTAGGGGAATCCAAGGAGGGGTGACTTGCGGGGCGCGGACCAGGGTCTGTTACCCAGAATCCTTTGCAAACCTCAAAATTTGGCTAAAAAAACACATGTTCCTCACATTTCTGTGGCAGAAAGTTCTGGAATCTGAGAGGAGCTACAAATTTCCTTACACCAGCGTTCCCCCAAGTCTCCCGATAAAATGATACCTCACTTGCGTGGGTAGGCCTTGCGCCGGCGACAGGAAACACCCCAAAGCGCAACGTGGACACATCCTAAATTTTGGAAAAAAACAGAGGTGTTTTTTGCGAAGTGCCTACCTGTAGATTTTGGCCTCTAGCTCAGCCGGCACCTAGGGAAACCTACCAAACCTGTGCATTTCTGAAAACTAGAGACCTAGGGGAATCCAAGGAGGGGTGACTTGCGGGGCTCGGACCAGGTTCTGTTACCCAGAATCCTTTGCAAACCTCAAACTTTGGCTAAAAAAAACACATGTTCCTGACATTTCTGTGGCAGAAAGTTCTGGAATCTGAGAGGAGCTACAAATTTCCTTCCACCCAGCGTTCCCACAAGTCTCCCGATAAAAATGATACCTCACTTGCGTGGGTAGGCCTAGCGCCGGCGACAGGAAACACCCCAAAGCGCAACGTGGACACATCCTAAATTTTGGAAAAAAACAGAGGTGTTTTTTGCGAAGTGCCTACCTGTAGACTTTGGCCTCTAGCTCAGCCGGCACCTAGGGAAACCTACCAAACCTGTGCATTTCTGAAAACTAGAGACCTAGGGGAATCCAAGGAGGGGGTGACTTGCGGGGCTCGGACCAGGGTCTGTTATCCAGAATCCTTTGCAAACCTCAAAATTTGGCTAAAAAAACACATGTTCCTCACATTTCTGTGGCAGAAAGTTCTGGAATCTGAGAGGAGCTACAAATTTCCTTCCACCCAGCGTTCCCCAAGTCTCCCGATAAAAATGATACCTCACTTGCGTGGGTAGGCCTTGCGCCGGCGACAGGAAACACCCCAAAGCGCAACGTGGACACATCCTAAATTTTGGAAAAAAACAGAGGTGTTTTTTGCGAAGTGCCTACCTGTAGATTTTGGCCTCTAGCTCAGCGGGCACCTAGGGAAACCTACCGAACCTGTGCATTTCTGAAAACTAGAGACCTAGGGGAATCCAAGGAGGGGTGACTTGCAGGGCTCGGACCAGGGTCTGTTACCCAGAATCCTTTGCAAACCTCAAAATTTGGCTAAAAAAACACATGTTCCTCACATTTCTGTGGCAGAAAGTTCTGGAATCTGAGAGGAGCTACAAATTTCCTTCCACCCAGTGTTCCCCCAAGTCTCCCGATAAAAATGATACCTCACTTGCGTGGGTAGGCCTAGCGCCAGCGACAGGAAACACCCCAAAGCGCAATGTGGACACATCCTAAATTTTGGAAAAAAACAGAGGTGTTTTTTGCAAAGTGCCTACCTGTAGACTTTGGCCTCTAGCTCAGCCGGCACCTAGGGAAACCTACCAAACCTGTGCATTTCTGAAAACTAGAGACCTAGGGGAATCCAAGGAGGGGTGACTTGCGGGGCTCGGACCAGGTTCTGTTACCCAGAATCCTTTGCAAACCTCAAAATTTGGCTAAAAAAACACATGTTCCTCACATTTCTGTGGCAGAAAGTTCTGGAATCTGAGAGGAGCTACAAATTTCCTTACACCCAGCGTTCCCCCAAGTCTCCCGATAAAAATTATACCTCACTTGCGTGGGTAGGCCTAGCGCCGGCGACAGGAAACACCCCAAAGCGCAACGTGGACACATCCTAAATTTTGGGAGAAAACAGAGGTGTTTTTTGCGAAGTGCCTACCTGTAGATTTTGGCCTCTAGCTCAGCCGGCACCTAGGGAAACCTACCAAACCTGTGCATTTCTGAAAACTAGAGACCTAGGGGAATCCAAGGAGGGGTGACTTGCGGGGCTCGGACAAGGTTCTGTTACCCAGAATCCTTGGCAAACCTCAAAATTTGGCTAAAAAAACACATGTTCCTCACATTTCTGTGGCAGAAAGTTCTGGAATCTGAGAGGAGCTACAAATTTCCTTCCACCCAGCGTTCCCCCAAGTTTCCCGATAAAAATGATACCTCACTTGCGTGGGTAGGCCTAGCGCCGGCGACAGGAAACACCCCAAAGCGCAACGTGGACACATCCTAAATTTTGGGAGAAAACAGAGGTGTTTTTTGCGAAGTGCCTACCTGTAGATTTTTGCCTCTAGCTCAGCCAGCACCTAGGGAAACCTACTAAACCTGTGCATTTCTGAAAACTAGAGACATAGGGGAATCCAAGGAGGGGTGACTTGCGGGGCTCGGACCAGGTTCTGTTACCCAGAATCCTTTGCAAACCTCAAAATTTGGCTAAAAAAACACATGTTCCTCACATTTCTGTGGCAGAAAGTTCTGGAATCTGAGAGGAGCTACAAATTTCCTTCCACCCAGCGTTCCCCCAAGTCTCCCGATAAAAATGATACCTCACTTGCGTGGGTAGGCCTAGCGCCGGCGACAGGAAACACCCCAAAGCGCAACGTGGACACATCCTAAATTTTGGAAAAAAACAGAGGTGTTTTTTGCGAAGTGCCTACCCGTAGATTTTGGCCTCTAGCTCAGCCGGCACCTAGGGAAACCTACCAAACCTGTGCATTTCTGAAAACTAGAGACCTAGGGGAATCCAAGGAGGGGTGACTTGCGGGGCTCGGACCAGGTTCTGTTACCCAGAATCCTTTGCAAACCTCACAATTTGGCTAAAAAAACACATGTTCCTCACATTTCTGTGGCAGAAAGTTCTGGAATCTGAGAGGAGCTACAAATTTCCTTCCACCCAGCGTTCCCCCAAGTCTCCCGATAAAAATGATACCTCACTTGCGTGGGTAGGCCTAGCGCCGGCGACAGGAAACACCCCAAAGCGCAACGTGGACACATCCTAAATTTTGGAAAAAAACAGAGGTGTTTTTTGCGAAGTGCCTACCTGTAGATTTTGGCCTCTAGCTCAGCCGGCACCTAGGGAAACCTACCAAACCTGTGCATTTCTGAAAACTAGAGACCTAGGGGAATCCAAGGAGGGGTGACTTGCGGGGCTCGGACCAGGTTCTGTTACCCAGAATCCTTTGCAAACCTCAAACTTTGGCTAAAAAAAACACATGTTCCTCACATTTCTGTGGCAGAAAGTTCTGGAATCTGAGAGGAGCTACAAATTTCCTTCCACCCAGCGTTCCCCCAAGTCTCCCGATAAAAATGATACCTCACTTGCGTGGGTAGGCCTAGCGCCGGCGACAGGAAACACCCCAAAGCGCAACGTGGACACATCCTAAATTTTGGAAAAAAACAGAGGTGTTTTTTGCGAAGTGCCTACCTGTAGACTTTGGCCTCTAGCTCAGCCGGCACCTAGGGAAACCTACCAAACCTGTGCATTTCTGAAAACTAGAGACCTAGGGGAATCCAAGGAGGGGTGACTTGCGGGGCGCGGACCAGGGTCTGTTACCCAGAATCCTTTGCAAACCTCAAAATTTGGCTAAAAAAACACATGTTCCTCACATTTCTGTGGCAGAAAGTTCTGGAATCTGAGAGGAGCTACAAATTTCCTTACACCCAGCGTTCCCCCAAGTCTCCCGATAAAAATGATACCTCACTTGCGTGGGTAGGCCTTGCGCCGGCGACAGGAAACACCCCAAAGCGCAACGTGGACACATCCTAAATTTTGGAAAAAAACAGAGGTGTTTTTTGCGAAGTGCCTACCTGTAGATTTTGGCCTCTAGCTCAGCCGGCACCTAGGGAAACCTACCAAACCTGTGCATTTCTGAAAACTAGAGACCTAGGGGAATCCAAGGAGGGGTGACTTGCGGGGCTCGGACCAGGTTCTGTTACCCAGAATCCTTTGCAAACCTCAAACTTTGGCTAAAAAAAACACATGTTCCTGACATTTCTGTGGCAGAAAGTTCTGGAATCTGAGAGGAGCTACAAATTTCCTTCCACCCAGCGTTCCCACAAGTCTCCCGATAAAAATGATACCTCACTTGCGTGGGTAGGCCTAGCGCCGGCGACAGGAAACACCCCAAAGCGCAACGTGGACACATCCTAAATTTTGGAAAAAAACAGAGGTGTTTTTTGCGAAGTGCCTACCTGTAGACTTTGGCCTCTAGCTCAGCCGGCACCTAGGGAAACCTACCAAACCTGTGCATTTCTGAAAACTAGAGACCTAGGGGAATCCAAGGAGGGGTGACTTGCGGGGCTCGGACCAGGGTCTGTTATCCAGAATCCTTTGCAAACCTCAAAATTTGGCTAAAAAAACACATGTTCCTCACATTTCTGTGGCAGAAAGTTCTGGAATCTGAGAGGAGCTACAAATTTCCTTCCACCCAGCGTTCCCCCAAGTCTCCCGATAAAAATGATACCTCACTTGCGTGGGTAGGCCTTGCGCCGGCGACAGGAAACACCCCAAAGCGCAACGTGGACACATCCTAAATTTTGGAAAAAAACAGAGGTGTTTTTTGCGAAGTGCCTACCTGTAGATTTTGGCCTCTAGCTCAGCGGGCACCTAGGGAAACCTACCGAACCTGTGCATTTCTGAAAACTAGAGACCTAGGGGAATCCAAGGAGGGGTGACTTGCAGGGCTCGGACCAGGGTCTGTTACCCAGAATCCTTTGCAAACCTCAAAATTTGGCTAAAAAAACACATGTTCCTCACATTTCTGTGGCAGAAAGTTCTGGAATCTGAGAGGAGCTACAAATTTCCTTCCACCCAGTGTTCCCCCAAGTCTCCCGATAAAAATGATACCTCACTTGCGTGGGTAGGCCTAGCGCCAGCGACAGGAAACACCCCAAAGCGCAATGTGGACACATCCTAAATTTTGGAAAAAAACAGAGGTGTTTTTTGCAAAGTGCCTACCTGTAGACTTTGGCCTCTAGCTCAGCCGGCACCTAGGGAAACCTACCAAACCTGTGCATTTCTGAAAACTAGAGACGTAGGGGAATCCAAGGAGGGGTGACTTGCGGGGCTCGGACCAGGTTCTGTTACCCAGAATCCTTTGCAAACCTCAAAATTTGGCTAAAAAAACACATGTTCCTCAAATTTCTGTGGCAGAAAGTTCTGGAATCTGAGAGGAGCTACAAATTTCCTTCCACCCAGCGTTCCCCCAAGTCTCCCGATAAAAATGATACCTCACTTGCGTGGGTAGGCCTAGCGCCGGCGACAGGAAACACCCCAAAGCGCAACGTGGACACATCCTAAATTTTGGAAAAAAACAGAGGTGTTTTTTGCGAAGTGCCTACCTGTAGACTTTGGCCTCTAGCTCAGCCGGCACCTAGGGAAACCTACCAAACCTGTGCATTTCTGAAAACTAGAGACCTAGGGGAATCCAAGGAGGGGTGACTTGCGGGGCTCGGACCAGGGTCTGTTACCCAGAATCCTTTGCAAACCTCAAAATTTGGCTAAAAAAACACATGTTCCTCACATTTCTGTGGCAGAAAGTTCTGGAATCTGAGAGGAGCTACAAATTTCCTTCCACCCAGCGTTCCCCCAAGTCTCCCGATAAAAATGATACCTCACTTGCGTGGGCAGGCCTTGCGCCGGTGACAGGAAACACCCCAAAGCACAACGTGCACACATCCTAAATTTTGGAAAAAAACAGAGGTGTTTTTTGCGTAGTGCCTACCTGTAGATTTTGGCCTCTAGCTCAGCGGGCACCTAGGGAAACCTACCAAACCTGTGCATTTCTGAAAACTAGAGACCTAGGGGAATCCAAGGAGGGGTGACTTGCGGGGCTCGGACCAGGGTCTGTTACCCAGAATCCTTTGCAAACCTCAAAATTTGGCTAAAAAAACACATGTTCCTCACATTTCTGTGGCAGAAAGTTCTGAAATCTGAGAGGAGCTACAAATTTCCTTCCACCCAGCGTTCCCCCAAGTCTCCCGATAAAAATGATACCTCACTTGCGTGGGTAGGCCTAGCGCCGGCGACAGGAAACACCCCAAAGCGCAACGTGGACACATCCTAAATTTTGGAAAAAAACAGAGGTGTTTTTTGCGAAGTGCCTACCTGTAGACTTTGGCCTCTAGCTCAGCCGGCACCTAGGGAAACTGACCAAACCTGTGCATTTCTGAAAACTAGAGACCTAGGGGAATCCAAGGAGGGGTGACTTGCGGGGCTCGGACCAGGTTCTGTTACCCAGAATCCTTTGCAAACCTCACAATTTGGCTAAAAAAACACATGTTCCTCACATTTCTGTGACAGAAAGTTCTGGAATCTGAGAGGAGCTACAAATTTCCTTCCACCCAGCTTTCCCCCAAGTCTCCCGATAAAAATGATACCTCACTTGCGTGGGTAGGCCTAGCGCCGGCGACAGGAAACACCCCAAAGCGCAACGTGGACACATCCTAAATTTTGGAAAAAAACAGAGGTGTTTTTTGCGAAGTGCCTACCTGTAGATTTTTTCCTCTAGCTCGGCCGGCACCTAGGGAAACCTACTTAACCTGTGCATTTCTGAAAACTAGAGACCTAGGGGAATCCAAGGAGGGGTGACTTGCGGGGCTCGGACCAGGTTCTGTTACCCAGAATCCTTTGCAAACCTCAAAATTTGGCTAAAAAAACACATGTTCCTCACATTTCTGTGGCAGAAAGTTCTGGAATCTGAGAGGAGCTACAAATTTCCTTCCACCCAGCGTTCCCCCAAGTCTCCCGATAAAAATGATACCTCACTTGGTGGGTAGACCTTGCGCCGGCGACAGGAAACACCCCAAAGCGCAACGTGGACATATCCTAAATTTTGGAAAAAAACAGAGGTGTTTTTTGCGAAGTGCCTACCTGTAGATTTTGGCCTCTAGCTCAGCGGGCACCTAGGGAAACCTACCAAACCTGTGCATTTCTGAAAACTAGAGACCTAGGGGAGTCCAAGGAGGGGTGACTTGCGGGGCTCGGACCAGGGTCTGTTACCCAGAATCCTTTGCAAACCTCACAATTTGGCTAAAAAAACACATGTTCCTCACATTTCTGTGGCAGAAAGTTCTGGAATCTGAGAGGAGCTACAAATTTCCTTCCACCCAGCGTTCCCCCAAGTCTCCCGATAAAAATGATACCTCACTTGCGTGGGTAGGCCTAGCGCCGGCGACAGGAAACACCCCAAAGCGCAACGTGGACATATCCTAAATTTTGGAAAAAAACAGAGGTGTTTTTTGCGAAGTGCCTACCCGTAGATTTTGGCCTCTAGCTCAGCGGGCACCTAGGGAAACCTACCAAACCTGTGCATTTCTGAAAACTAGAGACCTAGGGGAGTCCAAGGAGGGGTGACTTGCGGGGCTCGGACCAGGTTCTGTTACCCAGAATCCTTTGCAAACCTCAAAATTTGGCTAAAAAAACACATGTTCCTCACATTTCTGTGGCAGAAAGTTCTGGAATCTGAGAGGAGCTACAAATTTCCTTCCACCCAGCGTTCCCCCAAGTCTCCCGATAAAAATGATACCTCACTTGCGTGGGTAGGCCTAGCGCCGGCGACAGGAAACACCCCAAAGCGCAACGTGGACACATCCTAAATTTTGGAAAAAAACAGAGGTGTTTTTTGCGAAGTGCCTACCCGTAGATTTTGGCCTCTAGCTCAGCCGGCACCTAGGGAAACCTACCAAACCTGTGCATTTCTGAAAACTAGAGACCTAGGGGAATCCAAGGAGGGGTGACTTGCGGGGCTCGGACCAGGTTCTGTTACCCAGAATCCTTTGCAAACCTCACAATTTGGCTAAAAAAACACATGTTCCTCACATTTCTGTGGCAGAAAGTTCTGGAATCTGAGAGGAGCTACAAATTTCCTTCCACCCAGCGTTCCCCCAAGTCTCCCGATAAAAATGATACCTCACTTGCGTGGGTAGGCCTAGCGCCGGCGACAGGAAACACCCCAAAGCGCAAC